>NC_133026.1:46993571-47334285 GCF_048771995.1 Taeniopygia guttata | reverse complement strand
GTTTAATGTGTTTATTTCAACAGACAAATTTTGGTATTGTCGACTTTCACCTAATCACAAGGTCTTGCACTACGGAGACTTGGAAGAAAGTCCACAGGGAGAAGTCCCTCATGATTCCTTGCAAGATAAGTGTAAGTCATGCACAAAGATTGTGACTTCTGCTTCTTTTATGCTAGTTCTTCTTTATAACTTGTTTCTCTTAACGTGGGACATTATGCACAGCTCTCTTTATGAAGATAAAGAGCAGGGGACATTTCTTTCTGCATTCAAACACTACTCTCCTGGGTTCGGCAAGTGTGTGTGGGGACTGCATTAAACTTTTCAATGAGTTTATAATTGCATTCAGCTTGGAAACATCATGTCTTTCCTAGGGAGGAACACTGTTTATTTTCATTGCTCATCTAACTGCAGATGTCAAATAAAATACTTGGACATATTCAGAAGGACTGCCTGTCCTTGGAAACAGGCAGTCTAGTGACTGGAGGAGGATAAGTGCAGAGGTCTTTTTAGTTATTGTGAGGAATGGACTTAAAGGTGACAGGTCACTGTGAAGAGCATTGAGAGGACCTCAGTGTGTCTGTGTAGCCAAATGGGAGACGACACGTCTCTGTGGCAGCTCCTACCAGGGGATTTATTTGGATTCTTCTTATGGTTAAAAGTCATTTTGGGGAGTTTCAGAACCATCACACTCTAGTGATTTCTCCTTTGTTCTTCAACACAGGTTATAGGGGTTTAACCTGTAATCCAGGGAAGCTTTTTTATGATAGTGGAAATAATGAGTATAGTTCTCTCACTGGGAGGTGACTTCAAGAAATCCAGCATTGAGTAAGGAATAATTCCTTTTTGTTCTTTTCTGAAAATCATTGGCATTATCAAATTATACGCCTATACAGGTATTTCAGCTGGTAGTTCCACTTCTTTCATGGAATGGCAGAAAGACTAATTTTTCGGAAGTTTGAAATTTTTCCAGCCTGAAAACTGGGGAATGATGTGAAATTTCCTCCCCTAACCTGTCTCCAGGCAGCACCTTTTAAAAGGTCCAAGTGCTCCCAGATGCAGTCTGAGAGAGAAAGAAGAAAAGCCTGTGTGATGCTGGGAGCCCTGACAGTTTGCAGTCATAGTCTCTTGTTTTCCTTGCCTTACAGATTGCCTCAAGGATGTTCCACAGTCTTACTGCAGTCTTGGCAGAATGTAGGACAGGCCTTCACATTGCTGCATTGGCACAGAAAGAGACAGTTTTTGTGGACAAGGCTTAGAGAAATAGCCACAGAATGTTACAGTGTCAGAGTGACAGAAGAATGAAAGTCACACTTGAACTGCAGGCACATTTACAAGGGCAGCAGTTCCCAGATTTGTTTGCTTGGAGCATGCTTCCATGCACAAACCCCTGACCCTGACTGTGAGTGTCATCTGGCACTTGCATTTTCTGTACGCTCTTGAACCTACTCAGGAATGTCAGGATCCCATGGTGGCATGGGTCCCATGAAGGCTTCTACTTTAGAAACCATTGGGCCAGAGCCACACGGTTACCTCAGCGTGGCTACTAGCATAGTAGATACCAATGCAGTTTCAGAAGGAGGTAGTTATTGCATCAGTTTTTCAGGTTTTCAGGCTATGAATGAGACAAGGTCTACCCATGTTAGATGGAGTTTCATTAAACAAAGTTGAAAATATTGCAAGTCACAAGATTATAAAGTGACACTATTGTTTGAAACATATCAGACCAAACTGGCTTGGGCATTTTACAGAATACTTTTCATAAATATTCTGGTTTTCTCTGGACAGATTATTGATTTTTGAATTCTTAAAGTTTGAATATGATGATCAACTTCTCAGCATTTGGAGCCAGATCCATAGATAAAAGAGAATAGGTGGGCAAGAAAATGGAACCAAGAGAAGTAGCATCAAGCATTTAGTGTGTTCCTTGCCAAGTCTGAATAATTAGTCTCATTCCCTAAAAATAATTTTTTTAATGGATTCTTAATCTTTTCACTTCCGTGAGTGTCACCCCTCTCTTCAGGCTGGCAGAGTTAACAAGCCATGCAGACTCCAGCTGGGATAGAAAACAGCTGCCCTCCTTCTCAAGGCTTTATCCATTTGTTGAGCACATCACATCTGTGCTTACGCCTTCCAGCATCTTGTAGTCAACTTTTGATACCTCCTGAAGTCTTTGATTCTATTTTTCTAAAGCAAGGCATAAGCAATTTCCAGATAAATAAAGATTAGGATGTCACATCAGTCTGTGCTCTCCCATAGTAACTGTATTCCAGATCACACAGATCAAGAGTATGAAACCTGGAGAAAAGCCTTCTTGGTTGAGAGGTCTGACCTCAGAAAACCTTATCTTATGCAAACAGAGAAATTGTTTTTCTGAGCTTCTTCAAAAAACGGCAAGAACTCTTTTCTTAAGAAGACCTTTCTACCATAGTTGCAGTAGAATATCTCCTTAATTTCCCAGTGTATTCTAGCTCACTCTCTCCTCTCAAAAAAAGTATCTCTTCTTCTCCAAAGCAGTACTGTCAGAGGCATAAAAAGTCAGCAGACCCACAGCATAAAATTCTGAGACTAAAGGCAGAAGTTGAGTGGTGAAGAGTCAAATGATTTCCTTTCATTTCAGTTTTCCATGCAAAGCAAATACTTTAAGAATGTCTTTTACATCCTATGTTATCCTTTCGGTGTAGTGCTGAGGTAATCTGTCATAAAATATATGGTGCTGTTGGGCCCAACAGAAAAGTAAATTAATTTCTTCTCTTCACTATTTCCATTAGAGTTTCTAAAGAACTGGGCAGTAACAGGTTTTCATATTACTATCCTGTTCTATATATAAGATACTTTTCTGCAGCCACAAGGATAATGGATTATTTCTAGATCGTAGAAGCTGTCACTCAGGGACCGTATTGTATTGTAGAGCACATAGCTTCTCCATAATGTAATTACCTTTGGAAAATTGACTTCCGCTTGAAACTCAGAGAAATTTATCTTTACGCTTTAGTGACTTCACTCTGTGACTCTGAGTGACAGCAGATTCCAATATTTTTTCTTACCTTTCTTTTCCCCCACGTCATTTCTGATCACTTCACATTTTGAAGCAATTGGAATGGCTCGTTATAAGCCTTAGCATTCCTTATTCCTGCTAGTGCAAAAAGCAACTAAACTGCTGATGGGAGTGAAATAGAAAACTATTTTTAAAAATTTCCTACAGAAATTTTCCTTCTTCTAAAAGAAGGAAAAGAGCACTGAGTGAAGCGTCCAACTTGCCCAGCATCCTCTCTCCAGCAGAGACTTTACCTGGATGCCTAGGAAAGAGCAACAGCAGAGCAGGCACATTATATTAACAAGGAAGAAAACTATACGATTTTGAGATGCATGAGTACATATCCTGTCCAGGCACAGGTAGACATTTATATGAAACACTCTCACCCAAGGTAGTCTAAATAGCCAAGAAAAAGCATTTTCAGACTTTTATCCAGATGCCTGAAATTTTGTCAAGATTCACTGGTTCCTGTGTTAGTTATTTTCTTCCAGTTTTCTTTCTTACAAAAGGCTGGAAATGGCAAAGGACATGGCAATTTTAACACATTAGTCTTGCTTCTTTTTAGACTCTGTAGCTTTTACATACCTTGCTTCTAACTAATTTTCTGCGGTTTGATTTTCTTTCTTTTTAATGCAGTGCCAGTGGCAGATATAAAAGCTGTTGTGACTGGGAAAGACTGCCCACATATGAAGGAGAAAGGAGCTCTTAAACAAAACAAGGTATGATTCTCAAATTGTTATGAACACATAATGTGCAGAATACAAAGTTTGTCAAATCGACCTTCCCTGAAATAATACAGGTATTTTTCTTTCCAGCCTGCAACATTTCCATGTATGTATACCTTTTGTTTCCACCTCAGACCATTTGAATTAAGTTATTGGGACAGCTTAGCCTTCTTTACTCATATTTTATGGCAGATGTGCATTGAGATACACCCGGGGCACAACTGGAATTGTCTTTAGTAGTGATGTTTTCTATCTCTAAAGCAAAGCAGCCAATGGCTCCTGGTGCCTACTCCTATATTGTGTCTGATAAATAACTAGTTTTTTCCAGCTGTGTTCTCTGATGAACCCACATTCAGTGAACACATGCCAAAATTGCAATTAATGTCCAGCTGATGATACCTGCAGGTCCAGTCAGGTAGAAAAACCACTGCCAACAAAAGGCTGTAAGGTAAATCCTGGGCAATTAAGGAGGCGTATAAGGATGTGCTTAGCAGTTCATTTGGGAAAAAATGTGTAGGAGACAGTATTCAGTTTAAATTAGATTTATACTACCTTTCAGAGCAAGAACTGTAAGCTGACAGTAGTACTAAAATTGTGCAATGCCGGAATCTTGCAGAGTTTCTGTTAGTAAGAATTGTCACCACATCAAAAAGAAATGGAGTTACTAGTAACGTCTGGCATCATTAGTGGTAAATACCATATTCTATGAAGTATGTTAATACATTTTCTATCAGGTTGTCTCTCTCACCTTACAAGAAGCAATGAGACTCTAATGGTGTTCAGTCTGACCTAGAAGAGCACCCTGAGAGGTCTGGGAGCCAGATCACAGGTTTTGAATCAGAATTTCTAATTACCTGAAATTGAGAAATTTTTGGGTCAGACAAGGAGATTTTGATGGACAAAATAATGAAGTTAAGAGTTCCTGCTTCAACACTTTAGATAAAATTGAAAAAGCCATTCTGAAGGGAGCCATAAAAATTGAGAAGGTCCTGTCAAAGCTACATCACACAACTAGTTGCACCTTCACAGCTTCAACTTCTCTTTCCTTAACTGTGCACAGGTGGGCAAAGCACCCTGAGTATTTTTGTATTTTTTGCTCTCCTTTCAACATTGGCTTTACATGATAGGAGAGGAAAAAATAATATCCCAGGAGTATTTTTCCTTGTTGATTTTCTGAATCAGGACACAAACACACACACAGGAGTACAATAGATTACGTATAACTCCTACCTCATGTTACATCTGAACCATCAACACATTTGGCTGGGACATTTATATGATGCATATAAAATATTTTTAGTTTTTCCTTGCCTTAGCACTCATATGTCCACACAAAAGGGAAAGATAGAAAGCAGTGGGTGGCAGTGATGGAAATGTGTCATCGTTATGGCGCAGTAATGTCTAGATAGTATTTAATGCTAAATAGGAATGCTGCAGATCAGTTTGTCCTCAGCTCTCAGCATTGCCCCATTTCCTTAGGTAAAATTGCTTTGGACTGGTATAAAATTTCTGGCTGAGAATGTGAAGATCTGTAATTCATAGGTAGGAATTCATGGCTGCATTCTTGGCTGGAGGCATTCTATTTGTGACCCAATGGCAATTTTGATGGTTTTACTGTTTCTGATGTGGTGCAGGGGTTTTGTGGTGCAGGGGTTTGGTGGGTTTGGGTTTTTTTTTTAATTTCCTCAATTCCTTATTTCTTCCCCTGAGAAGCACATGGGAATTTTTGAATTAATCTGTCATCTCAATCAAACTGTCAGGCACAATATTGCAACTATTTAACTGACATAGGAGTAACATGTTGTTTGCAGCATATCAAGTTATATATGGGTTAGGCAATTAAAATTTATAAAAAGGCAGACAGAGAATGCAGCTGAATTTGGTGTATAAAACCTTTCACTTTCTGAAATTTCACAATCAGTGTGAATCAGTATTTTTAAGAGGACTTTTCATTCTGAGCTTTCTTTGTACATATATAATGTCCACCTCAATTTTATTCATTGGCAGAAATGAAAATTGAATGGCAGAATGCCATGCTGTGAGCATAGCTGGAATTGGCAAAATGTCCATAACAAAGGCTTCATCATCTCTTCATTTGCCAGCACATGGCCATTGTTCTTTCAGCAGTATAATTTAGAAAGAAATAAGAGTTAAACTGAATTGAAATTTGCATGCATATGAAGCTGGAAAGATGTGATAGGACCAGGTCTGAATACATTGTTGTTTGTCTTGCTTGTGTTTTTAAATTAGATTTAATTTTTAAATCCTTATTTCTGTCTCCCAAGTAGTACCAATGTTTTTCAAGGAAATTAAATTCATCAGATTTTGCAGCCTTCAAAATAAAGCATGACAGAAGAATTAGAAAAAAAAAAAACATGGCCAGATATTTTGAAGTGTTTTCCTATCACCCTTTATCTGCTGATGTGGCAAGTTTCAGGCTTTGTGCCATTTTAGTCAGCTAAAATGGTTCATCCCTGATGAATGAAGCTCTTTCCTCTCCCTCTCCAGTAAAGACATGGGTGTTTTGAGGGTGTTGAAGAGAGAGAAAGCAGAAAGTAGCATGGGATCACTTCACCATAGCACCCAAAATGCCTGTTCATGAAAAATAGCTTACTTCTGGCCTGTGTTGGGGACCAGTAGAGACTGGAGGAGAGAGAACCTCTGGGCATGGGAGAGCAACCTTCCCTTCATACCACCTAAGACAGCTTTCCCCACAGAGCTGAATCCAAGGAGTGGGAAATATTGGCCTGCTGTTGCCATTTCTTGTTCTCTGTTTTCAGTGCAGAAGAGAGGAGCACTCTGAGTCCCAGTGCTGTTACCTTTGAGAAGCATCTGGGGAAGGGCAGAGGTCTAACACATGGAAGGATCTAGGAGTGCCAAGGGAGTGAGTTCAGCAGCTTGAGATGCAGGACGAGGAAAGCAAAACAAAGAAGGAAGGACTAGGTTGGAGGGAATGTGAGATAAAAAGGACCCGAGGGATAGAGAAACAAGTGGAAAGAGCTTGAGTGAAAAATTACTGTGAGAAAGGTTAAGAAGTAAAACAGAGAAAAGAAGAGAAAACTACAGATGGCTGATAAAGACTGACCAGTTCTCATTTAAGAATTGCCAGGTCCTCCTTGTCAGTGATGGGACTGTAACAAGACCAGGTGGGGGTCCCTGACAAGTCAGGCAGCTCAACCATTGAGACCACTCTCAGTGTGGAGGTCCAGTTGGCAACTCCAGCTCCTTTGGCTTCCATTTTCCTTGACAGTTTGCTGTGCATAAAGCAACAGAGATGCTGGCACCTGGAAGTCATCATTCCCAAGCCTTTAGAGTCCAGGGCAGCCAGCAAAGAAGCTGAGTTGCAGCCAGGGCTGCCAAAATAATACTTTTCCACAGAAAGAAAAGCTAGGTGCCCTTAATGTAGTCCTTTCTCATTCTCTGCCTGACTGGAAATTACTAAACCCTTGACACGCTGACACATTCCTCTTCCAAGCAGAGATTTTTTTTCCCTCCTTTTACTCTTTTTGAGGTGAAGAAGAAGGTATGTTCATTGGAGTTTCCCAAAGGAAAAATTACAGGGGTCAGGCCTTTGGGATTGTTTACCTTCATTACATTCAGGAACATCACAGTGTAACAGCACAAGCCCTTTTTTCAGAGCTACAATCTCAGTGGCATTACTTGGCGTATTCTGTCAGTAATTTATAACACTGTGGGAGGAGATAATGCCAGGTTCATGTGGGCAGAGGTAGATTTGTTTCTGTAATGAGGGACATCACTCTTAGTAAGGTGTGGCTGAGAGACATGCCTACAACACAAAAGGGCCATGTGAGCCTGAGCCATTGGTTTGCTGAGTGCACCAGCAGTGTTTGCACTTGCAGCCTCCTTGGAGATTTAACACAATGACAGCTTAACATAGCTTTGTCTCCTGTAGCCTTGGCAATACATCAAGTCAAACCTAGTAACTAAACTCAAGGAAAACAAGAACATTTCCCATGAGAAGCCTGATCTCTTATTATCCAAGATTATCCTTAAGGATTGCAAGTTTTATGGTTCAGACTCTGCTCTTAATCATACAATGTCAAAACCAAAAAAGCCCTTACAGAAATCCAGATATCTGTGTCTGTCTCAGACCAGGAGCTCAGGGGTAGCAATCTAGAATGATGTTTATGCTGCAGTCCCCACAGTCAATTCTTCCATTTTAAAACTTTATGTTGCAAATTTAGGAAGCCGTTCTCCTTGCACCGCTGGCAGTGCAGGGACTGTTGTCAGCTGAGAGTCAGCAAAAGGCATCAGTGTGACAGGAAGCCAAGAGGCAAAAAGAACAGGACATGTGATACAGAGCATAGTTACAAGTCAGCACTCTGCTATGTAGCTGGGTCTCTTTTCCATAGTCAATATAACCATACTACTGAGCTTAATGGCACTTGTAGTGATGCAGGCAGAAACCATGAAATGGCAGCAGGTACGAGGACATCTTTGCATGCTCACTGCTGGCCACTGAAAGATCATAGTTTATTCAGATTGCCTGGGTTTCCTCAGGGGAATTCAAGTCCAGGTGACTTTTAGAGAAGGTCAGCACTTTATGAATTCTCCTTGGTACCTTTTACAATTCCAGCTTCAGTGCTTAGGGCACAAAAAGACGATTGCTTTTTCCTTTCCCAAAATTCCTTTGGGTCTTTAGGTAACCAGCATATTTTTGCTTGACTGAGGCTGGTGATTCTGGTTCAGATGGAAACAAAATTACAAAAATCTCCTTTGAGTGAATAATTTAATATATTTCCAGCAGTGAAAAGAACATAAGTATATACCAGGATATTCATTGTCGTGACAAGATTTTTAACACAAGGAGTCAAACCTTGCAGAACTTTGTGAGTTTAATCTATACAAAGTGAAAAAAACTGAGTCTTCATGAAGAGCTTCTTGCAAGTGTACTATTATGCATTATATTGATTTTAATCCTCACCATTGACTAGCTCAAATTTAAACTCAAATGGTATAGTAATTCATGACCTAGTAGGCCACAGTAATCACTGAGGTGAGTGTGTTTTGACTGAAGCAACCATGGTGGTATTCTAGCTGTGCCTCTCTCTTGCAGTGGTCTGGTACTGCTGCAGCTTTGGCCAGACAGGAGACTACCATAAACTATTTTTCAACTTGTTTTGGGGAATAATGGATAGGAAAGACAGGCAGACCTGAATGTACAGATGCCTCTCTCATGCAGCATTAATATGTGTTTCTTTGTATTGTTCTAGGAGGTGCTAGAGCTTGCTTTCTCTATATTGTATGACTCAAGTGGCCAGTTGAATTTCATTGCTCCAGACAAGCATGAGGTAAGTCATGTTCAGAGTACAGAAATTTATTTAAAGTTACCTTAGTTGCTTTAAGGCACCAGATGACTTTGTAAGAACATAAGAATAGGTATCTTGGCCCAGGGTATAGGTCCATCTAAATCAGTGTCATGTCTCAAAATAAATTGACAAATTCAAGGGATTAGTACAGGAACAAGACCTTCTGCAATTTTCTTGCATATCTGAGCCACAGAAGAAAGATGTTTTGTATTCCTACATCACAGAGCACATGAAGCTCCAAATTACAGACCACTGTTTTTAAGTCCTCCTGAAATACGAGCAATAAGAAAGAGAAATAAGAGAGCTTGGGCAGACCTTGAAGTTCTACAGACCTCACTCACCATTTCCTGATTTCTTGTGGTCTGCTGTACTTCAGACACTAGAGAATTTTGCTGTGTGAACTTTCAACACTAAGAATTTGTACAGCCAAGCTTTCAAAGAATCACTGACACCCTCAGTTCATTTTGACAATGCTACCAGAGTCAGGGGTGGTTATACCATAATTGGGTCTCAGTTTCAGCCAAAGACTTTTGCTCTCCAGAGTGGCATATCCCCGTTTTCTTATTTTCACATTGCTTAAGACCATTCATGACAGGTGATTGTAGAAGGCCCCCTGTATTCATCCACATGAGAGTGTTTTGCAGCAGCTTTCACTTCTATAAAGACAATGTAAATACCAATAGCAGGGATAACTGATAGCCCCTTCCCTGCTCCCTTTTCTTTGTAAAAGCCACAAGGAAATAGAAGACATCATCACCTTCTCGAATGTGATGGGATTAATTTGCCTTAATTTTGTTGAATCATTGGATGTGTTTCTCTCAAAGAAATTTCAAGTAAAGGCTTAGCAGAATGCACTACATTAAAAAAAAAAACCTTCTTGTTTCTAAAGCAAAAGAGTTGTGTTCCATTTGCACACTTATTTTTAGATATCACATTTGGTCTCAGTTAGGACCCTGTGCTAAGATGATGAAAAAGGTTGCTTTAAATTGAATTATACTGTAGTGTTAAAAAAGTGCATGAAATTGCTGTACAAGTGAAGTATATTAGCTATGCCACTTCAAAATTTGTTGTTCTGGACTAAAACCCTCAACTAAATGTTAATTTTAGGAGAGGAGATACAGTTATGCCCATTTGGGTCTTTCTGTGGATTAATATTTGAGTGTCATTTTCAAGAATGTTCATTCCAGAGAAGTATTTGCTGGTCAGTTTTCATGTAAGAGAAAAGACCTGTAGTATCCCAGGCAAAATGTGTCTTTAGAGCTGTAGCTCTAAGCAACACATGGTTGTGTCATCATCCTCTGAACTGAGCATAGGTTCAAGGATTTCTGATATAAATTCTCCAGAAACTGAATTCTAGACTGTTTCAGCTCAGAAGTGCAAATGGTCATGAAAACCATCAATTTTTTCAGCCACTGTATCTCAAATATAGCCTATAGCTATGGGTGGATTTTAATGGTTCAGATGTTGAAAAGCTGCTGTTGCATCCCACTGACAGGCAGTAGCAGCGAGATGCACTAACCCAATTGCTCATGATTGCGTTAACACACCTTTTATCTTCATATCTCTTTTTGGTATTGTGCAGCTTCTTTGAAACAAAATTAATATGTTCCCAAAAAATGGCCAGAGGCAACAGTCTCTGCTGCCACTTGACAGCTCTCAAATGAAAGTTTTTAAAAGGACATCTCACATCCTCTGTATTTTTTCCATGGCCTGCAGAAGAGTGAGTTATGATTGAAGTGGAAAGTAGAAGTGTTCAGAGGAAGCACTCACAAGGAAAGGGAAGTAGTACATTGTGAAGCCTGTGACTCTTCATCAAAGAAGTTGGGATGTTTGTTGATAGAAGTGATAGTTTAGCAGCATTGTCAGTTTGGGAGATCTGATGGTGACATCTCAAGATTCTGAAAGCTTTCTGTGAAGCACCAGGAATGATGTTGGTACATGACAATTTCAGGTCAGACTTGCAGAGCTTTTTTTAAGTACTTGTGCAGCCCTCGTGACTGTAGAATGAGGCTGAAATGTGGGAGTTGAGTGTGTCCTAAAAAGAAAAATTGAACAAGGCTCTTAGGATAATTCTGGCTGCAAGGAATCCTGAAGGTGTCTTGAGTCCAGCCTCCAGCTCAAAGCAGGTCAGCAATGAGCTCAGACCAGGTTGCTCAGGGCTGCATCCAGATGGATGAAACCTGTGCAAGCTTTCTAGTTCTTGTCTCCCAAAGTAATTCTTTGATAAAATCTCATTACTGAACCAGTATCATTGAGATTTGGACCTCATTCTAGCACACTTAAGGTTTTGAATTCCCTTAGCCATCTGTTGGCGCTTACTGCTAGCCAGAGGATTCAGTACTATGAGATCACTCCATTGTATTTGTTTTTCATTTAAATACTAATAACTGGTTTCAACTACACAGCAAAAAAGGTGGATTAATCTTATCCATGATTTTTGACAGGGAAACTGATGAGGGAGGCCATAATTAGGTTTCATTGGAGTTTTATGAAATTGAATCTCGTAAATTAATTTTTCAGTGGCTCTTAGTCTCTTTTGCATATTAAAAAGAAAAAAGCTTCTGAATGAATGCCTCTGTTTTTCCACCATCTCATTAGGATGTCTCTCTGCTCAACATGTGCAGGAGTTTAATTAGGTGCATTTGCCAATATGGAGATTAGAGAGGAAGCCCCTTTTCCAGGCCATTGCACTCATCAGAATTGTGGCCAGAATTTGGTTTCTGTGGGTTCTAATGAGTTATATCTGGAAGAGGAGAGAACTGCAGTTCTGCTTTCTGGCTCTCTGGGATTCCTCCCAAGAGGAAGAGCTGGCCACACTCACTGCGCAGGTGATGGACGATTTGCATCAGGGGCTGCATCTGTTGAGAAGTTTCTCCCCTCTCCTGTAACCTGAGCAGAGCCTTTTGCTTTTCTGTTCCTTTCTTCATAATGAATTCAGGGAAAACTTTCCCAGAGAAAGATTTCAAGTAAATCATAAAAGATTATAGTCTGTTAAAATGTAATTATTTTTCGAGAATAGCTTCTTTCTTTTCCTAAAACTCTGCATTCACTCCAAAAAAATTGCATGCTTTAAAAGTCTTCAGTGGCACACTTTGACAGCCTAGAATAGGCAGGCTAAGTTGTTTATTTAGTACTTGTCAGTAGGACAACCTGAACTCTAAAGTCTCTTCTATATAGCTGATCTCATATTAAAGCTGTGGCTTGGCTTGCCCACACCCTAGGTGAAAAAGCTCCTTCTGCTACTGTTTTGTTACTGACTTAAGTGGGTAGGATTTCACTTCAGATGCTGAAGTGTGCTAACCCATCCTATTTTTGAAACATGCCCTTTTTCTGCATGAAGAGGGAGGCTTCTCTCTCTTCCTTAAAAATAATCCTCATTTCTGCTGTGGGATGAAGTCAACCATGGCTATCTTTAAACTCGGCGGCATCATGTAGCAAATGGTCAGCTAAATTTAAAACCCATTTTTTTGGCATGAAATCCAGCAGAAGTATTTGTAAGATAAAAATGCAGTTACGGTTAATTTAATTTTTCTCCTGCAAACTAGGACACAAGTTCATGATTGAAATCTTTATTTTTAGATGACAGCATTTGAGTACTTCTGTTCATAGTTGAATAAATGGCTTGTAGTAATAAATGAAAGTGACTTATTCAATAGAAGTTGACTCTCGATCACCAATCTCCCTTGAATTTGTTGCTGATTTTAAATGGTTATTCAGCCCACATTTATCACAAGCTGTCAGCTGTTGGGAAAGATGGCATCTCCTGTAAGGAAAAAGCTAAGAGTAAGGAAATGGTTTTAGAGGCCAGTTCAGCATTTACAGCATTTAGTATTATATCCAAGCAGCTTGGTATTTAATTTTCTTGAAGGACATAGTATAAACTGACTGTAGTTTTCACTATATGTTATTTTGTGTAAAACAGTGGTAAAGTAGACATAATTATGTGAGACTATCAATTGCAACAGCTTCATGTATAGGAAAGCAAACAATTATAAAATTAGATAGTACAGGATTTTTACACTAAGAGTCAAGAAGGATTTGGGGGTGGAATTTGGTTCTCCTAACTTAACTGTCTTGGAATTAAAACTTTTGTTAGAGTAAGATAATCTTCAGGCTTTTTTAATAGGTGCTGGGGGAGTAGAATGAGAGGAGTGAAGGAGATTTCTCCAGAGGTTAATTGTCCTAAGTTATTGTTTCCTTCTCCAATAAGTGCAGAAGAACATTCACCAAGAGGTTTGGAGGAGATGCCAGATTGTCAAACAACTAAACACTGTCATTTCGTCCCATTTTATGGAATGTTTTTCCATTTTCTGAGCAGCTCAGTGAAAGCCTTCTTCAAGATCTGAGCTGATAAAATGCATCAACCTAATTTTAGGTCTCTTTGTAAGTCCCCATGGGAGCAGTAACTGTAGAGGACCAGACCAGACAAGGAGTTTGTGTATGAAAAGTCTATTAATGAGAGTTTTTATCCTTTTCCTGTGCAGTATTGTGTATGGACCGACGGTTTGAACGCCCTCCTTGGAAAGGATATGTTGAGTGACCTAACAAGGAACGACCTAGACACGCTGCTCAGCATGGAGATAAAGCTACGCCTCCTTGACTTGGAAAATATACAAATCCCAGATGCTCCCCCACCTATTCCAAAGGAGCCCAGCAACTACAACTTTGTTTATGACTGTAACTGAGGCAGTCACTGAAACTTGCTCTGAAACTGGAAATACATTATAACTGGAGAGATATAAAAAAAAAAAAAAAAAAAAAAGAAGAGCGTGAGGAAAAAAGGAGACCCACTTTTGCACCTTGTATTTTGGCTTTGGGGAGGGATGTAGAAACACTTGCATTCCTCTCTGTTCCCTGCATCCCTTCCTTCCCCATTCCCATCTTCCCCATTGCTCATCCAAATCCACATTGCTTTAATTAACTTGTAATTGCAGGCCATTGGCCTTGCTTAAGGCAAAGACTGCCACTAAGAAGCACCCTCCTGAGGACTTTTTTTACATTTTTAATACTGGAATAGACATTCTTAACTAAAGGACGTTGTTATCAAACTGCATGCCTGTGAAACCCACTTGGCAGGGCAGAGGCTTTAACTGGAAGGAGGAGGGAGGTAGGGAGCAAAAGCAGCTACTGTAAGCAGAAGATTTCCCCAGACACTCACAAGAGTCTGCTCACCACTGAATCCAATGTGATGATGAAATTCGTTAACTGCTTCCCGGTTCTTGCACCATCCGTCACTGTCATTATTCTCTCCACTGTCATCTCAACTCTTGCCTCCAGCCTTCACCCAGCTGATCAGCTCCCAGAATGGAAAGTCTGCAGGTTTTTGCTGTACCATACGCTGCAATGCTGCAACAGCTTTTAACTTCTTTTCCTCCCAGCTCTTACAATAGCCCCACACTAGCAGATCACTCACACAAACCGTGTATGAAGCCACTAGTGTGTCCCATTCCTGTAGCGTTCCCTAAGCCTCAGTTGCCTCTGAAATTGGCTTGTTGCTATTTGAAGTGATTTTATTTCCTTGGTCCAAAGTTCAACAGTAATTTTCAAAAATTAATTACAACTGCCAAACATCCAGGTTTACATCGTTGTCATTGCTACAGTGTTAGAAATTTGCAAGGGATTTTTTTTGTACGGGTTCTAATTTTTTTATTTTATTTTGCCAAACAAATATATTTAATGAAAACTAATTTCATTGTGAGTACTTTTGGGGAACAATATTTTTACTTAATTTTCATTTGGAACATTTGCCCTGAAGGGAAAAAAACACCATTCCCTTCAACTTCACTGTTGAATAAAAATCTGAGTTGTGATGATTCTTGGGACTTTGTTTTTCTTCTGAAGTTGTCTTTTATTCCTTATGATTCCTAGAAATTCTGAACTGTTTAGTAAAAAGAGGAGTGGGAAGACTTTTCTTATCTGCATCTGATCTAACTTGCTTGTTTGTTAGTGGTGACAAGGATGAAATGCATCCAGAGATCTCCATTGCCATGGTTACATGAGCCTTCCTGTGAGAAGGGCCCTTGTGAAATCCAAAATCCAAGCGTACTGATGTGTTCACGGTCAGTTCAAGGCTGCTGCCTTTCCTGTTTTTTGCTGGGGCAGCTGTTTCCCTGTATTTCCATTTTCTCCACTGAGAGTGTTTATGGCTGCAGCAAATTGGTATTAGGAAGGTTTGAGCTTTGCAGGATGGATTCCCTCTATCCTCACATTTTTTTTCTAGGTATTTCACTAAGTTCAATTGCAAAAGTCTGGGTCTAGAGGAACCTGCCGGCTCTTTCCCTCCCACTGCACATGCTGAAGACAGATGTTTATCAGTGTAAGTTTCTTTCTTGCTCAGACCCAGCTGAAAAAGATGGTAAAGGGGTTTTATCAGAACTTGTGCTAGTGAGAAGCCCAGAAGGTGGTTCCAGTTCTGACAATCATAGAAGTTCTCAACTGAGGTGACCTTTGCTCCGTCCAGATGGCTCTGGGGAAAACATCCTGACTGGCCTCACACCAGTAGAGGAGAGAAATCATGTCCTGCAGGTGCAACAAAAAGGAAGATGATGAGAACATTGCATGAATACAAGCATCAAATCCCAAGGAAGGTGCCTTCCTGAAGCTGTGCAGTATTTTATGAATGCCATAATGTAACAGAAGATATAAGTTATTTTTGGTGGTAATGGATGATAAAGTTAATAAGAGAGATTGTGTTAAACTCTGGAGGGAGAAGTTATGGTGAAGTGTGACCTGATAAGAGGTTTGGTCTTAATGAGAACAGAGATGTACAACATGAGTTGTATGAGTTTGAGATGGTTTATTCTCCAAAGCTTTGTCAGACTATAGCAAAGGTCAGGAAATAGTAAAAGCAAAGGCACTGCCTGTGCAGGGGATTTTTAAAGGGTCCCGGGGTGAGGGATGGAGGTAGGAACATGTTTCTTTACAAGACGCTGATGCTCCTCTTAACTTCATGCAGATAAAACTTGGAGCAGAAGGGAGAGCCTGAGTTGTTTTAATTTCCCTGACCCAGCTGGATTTGCTTTTTACTTACAGATCTCATACTTGGTGCTTCAGATGGGTATTGCTCTGCTGGCAACAAACACCTTTCACTCCCGAGCTGTAAGAGCCAAACTCTGCTAGCTCAGCAGCACTCCAGTGCTGTGGTCTCAGCAGGCATCTGCATGACCATCAGAGAGGAGCAAACAAAACCCCTCCTCCAGGGGATAATTTGAGCAGGAGATAAAGGTTAAACTTGCCTCCTCCACTAAGGTGAGTGCCCCTAATTCCACCCCAAGAGCCCAGAGGACTGGTGAGAAGAGAGCTGGCAACCCAGCCCTCTGTTTTTACCAACAGCTTGTGCCCATCCATGTGGCACCGAGGCACATCAACACCATCAGGCAGCATGGGGCTCTTGTGCATGAATAGCTGGAGCCCTCTCCTTTCACAGCAGGTGACACAGACCCTCTGTCCTGCCCTGGGACAGGGTAGGTGCAGCCTGACCAAGTGGATCCAGGTCCAGATGGGTACCACAGCACTGCTGCGTGGCTCTGCCTCACTACTTCCTGAAGCCCTACTTTGCAGGATGCCCAGCTGCCCACATGGCCTGGCTCTTTGTAGGGGTTATGCACAGTGTGGGATGGTCACATGAGCAGGAATGCTAAATTTGTATCCGCCACCCTGCCATAAGAAAGAAGAGGCTCAAGAGATGCGTTGGCGTAATAGCCCTTCCAGCTATTTTAGCAGCACTCCCAC
The DNA here is from genome assembly GCF_048771995.1 of Taeniopygia guttata. Classification (NCBI taxonomy): domain Eukaryota; kingdom Metazoa; phylum Chordata; class Aves; order Passeriformes; family Estrildidae; genus Taeniopygia; species Taeniopygia guttata. The sequence goes on along the minus strand of NC_133026.1, from coordinate 47,317,465 downwards.
AGCAACCTAAAAGGCTGCGGTGCAAAAGAAGAATCCTGCCTTCAGTTTCTAGAGCTGTCATACAGGCTCACTTTGTCATTATGAAATTTAAAACAAAAAAAAAAAGTTAAATGATGAAGAAATATCCTGCTGTTTCCCGTTCTTAAAAAAAAAAAAGAAATTGAGGATGAAAATGGCAAATTCATTTGCTCATGCTGTTGTGTTCCGGAAAAGCTTTTAAATCTTCACATTCAAGGAGATGCAGCAGAAAAAAGAACTGCTATTGAAGTTTCTTGTATAATTTCAAAACATTAAGTGGGTAATTGCTTGTAAAAGCCATAAAGGGGAGAGGAAAAAAAAAAAATCAGTCTAATTTTAGCTTCTGTTTTGGAAATGACTTTGCTTTTGAAAGTTAATATATTATTTTACCAGAAAACTTGAATCAAGAAAAATATATATCTTCTTAAGTCAACTCCTTGCTCTACTTGTAAGGACAAGGAGAAGAGCAGCAATTCTAAGTAATCCTGTACAAAGCAAGCTGTGTGTCAGAGAAACAGGGCTTCTATTATCATTTTTCAGGAGCTGTTCTTTTTTCAGTGTGGAGAATTATTTCATTAAGCCTTACATGCAGAAATAACATCCTCATGCCAAGAGGCAGGTAGGTGCTGACTCACTCTTCGGTTGCAAAATGACAGTGCAAGATCCTAATTACTTCATTTGTGAAATCCTCTTGTGTCTTCATGCCCTACCCAGAATTGCATTTTTCTTGCCTAGGGTGCTTGTCATCAATGTCACATCAATGAGAATATGAAGGCTTGCATGGAAACCTGGTGGGATCCACTGCCCAGAACAAATCTCTGTCTTCTCTGGCAGACAGCTGAAATACAAGGGAGCCCTGCATCCCCTCAGCAACCCTGTAGGCCACCAGCTGCAATCCCACAGCCTCTGGCCAGCTCTCAAAAGAGGGAGGGATGAAAGAAGAAAAGAAACATGCTCCTTTCAGAAGATGGAGAGAAGAGCATGGGCATGAAATGCCCCTGAATGAATCTGCTCTTGTTTGTCATTACATTGGGCCCAGTGATGAGGTGTCTCTGATGCATCCAGCTCTATAGTGATTCAAGCTGCTAATCCTGAGCAATAACCAGCAAGGAAGATGCTGGGAGCAGGAGGACACTCTTGTATTGCCATATCCCCCCCTGCTCTCTGTTCTGTTGCTGCTTCACTGACAAGTAAATGGAATTAGCGTCACTGTCATTTGAAAGTCGTTCATCTAAGGAGTACAATAAGATCAGTGTGAGATTTTACTCCCTTTTTGCTCCATTCTTCTTCAGAGTTAAAGAAAATAATAAACCCAGCCCTTATTGACCTGGGGATGTCTTAGCTGTCTGAAATACTAAGTGTTTGACAGCCCTTCCCCTTAGACCATCCTCAAGGAAGTAAAGGTAAAATCCCTGCAAACTCTGGAAGACATTCATAGGACAGAGTTTTTGTCACACTCCTGGCTGAGCTGTCATTGCTTTCCCCACAGCTGGATAAATCAGGATGAGACTTGCTCAGTGATCCCTCTCTCCCTAGATGATAATTATATTTTAATATGAAACAGCTACATGTATTAAGCAAATTCCCTGATTAACAAAGCACTTACCTATGCAGCAAAAGACACTTGATTTCAGTTTGATAAACAGGCACCTAAATTTAGGTGAGTGCTTATGGACCAAGCTAGATCAGGGCCTGTGTAAGCAGGAAGGCAAGTTTACCTGTTACTGACATTTTGCTACATGCTCAGAGGATATGCAAATAATGACTTTTCTGTCTGATGTGTAATTGGAATGTGTACCTCTGGTCACTGCAAGAGACTAAAGAGGATGCTATCTGATTATTCTACATCACTCCAGCTGCTTCATGCATCTTTGGAACTTAAAACAGCAGTTAAAGCATTGAAACAAGAGCCCTTTCTGGATGAAATCAGGCTGAAACTTGAGAGTGGCATTAAAAGCACAAGTTTTTTTAGGCAAGACTAGGCATAAAATGGATATTGGGAGAGCCATGAATTTTGATAGTGAGGTGATTTCAAAGTGCTGAGTCAGGGAGTGCTGTCCTGCAACAGCCTCCTGAGACCAAGGTTAAAAAGTACAGGAGACCATTTCAAACTCATTTAGTGACATATATTTACTCTTTATTCTCACTTCTTGTTGGGAGACCTTGAACATCACTGAAGAGCAGAGCTGGTGATGCTTAGTTTGCAGGGACACATGTAGGGCAAAGGAAACATCTCAAAAGCCGTCCCTCTCCAAGTAGAGAAGTTGGTGTTGGACATAGAAGAGTTTTCTGAATTGATGTGTTTTTTCAACAGAGAGTTTCTCAGTTTTACTGTAGGCAGCTCAGTGGAGGTGCTATGTGGAGAACAGCAGCTGTTGTGGTTTTATACTCTCTTGGAAGAGCCAAACAAACCTCTTCGTGTTGAGAGGCTTTTGCAAACCCTCTCTAATCTCACTTGCCTCTTGTTTATAGACATTTCCTGTGAGATGTGACCTATGGGACAGCCACAAAGCTGGAGAACCCAGTGTGGTGTGTTCCAAGCAGGATTCTGCATCCTGCTTGGAGCATCCTGCTTGGAGCAGCCCAGCATATATCCCTGGGCTGTAGTTTCAGCCCAGGGAGGGTATGACCACAAGACAGCAGTGCATGTAGAGGAGGGGAGGGAAAAGAGATGCTTAATAAAATTTTGCCAAGGGATGAAGCTAAGGGCAGGCTTTCTTTCCTGTGACATTTAAGAATCTGTCTTGAATGACTTTATTTCAGTTGTCATTAGAGGATTCTGCAGCCTGATTGAGTGCCATAGTTAAATTTTCCCTTGATGAAACCTCCTGAGTCTAATTTTAATCTTGTCAGCAACATGGTGTTCATCTTAAACTGATTATGTTTTGGGATTTCTCTTGGTTATCATGAGTGAGAAGGAGGCTGACTGTCTTTTGTTTAATAAGAGACAGTATTTTTTTATGAGGTATGTCTGTATCTTCTTGGTTTCTCTTGAAATGCCTCAGGTTTAATATCCCCTTCCCACCCACCTTCCCCGAGGGAGAAATGCACCCTGGAGATCTTTGTTCTCCCACCAGCAGGCCGTGCACATGTGGAAGGCTGAGCCTGCGTGACTTCATTCCCTGCTAATTAACAAGGGAGTTTATATTGTCAGAGTAGTTTTGGAAGTCGAGAGCAGCCATGTAGGAATCTGCCAGGCTTCAAAACAAGTTTTCTATATATCCTCTTAAAATGAGGAGAGTGGGGATGCAGGTGCAGTACATTGTGCAAAGCTGCTGACTGCTTGCATCTTTCCCAGAGGAAAATGGCTCATCCACAGGGTTTTCCCAGGGCATAGCTTCCCTCTTCCCCCCCATCAAGCAGCAGAAGCCTGGTGCATTTGAAAAGGCTTGGCAATTCGAGCAGAGAAACATGTGAAAGGTTTCTTTGCCAGGAGTATGACATTTAAAGAGCACCAGTAGAATTATTCCGGGTGTTTTTCACCCACACAGGTCCCCCTGCACATGTTCCTTCACTCAGGATACCCTCTGTCAATCTCTGACATTTCTCAAAGCCCCGGGTTCCCTCTTTCTGTCCCCAGTCCAGGGGTCATGCAGTGATACTTTACATGTGTCCACCCTTTTGTTTATCCCAAATAGTCAAAGTGTAATCCAGCCAAGCTGGTTTTCTTATAAACCTTCGTCTCATACTCTTAGTTCTCTTCATTCCAACATGATCTGAGGTCCATTGAAAACTGAGGTGTCAAAATGGGCTGGTGTGCAGGTGGCTTTTCCAGCTTCTTGTAAGGTTGTTTTCAGCCAGAGTTTTCCAGAGTTTTTCTTTCAGTGAGGAATTTTACCGAGTCCTCAGCAGAACTCTCCATAAAACCACTTCTGAGCCTCCAGCTTCTCATCAAATCTGGCAGCTCGCAGGTGGATGCACGCACACAAACGTGCACACGCACACAAAGGAGGCAAGTGCCTCAGTTCCCTTTCCCCAAGAAACAAGCCTGAAATAAGCTCATTTACAGCTTGGCAGTGTTGGATGTTCCAGCAGGCAGCATCCAGGTGAGAGGGGATGGAGAATATCAGAGCTGATAGCAGCTGGCATGTTTGTGGGGCTGGATGGGATGGGATGTGAGGAGGGGAGGTTGGAGCAACATGTATAAGCAGCCAGCTCCTCACCAAAAATATTGTATATCTGCATCCATGCTCAGGCAAAAGATGATGGGAGGATAGCAACCTTATTTTAGATTTTTATTGTTATTATTATTTTGAACCATGGCTATTATGCCTTGTGGAAGTGCCCTGTTTAGATAGGTGAGCTGCATCACTGTGTTTTCATCATCTTGAGTCCAGTGGAACCAAGCAGCACGGTGTCAGTGTGGGTGCTCCACCCAGCAGAAGGGCAAGGGGAGCACGGGAGTAATGCTCAGCTGGCCAGGGAAGTGGCAGTGGTTCTGTTGGAAAATGCCACTGAAGGAAGATTTAGCACACACAAAAACTGTGTGAATTTAGCTGAATCACTGATTCAGTAAGGAAAACTGAGAAGCTCAAGTGACTGAAACTTCCTTCTCAGCTGACTTTTGGATTGTCCCAACTGCGTCATGGTTCTTCTGAAAAGAATTCGTGTTTCAGAGCCCTTTTTTATTTCTAAGATTTAATGTGCCATAAAAAGTTGGAATAAAAACAAAATGTCAATTTTTATTTTTTCTTTTTTTATTAGCAGGGTTTTTTTTCCCCCAGAAAAGAAGTCATATTGCAGCATTCTTGATAACCCTCCTTTGGTCAGAAATTCTGGTCTTCATGCAGCTCCAGATCCTCCATAATGAAACTTGCATGGCCTGAGGAAAACCATCCCGCCCGGCCTTGTAAATGATTCACGGCAGAAAGGGACACATAACAGCTCCATCAATTCATACAGAATGAATGGCAGTATTTTCACCTAAATACATTTCTAGTATGAAAACAGCAGTCCAAGCCCCTGACTATTGTGGCATACACAGGACTAGCTGCAGCCATGAATCAAAGATGTCTTTGTGTGGGAAAAAAAACCAAAAAAAACCAAAAAAAACCCAGGAAAGCAAGTAGCAATTGCCTTCATTGGTTTAGTTCAATTTTAATTAAACCCAAGTAGTTTTTAAATTTCCAGAATTGAGGAGGCTACTCAGCAATGGGCTTCTGAAGACATATTCTTGAATTAAGCTAATTAGTCAAGTAACTAGCACATATTCCTTCAAATCACCCCTTCTGGAAGAAAAGAAAATAGAAAATGTTGTGGATTTAATAAATTTGTTCATGCAGAGCAAAGAAATTAAAACACAGCCAGCAGCAGCACTATGGTCAACCTGGACCTGGGCACAAGTACCCTGCAGGCAGTCCTGTCTGCCCCAGGATGGGCATCAATAGCCTGAACTTCGAGGCAAGCCCTTGTCAGCAGGCAATTGTCACCTGCAGTTTTCTAGCACATCCCACTGTGTAGCTTCCTAGAGGTTTACACAATGACAGGCAAGCCTGTCAAGCAGGCAGGAGGTGTAGCAGGAGCACTGCTTTCTTCTTACGATTTGATGCCAAGTTTTACAGGGACTGAGCAGGGTGCTTCTATGGCACCTCTGCAGGGCCTTTCAAAACTGATCCCCTCAATCAGAGGCACTGGCAGGCATTTTGGCATGATGCGTTGCTCCAGAGGAGGCAGTCTCCATGGCTTTGCACCCTCTGCACAATATGCAAATTCCTCCTTGAGGGCTGAAAAAAGTGGCCTTGCCTTTTGGGAGCCATCTCCAGGTACTTGATGGCTCCCCAGTGGTGCTGCTGAGTGGGGAAGCTGTCTAGGAAAGTCATCTTTGGGGAGCAAGCAGTTCCTGATATTGCCAGCATCCCTATGGTGTGTGAGCTCTTCACACCCTATGACAGGTCCAGGAGATTAAAGGTGGCTCCTTTGCACCCCATCATTGATGGATGGGGCTGAAGCTGTGCTTTCCACACTGTGAAGAGAAGGAAAGCAAATCTGTAAGTGCTTGGTTGGCCAAGTTCCTGATGGCATTTAGTACCTGAGTGCTACTGACACCGCCTTGTCTTGCTAGCAGCAATTCAGGGCACCCAAAATGTTATAGAAGCACAATTTTATGCTATGTATTGAAAAAGAAAAATATTATAGTATGGTGAGATGAGAACTTTTAGATTTTCCCCATTTATTAATGGATTCATAATTCTCTTGCTGACAGATTAGTGCATTAAAAAAGCATTTTGCATCATCTTGAACATGCTAGTGAAAGCCCATTTCCATTGGCCCCCTTTATAGTTTTCCAGACCCTGAAGCCTACCACAGATTCCTGTGGGCAGCCATCCCTGTCTCCCAGGGTTGTTTGGTAATGCTTTGTGTCTTTTCCAGCACACACTATCTCTTTTTGGTAGACAGGTATGCTTATCTTCAAGAAAGGAACTGCATTAGCAAGGTAAGAGAGGATTGGATTCTACTGTTGGAATGAAGATAATTAATATTCATCACTGAAAGACAGAGGTGGATGTGAGGATGATAAAACTGGTATGCAAGACTGGAGCAACTGGTGCTGAATAACTCATGAAGAACATCGTGGGATTTAGTAATGACATTGGGAAATGTAATTTCTTGCATGAACCGTTCCCTGCAAACAGAGAATAAGGTCCCATCAATTCCCCCTGGTATGAGCACAAAGAATAGCTCCCAGCAGTCTGTCACACTTGGGACAAATGCAGGATTAATATATCCTGCATGTGGTTTGTGTTGGCCTGTGCCATGCCTTCCTCATTGTCCCCTGAACCTCCAGGGGATGGGAATGTCTTATTAATTAATTCTCTTAATTCAAGCACCTGTGACTGATTTATACTCAGTCTAGGGTCTGATCCTGCAGGCAAGAGCTGGCCTTCGTGTGGTGCACCACTTTCCAAATCCCCAGCAAAGGAAAATTACTGGATTTTATGCTGAAACTAAGGCAGTGAGAGTATTTGGAAAACCTCTGCCAGTTTTTGCCCAGTATAACTAAGACATGGCATTTGTTACTCATTGGTGCTACAGACTCACAACTCGGCCAAAATTCACCTTCTAGGGATGTATGTGTGCTTGGTTTCATCCATGGGTGACAGCATGATCTGGAAGAAGAGGGGAGAAAATGATGTCATGAGGAGCAGGGGATTTTGCTGTTCAAGGAGGCAGGGGATGAATCATCCTTCTCACTGAGATGTGGTCTTTTGCCAAAGGCTTCAGCTGGTCCCACCAGCTCTTTCAGTTTGGTGTGCTCTGTCCTCAGCTCCGCTGCAGTGGCCAGCCTGCTTCTAATGTAGGAAACAGTTTGTCCTGGGAGCAGTCCTAGCCAGTGCATGCTTGCCCACTTCAAGGGCAGGCTGACATTGTGGTCTCATGCCATTTCTTTCAGGAGGTACCACAGCACAGGGTTATACCTGGGAAGCTGAGGGGCCAAGCAGTGGACACACAAATGGAGCCAGCAGCCAGGGTTTGATGGTCCCTGGACAGAGAGGTCAGTAGATGTGATGGATAGGCCATTCAATGGGTCACAACACCTTTCCCACTCGCAGCTGAATCACCAAAGAAATAAATGTACTCAAACAATCGGCCAATATTTTAAAATGAACATTTAAATAAGCCCTTGTCCTGCTAATATATTTTTCTTTAGTCAAAGGAAAAAAGAATGTGGTTCCTTTTTTTTTTTCCTTTCCCTGTAAATGTGACAGAAGAAATGTCTTTCCAGATAGGAGTCTTTTCTGCCAGGATGTATCTGGTATGTGTGCAAGCAGGCGTACATGGGGAATTTTCCTTTGGGAAAAAAATCAGACAGTAATTCTGCCTGTCTCACTGCCCATCTCTAAAAATGCTGAAATCAAATATTTATGTTACGGAAGGATTGCTCGGTGGTGTGTCCCAAGAGTTCCAAGCAGAAGTGAGCAGCTTTAAGGAATGGTGAAAGTCTTAGCTACCTGGGAATATTAAGCATTCAGGTAAATATCATATATGGCTTCTGTTGGAGAGGTTATTTCTCTCAGAAATGCCTTATGAGAGAGCTACAATGCGAGGGGAAGCTCTAAACATGTGTGCTCCCAGATGGCTGGAGTGGAAAGGCAGAAAGCACCACTGAAAAGGCTGAAGACCCACTACTCATGCCCTGAAGGCTAATGTTGCCATCTGAGTGACCACACTATGCCAAGAGGAGCAAAATACAGAGTTAAGGTGAGAATGGAAAGATTCCATGATATGCTGATTTTACAAGCAGTGTCAATTAGCAGGCCAAATTTTAATAAAGTCTTGGATCATGGTATCCCAGCTATTCAATATTTTAAAATTTGCCAGATCTTTCTGGGGCCATACAGCTGGAAATCATGCTGGCTTGTTCCTCCTGTAAGCAAATCCAAAATAGCACCTCAGACGGCCCATATTCGCCTGTGCCCTTCTTTATCTTAGTGAGAGGAAGGGACTGATTCACTCTTACCTGCATACTGTAATCTCACATGAGATAACCTTTTTTCACACCATCAGTCTGCTTTCCTATGGCCTCTTTGCTCATCCTCTGCTCTGGGGGGGGTGAAAATCACCTTGAGACAGCCTGAATGACAGATCAACAGCAGTGTGCAGGAGACACCCACACAGCCCACATCTCCAGGACAAAGGAATGCTCTGACTTTGTCTCCTGATGTTCTCCTGAGAGCTACAGCTAAGCGTGAAGGAGCTGTAGTGGTACAAAGCATCCTCTCTCTTGCATCCTTGGTAGAATTGTTTGGTGTCCTCTGAGGAAAACAGACCCACAGTGCTAAGGGAGCCCTTTAGTGAGGTGGATCCTCGTCAGGGATGCTGGGGAGCACCAAGGGTACTGCCCCAGGTGCTGTGTACTGGCAAAGTTGGCATTTGGGAGCCCATGGACCAGTTGGCACTCCTGGCGGGAGCAGGTTCAAGTTCCTTTTCTGAAAACACAAGCAGACACCTGATAAATATGGGCAGAGTGTTTTACTTAAAAGTTACAGCTTACCTTCATCTGCAGTGACTGTAGTTATTTTTGCTAATCATCAAAAGAAACTGGATGTGGGATTAAAGCAAAGGAATGATGTACACACATGAATTATGAATTTTGCATCATGAATTATTGCCTAAAATAGTGTGATGCACTAAATACATCTAGGACAAGTGTTCTTTAGATTTGAAAGACTGGAAAGGACACCAGCTTGAGGGAAAATAAATAGTTTCTTTCTTTATCCTGAAAAAAAAATTGGGCAACTTTCCTTTACCTATTTGGCATCCAATAGTTTCTAAACTCTTTATACAAATTTTGCCACAGTGATGTTTTTGGGTCTTGGCTGCTCATCTTGAAAGGTTTCCCTGGGATTTGAATTTCAGAAGGTCAGTGGAAAGCATTTGCCAAAACCCATCTGGCATCTGGGAAATATAGAACTAAAAACAATGACAACAAAACCCAGATGATTACTTTTGGGCAGAAGCATGACTCTGAATCTTTTCTACCTCTTCTTACTTCCTCATTGCTAAATGCCAGAAACTTGCAATGTGGCATCATTAAAATTTCTTAACCAACTTTCATGGTTTCCACATCAGAGCTTTGAGGCATTTTCTAGAGAGCATTCAAGGAGTTTGGCTACAGAGGGTGAAAAGGGGAAAGAGCTGAGTAGAATAAAAACATTGGTGAGAGCTAGGTAACCAGATCACTGGATAGCTGCATAAATAACTTTATTAGCCTGGTTTGAGGTCTGAGACTTACCACACTTGGTGTTAACATAGACTCACTGAGGGACATCTGCTTATACACTGTGACTCACTTCTGTCCCAGCCCAAAAGAAACTTTGGTCTACTACCATTCCAGCTCCTAATACATAATGGAATTCCCTATCTTGCACATTATCTTTTATCTGGACATTTCCCAACACCGCTATCGCTGTATCGCTCGGAGGCAAGATTATTCAGGCTTTGTGCTGGGGATCTGCAGCATCTCTGCTGCACAGAGTGAAGCACACACAGAGACTGCAAAAAAAGCTGATTCTAATATGCATGGACTAGATTTGGGCATACTCAGATATAAAATTATTATCATTTCTGCTTCCTGAAAATAATTTCTTGGCATCAGATCATGCTGAAAGTGACTGACTGTGAAGGTGACATGTGTTGCTTGTGTTAAATTCAGAGCTTGGAAAGCTCCAGAAGATACCTGCTCTCTGCTGTATGTGATGAAGATCGAGATAAGAATGAGAGACTTGCTGCTGGGGTGCCTGTCTGCCACCTTTTTGTGAGACTGAGAGAGCTGCCTTCGTTTATGGCCCCCAAAATGCATTTCCACTTACTCATTCTTCCAGAAGTGATGAAGAGGTGCCCATTTCCTTCAGGAGATGTAGTTTGGGGGGGTGAAAGTCACTTGGTCCCCACTTTGTTATCTTCCATGCATAGTGTTAGAACAAGATGTTTACTCTGATATTTTCATTTTGAGAAAATACTCCAATGAGAGGAAAGAGTTTTATTGGAGGTTATTTAACACCCTCAAGCTTTGTTGCTAATTTATGTTGGTAGCTTTAAATATACCCAAACGCTGAAGCTAAATAAAGAATGGTGGCAAAAAAGTTACACGACGAAGAAATACACAAATAATCCAGTGTTAATTTGTTCTCTAAGCCAGGAAGATGGGGGAGATACTACTTTTGTGTCACACTCCAGTAAAACCCTGGATAACATTCCTGAATTCTTTGTTTTTATCATTTGGTTGTACAGCATTCACTCTACGTTATTTAGGCAAAGAAAAGAGAATTCCTGGTGTGGTGTCCAGCAGGTTAATTTAAATTCAATTTTTAAAAATTTAAAAGGAAAAGGGACAGGAAAGCTTGAACCATACTTTTCATGGCTGTGGACATTCCAGTGCAGAAAAAGGAGGCTGGTCCAGCATCAGCAGGCTTGGAGTCCTTCATTGTGGAAAACAGATAGATTTGCAAGGCAGAATCTTGCCTGCTCATTTTTTCTGAACAATTTAGCTGGGTAGATTTTGCTAAAGCCTATGCCTATACCCCTCATATTCAAATAATCTTGTACTGAGCATATATCAGGGTTTGAAAAGGATTCCATAACTCATTGAAATATATTACAGCTCTTCTTTATGCATCCAGAGCAAGAGCAGAAAGACGTCAGAAAGGTATTATAAGAGAGTGAACATTTATCTGAAATGCTATTTATATTTCATTGAATTGGCTGAAAAGGACTGTGGAAGACCAATAATGAGTTAGGGAGGCAGGCAGCCATCCCACTTTGCATGAAGGATGGTGTCCTGATGGATGATTTAATGACTCCGTCGTGTGTGGAGGGGCCAGAGACCAGGCAGCTGACCAGGCAGAAATATTCTGTGTTTAAGGCACAGCTTGAGTAGGGGAAGAAGAGTGATGCAGTGTCTGCTTTTCCCCTCACTAACAGTTTGATGGTCCTTGTTCTGCTGGTTTTGATTCTCATGGGGGCATTCCTCTTTGTGAAGGCAGGAGTCATGCCTTCTCCAGGTTCAGGTCTCTTCTGGGATGAATTAATGTGTCAGATTTGCATCAAGCCCCAGCTGCTCACCTTTCTATATCCCTCAAGAAGGGGCCTGAACAAATGCTGCTGTGTTTAACAGGGTATTTTCTCTAATCATCTAATTTCTGGAATGGGACAAAAAAGAAATTAAAACACAGCTCTGAGTCTGAAGCTATTGGAAAAGGGAAAGGTAGAGGAAAGGGGTAAATCTGTGGGATGCCCAGGCAGGGTAAGGAAGCATAAAGGATGAAAGGTGTTCTGAATAGAGAGCCATTTTGGAGCGCCATGTGTCTGCTTTATGGTGAGGTGGCTATGAACAGTGGTAGATAAAAACAGCTGCCCTTGTCATCTTCCTGTACATATGCAAGTCTAAACTATCAACCTCAGATATCAGCATAAAATCTGATGCAAGTGAAAAGACAGACAAGTGCAAACAAACCCTCCATGAATTTTCAGTGATAGAGCTAAACAAATTGTGACAGAAGAAGTTTAAACTGAGTATTAGGAAAAATTTCTTCATGGAAAAGGTTGTCAAGCATTGGAACAGGCTGTCCAGGGAAGCAGCTGAGTCACCATCCCTCAAGGTATATAAAGGATGTGTAAATGTGGTGCTTGGGGACATGGTTTAGTGGTGGATTTGGCAGCACTGGGGTAAGCGTTTAACTTCATTATCTTAAAGGTCTTTTCTAATCTCCACGATTCTATGATTCTATGATCTGAAAGGTGAAATGTTAAGGGATGACCTCATGCCTGATTTTGGCATGTCTGTATAAGACTAGATTATCAGTGCAACCTTTACTGACTGCTACAGCACCCTCATCTTGTTGAATTAGAGGGTGTATATTCCTCCAAGTGCTTAAAGTTCTTTCGTACAGCCTGGCTTCTCTAAAGAGCAGGAAGACTCTGTACACGGCTGGCTGGCCAGTGACTTGCCTAATCAATATTTGAAAAATCAGCCTGCACTGCCTTTTCATATACACCTATGGATGATGGATACTATTCCTGAAGGGCTATTTTGGAAGGAAGTTGTCTAGCACAGCTGTAGGTAATTTATTACCAAAGCAAATCAGTGAAACATCTACTTTAAAAGACCAAAAAACCCATAACATCCCCCACCCTGTTATTGAATGGCAAAGTGCCACCACAGTACATATGTTGTAGAGATCATATTTCTGAGCACAGAAGTCCCAGTGCATGCCTCAATCAATATGTTTAAATAATCTTGTGAACTTTGGTATGTGCTAAAAAAGCCTCCAGTGACATTCAGCACTGTTTCCTAGCCCAAACACTGGGAATAATTATCTTTTATTGGCACCTGTTCTGTGTTGAGATTTAAGAGGCTGTTGAGCTGCAATTCTTTTATTTGCATTACTGGAGGAAAGATCAAATGGAACTAATATAATCAAACATTTATTTTTCTTCTTCTTTGATGCTGTGATGTTCCCCTTTTAAGTGCTTACAACCTGACAGCACCTGGGGTAAGCTTTTGCCCTGCCACCCTCCACTAAGGCTTCATCAGCACTAAACTGGGAGCCTGACAGGGGGTTGCATTTCTGACAAAACACAATGCAAGAGCAATAGCACTGCAGGGATCGATGCAGTAGACAGGATTTTGGCTTGCCCAGCGGGTTACTAGCTATTTATGGCAAGGCAATAATCACACTGAGTTGGTAATGCTTGGATCCCACTTCTCCGGGATTTAAATGAGTACCCAAACTGCAGGGCAGCAGAGAGTCTGTCCCAGCCTTCCTGACTTGTATTTACAGCTGCCTCTGAGTGCCTCTCTTATCTAAGGTCTCTAACAAGTCTTTCAGTAATATTGCCACACTTTCTTGCTCCTTAATTACCAGAGTTGAGGGTTTTGGGTATTTTTGTCTAGATAATAGCAAGAATTAGATCTTCTTTAGATTGGTAAAGGCCCATAGCTGTGCCCACCTGCAAAATCTAGGTTAGTAATATTACTTCTGGATTTGTAAGGTCATCTGCACACAGTAAGAACACCACAGCCAGGTTTGTTTTTCTGCACCAGTATGAAACAACTAAGGAAATGTACTGCATCACCCATAATCACAGAGTCATAGAATCATTTAGGTTGGAAAAGGACTTTAAGATCACCAAGTTTAACTGTTAACCCAGAACTGTCAAGTCCACCACTAAAGCATGTAAATCACTATAGGGTTCCTTACAGGCAGTAGTGAGAAATACACTTTGAAGATGCAGTTCATCTGATCTCCACTTTGCAAAAATCTGTCTTTAGTAGAGAATCCAGAGTCATCCCCTTTTGTCAACCCTAACAGCCAGACCTTCCCAGAAGAGCACAACCTGCCATGAACAAGTGTGCAAGGTGATGTAGCTGTATTTTTCATGGGTTCCCTGTTTGAAAGCCTTAAGAGGTTGCTCCTTAAGAGGTTTGTTCCTATATTTTGTTGTATCCAAACTGAAGTTATGTCAGTGATTTACATTTCTAAGAGCCCAGATATCAACACCCTTGCAATCTGGGACAATTGATTTCATTAAAGGTGGCAGAATAAAGAATAATAATCTCAGCTACAGCATGGCAATAACTTGGAACAAATTTTTGGATATGAGTGTAAGAAAATACTGGTTTAAATGCTTTCCCTGCAGCTTTGAATGACAATGAGATGGAGAGACTCTGAAATAGATGCATAACTTGAACTGCAAGCAGCAACTGATAAGGAAACTGGGGCAGAGGGAATGACTCAGTTGGCTGTGGTGCAGCCGCAAATCCACATGGGGCTCTGGAAATGTTCATCCGTGCCAGTGATAATGCACCAACCGCAGAGATGCTTATGACAGTCAGAGAAATTTGGAGAGCAGTAATGAAAAATAACCAACGCAAGAAACCACTGGGAACTTCAGAGTCAAAGGGCACAAAGGACAACGTTTTGAAAATAAAAGGAAGAAAAGGGACTGAGTGGATCTTTGATCTAAAGGCTTCTTCCTGCAGGTTTTATCTCTCCAGACACAAAAATACAAGGCTTATATCTATTCCCTTAAGAATTGAACAGCACATCAAAGAGGGAAGAAAGAGAGAGAAAACGTTCCAAGATAACATTTAATCATCATACAAATGCATGTGTGAATGTGACAAAGAGAAAAAAAAAGTATATATCTTAAAAATCAATATGCAAAAAATCTAACCAAACAGGAAAAAAAAATGCAGTAATGTGTGCAGTGACTTGGACAGAGTAGGATAGATATACACTGCCAGCTGATCTCCTCTTGTAAGATAACTACTTCATATTTCTTTTTTCTACTAAGTGGCCTCTAATCCTGACAGATGACAAATCAATTCTTGCTTGTCCTGTTTTGGGGCTTCACTGAAGTATCTTCCATGCTCTTTTCTTTTCGATGGCTTTTTCCAATGTATTTTCTGTATACATAAACAGATCTTTAGGGACCCATTAGAGAAAGCAGCATTGTAACTAACTTCATCCTCGCATCTCATTTCACAGTTCTAGTGGCAATCACGTATTGCTCCCTACAGGGGAAGGGTGACTCTTAAATCGTGTTTAAGACTTATTCAGAAAATCAGAAACCCTAACTCAGTTCCATTGCATCTCTATCAGGGGCAGTAAAGATGGAGGCTGAAACCATACCTGTCCCTAAGCTGATTTGGCTCCACCACCCAAACCAAAGTATGTTAGGTGTCAGGAACTCATATGGAAACATGAGAAATGGAGAAGTGTTGTGGGTCCTTCAAACTCCAGAAACCACACTCCTGCTCTTGGGATCAGCCTAGAGGATTGTATTTCTTCACCCACTATGCATGTACCCTAACACTGCTCTGCTACCATGCAAATTCAGGCTTGTCTGTGCGTGTTTTGCTTCAGGCTTTTGGAAGTCATCATGTGTGCTAGTTTCTCTCAGCTCTGCTTAAACTGAGAGAGGCTTGAGGGTCTGCCTGGTGTGCTTGGGCTGGGAGTTACCAAGTGGGGCACTCCATGGGCCATTAGCCCCTGTGGTCTCTCTGGTGACCCCCAAATAAAGCCCTCCCCTACGTGGTGTGTCACATCACACCTGCTACTGGCCTGTACATAGGGATATGGTAACTGAGATTTAGCTCTGGAGACTCCCACATGTGCTAAAACTCCCCAAAAACATAGACTGGATCAAGCTGGGTGAGCTGAGCAAGCTCTTCCGTGTGTTCTGGCATCCTGAGAGCAAATACAGAGAGCTGCAGGACTTTCCTTCCGAGCAGAATTTAACCAAAACCCTGCAGAGTACTGTACATCCCTCCAGATCTGCGTGCTGAATGGAGGGAACTGTGGGCCCTGCCATTTCCTTAGCAGGAAGCAGCAGCAGGTAGGCCAGCATGTATCAGGGATATACATGTGTATTTTTATGCACATATTACCACTAATCCAAATTCAACCCTGAAAAAATTCAACTGACTCTGTGTCTTCTGCCTAATAGCAAGTGAATGGCTGAGGAGCTGAGTTATTTCAGGGCACTGAGGGTTTTCCATCTGCAAGAGATGGTGAACTCACGGCACCTCTGGCTCTGCGCTGTCCTTGCCTCCCCTTCAAAAGCTACACATGGAGATTCAGAGAGACAAAATGTTGACTGCGTTCTCAGTGCTATTTAGGTGAGTAATGCTGCAGGCAGGTGCCTGGGGGGGTGTCCAGTAGCATTTCTGCAACATTCATTCCTCCGCCCACTTGTCTCTCATGGTCACCAAAGGCAAGTGTCAGGGCTCTGAGAAACTCACAGGCTATAACAACCCTGAGCAGCCCCACCAGCCCTGAGAACCCACCTGAACTACATTCCTCTGCCACCTGGCTGGATCTGCTGCAAGCCTAGATTGCAAATACATTGAAAAAACAATAGAGCTGAGGAGACAAAGATGGTCAAAAGCTGTAGGGTGACCCTGCCAGACCCTTTCGGGCAGGGGACAGCCCAGATATCACCTCCCTGCACCTGATGCTTTGCAGAGGGCAGAGCTCCCTTTGCTCCAGCTCTCATATTTTTTTTATTTCTAGGCAGGCAGCATCTACTTGGTCACCCTTGACCTAGGTCTACTTCTTTGACTTGGGTGTTGTGTACAACTTAATGGAAGCATTTATGACCAAATCCCTTCCTCTGGGACAGGTCTAATTTCTTTTTTACCTCCTATTAACATCATTTATGCACTTACTGAGATTAAAAGGCAACATCAAGTGCTTCTCCACTCCTGTACCAAGACAGCTTTAGGTCTTAATGTGTCAGGGACTTGGAAGTAATATAAAATCTGTTTGGCAAAAGGCAGGATTTGCTATTGATTTGAGTGGGAAGAAGAAAGATTTCACACTGGTCTGGGGAGGGGCTAGTGGGAGTGAGGTTCACCTTCCCAGCTGGCCTCCAAATCTAAGTATGCAAATCCCTGACTAGACTGCATATTTTAAAAGCTTTGGGGGCTTTTTTCTTCAATTGATTTAAGAGCTTGACTAACGTGTGAGTACAGTGCAAAGCAGCTCTGTGTTACACACAGAGTTATCTCACCGCTCGTTCTATAGGCTAAAATGAAAGAAAATAACACAGCTGATTACAGGGTTGAGCTACATGCTTTGCAGGTTTACATGCCTGGGAGCAGCTTGGGATCTATCTCTGTACTTTATAAGTGCCGTTGTTTTGCTTTCTGTTTTGCAATAGATATAAAGCAGAAGCCATTCCAGAGACCTCTCTGCTAGGAAGGTTTTTCTTGCCTATTATTAGCACTCTGCTTTTGCAGCAAGCACTCATGAGCCAATATGCAGAGTTTTGAAGGACTTCAAAGTGTCATTGGGAACCAAGTGATATGTGTGTTAAAAAGGGTTTAATGGAGCTGCAGTTGCTGTAGCGGTGTCTTTTTATAGCAAGTTTTTACAGCGTTAAGAAAAACATCCTGCAGATTTCAGTAGGATTGGCATATGGATAAGGTACTTTGCACTATGATTTTTGTTTATCTGCTCTTAAAAAAAAATAAAGTAAACCAGCATTTCTTGCTATAGGGAGAATGATAAGCAGAAACAGTTCTGCAAAACTCAGGCAACAGCTATTACCTTCATTTTGGGTTTAATTATTTTTTATATCTTTCAAAGGAAAGCATACATTTGAAAGCAAATGGCTTGGCTTAAAGAATGGAAATACAGAGTGATTTGTATTCATGTTGAAGATTTTATAGTCTTATTTTTTTTTCCCCAGAGCCACTGGATTATGTCATCATTAGCACAAGGCAAATCCTCCTTATCAAAGTTGAGGCAAATTTTCTGGGACCATCTTTAAAAAGTCATAGGAGAGGCTCCCAAGGAAGGAAGTGGTTTGTAAAAAACTCATTAAATACTGAAGTGAATCTGATCCAAGTGTGATCATGTTGGTCTGCAGGAATTGGCTGGAAATTGTTGTTTTAATACCTTCTCTAGTTTTTCTCTTTATAACACTATTTATAAGTCTCTTTTAATTATTCCTGGGAAGCATGTAGGGATATTTTATGAGATAGGCTCCTCATTATCCTTTAGCAACCCATGTCATTGGCCTGCCCACTTTTGAAAGAGACAGACAAGAAGTTGAAAGGAAAGACAAGTACCCATTGCCCACTGTGAGGGGAAGAGACTTGCCCAGGTTTATACAAAAAAGGCAGAGGCAGAGCAAGGACGCAGCATTGTCCCTCCAGTGCTCAGTCCTAAACTGCCTCCTTAAAGCCATCCTTGCACCCATCCTAAAGTCTAGAATGTAGCTAGTTTGGACTTGTTCCACCTCTGAATTCACATAATTAAAACATGTTTTACTCTGCTTTTTCTTCAGGCTGGGGAAGGACTGGTTTCTGCTTTGTCTGAGGGATTAAAAAAAATAGAGCCAGGGAAACCTTTAGTTGTTGTGGCTGCCAAAGCAGGAACAGCACAAGCACAGGATTTCTCAAGGCTCTCAGGCAGATGGAGGCTGCAAGCAAATGTGCTCAAAGCTGATGTGAGCAGAGGTTCAGCTCCCATAGCTATCCTCACTCTGACAGCTGTCTCCCATCCCTATCCCTCAGTCCCAGCAGAACTAAAGCCCTGGCAAAGCCCCAGCACGGCAGCCCCGTCTCTCCCAGCCCCGCGGCTCAGTCTTGAGCAGCTTCTTTCATTTTTCACACTCAGTCCTCTGGAACGGAAACCCTGGTCAGAAATTTTACAGAGGCAGCCAGAGAGATCTTTCCTTTCATTTCTGTGGAGGAGGGCAGAGCAGTGACAGCACAGGAGGAAGGGTTTGTAGAGTTGTTTTTTTTGCTTTTTCCCTTTTTGCAACACTAGTTCAGGGGAGTGTCTTGTGTTATTAATGCTGAGTGGCTCTGGCAACTCCTGTGGTTCAAGGTCATTAGTCATCCGCGGCTGCTGCAGGAGACACGGAGCGCTGAGCTGCCCATCCAACCCTCTTGGTCCTCCCAGGCCAGCAGGTTGGAATAGCTGCACACGGAGCAGCGGGGTCGTGTGGGGGTGTGGAGAGCAGCCTGGGCCACAGGGGCATCCTGACAGCGCGCCCAGACCAGTGCGACCTGCTGGGTTTGATGGGTGGCAGGGCCGGAGAGGGGCTGAGGGTCGGGAGAGCACCTGCAATGTGCCAGTGTGGGATCCTTCACACACCCCGTGAGAGGGCGGATGTCTCTGTCCCCGCCTGGGGATCTCTCCCTGTGTTACTTACAGCTGCACAGGCACACCAGCCTCCTTCTCCTCAAGCTGCACCAATGCAGGATACTCCCTGAGAGTAAGGGGAATACAGATCCACTTGCATCCTTCCCACCTGATTTCTTCCTTTTTTACTCAGGATGAAGGAGTCTAGGCAAACATTCCTTAATTTATTCTTCATCCTCTGGCTCTTGCTGCTGCTGAAGACTGCCTCTTGCTCACCTCTACCCCGTGGAAAAGACCCACGAGCCCCTTCGCTCCCCTTTGGGCTGTACAAAGGACACACCTGTGTTGGTATGTATCCAGGTTTTGTTTGCCTGCTGGTCTAGTTCATTCCTTACTTCACTGGTGAGCTGAGAGCTGCTATTCACATCATAAATCGCTCCTTTATCTATTTCAACAGCTGTACCGCAAAATACTTGTACTCTTTGCTGAATCAGTCACTGAAGATTTTGCAAGGCCGTCATGGGATCTGGAATTATTTTATGATTTTGTTTTTGACTGGCTGCTTCCCAAAGTTCATGTTTTCGCTCTGCGGGAAATGGCATCTGAAAGGTTGGCTTTAATGTCTGCAGGTCTGGGATCTGGAAATAGGATGTTATAAGGTCCTAATGTTTCTTAGGGTTCACAGTGCATTTTGCTTAACTGGCAGGAAGGCACAGTTCCCTTCAGACTTTCCCAGGGTCTCCTCATTGATTTCAGTTCCTGGAAAACTATTCTTAAGAGTGGTTGGTCCATACTTGGGCCAGAGATCTTTGTGGTCTGAATAGTCCCCTCTGATAGCTGGATTGCAAAGGCTGCTTCCTCACATTTCCTTTCCTTTTGGTGTGCACACGTGTCTGCATGACCCGTACTGAACTGGGGCAAGATGGCAAC
Source organism: Taeniopygia guttata (assembly GCF_048771995.1). Lineage (NCBI taxonomy): Eukaryota > Metazoa > Chordata > Aves > Passeriformes > Estrildidae > Taeniopygia > Taeniopygia guttata. Next base: position 47,297,417 of record NC_133026.1, on the reverse strand, counting down.
CCCCTTTTCACGTGACTTCAGTGACTGTGGTGATCCCCACAGTACTGATATCTGGGAGTAGGTATTCTACAGTCTCAGGTGGCTAAGTGATTCCCAGAACAAGACTGGTAAGACTGGAATCAATGTAAACTTCGGATATCTCTACACCAGAAATGCCCTTGGCATAGCACATCATATACTTAGGGAGATGTGGTAGCTTATATTTTTTATGTGTGCAAATGGATATGTCTTATGCATTACAATCAAATGCTTTACTTTGTCATCAGCAGAACTTGTTGATCTTACAGGCTTTTTTCAACCTAAAAATTTCTATCATTCTTTTAGCTTCCCAAGGCACCTTTGTGCTGGAAACATAAACCCTGTCACAGCTCTTCATCCTTCAGAAGGAAATAATTCTTTCCACTGTGGCTTGGGGAATACAGTTACAAATAATAATCCTAAACTTGATAAAAGCAGGTTTTTGCCTCACTTCTGAGCTACCCACAATACCCCTGACAGTTTTGGTGTGGCAGGGTGAACCAAAAGGAGAGCAGAGTCAGGGTGGTGAGGGGGTTCAGCTATCAGCCACAACATGAGAAAAAGAGGTGAAAAGCAGAAATGGCTGTGAGTGGCTGTCCTTGTTTGGACTGGGAGCCATGCAAGTGATGACAGAGCAGCAGCCAGAGCTAGGGGGAAGTGGTGTTGTTTAGTGGTGAGATCTTAACATAGCTACAGTTTTGATGGCACAGGAAAGGCAGTGACCATGCTCACCTGTGGGATTTTTACACTGGTGTTTTTTCAATGTCAGATTCTGAGTATTGTCTTTCCATCCTGTTGACTCAGAAAAGTTCTGAATTCCACATGTTGCATTGAACTTGCCTTGGGCAAGATAACTTGTCCTCTTTTTCCCTCCTAAAGGGAGGAGAGCAGTGCTAGCCCCATTGCTGGGACTACTCAGCATGCTCTTTGTTCTGCCTCCCACGCTAGTTTATCTTTCTGAAGTGTCCCTTCAGCTAAAAACATCCTTGTGAACTCAAGTCAGGACCCAAACAGACTGTGCCCACCTCTGCAAACCACAAGATAAAAATGAAGTGTGGCTAGTGCTAAAAGGGCATGAGCCAGTCTGTCAGGGAGGGCTGGTGGCTACTAGCCCAGATGGCTGCCTCTGGGCTTTCTCTCATTAGCTGCCCATATAACTAGCTTTTGAAAATACTGTGTCCCTTCCTTTTCTCAAGCAGAAAGGGAAAGCACTGAGGAATTGATTGTTGCACTAGCCATGACTTGGAGCAGGAGTAACTCTTGCATCTGATTTGGTGACCAGCTCTCCTAGGAGCTGATAGTAAAGCAGGATCAGCTTGTGATTTCCTTCCATCAACTCAACCCCAGATACTTAGTTGGCATTGTTTGCCATCTGGGAAGATAATGACAAAGAGACATGAATACTTCTTCTGTGTCTTCTTGGCCTTATAGATCAAGGCCAAGATGATTTCATAGAATCAGAGAGAATGATAGAATAGTTTGGGTTGGAGGGCACCTTAAAAATCCTGTAGTTCCACCTCCCTGACATGGTCAGGGAAGCTTCCACTTGCTCACCTTGCTCAGAGTCCCATCCAACCTGGCCTCAAATAGTGGAAGGGATGGGGCATCCCCAGCTTTTTTCGTTGACCTCTTCCAGTGCCTTCTCACTGTCACCATGAAAAACTTCTTCCTTAAATCTTATCTAATTTTTAATGTTAGAGATTCCTATTGCTAAATGCACAGGAGATTTCCTTGAAGAATTTTTTTTTCATGTAAGTTTGAATATGTGGTCAGGTGTCTAATCTTTCAAAGTTATCTGCCTCACTTTTCTGAGGGAAATGAAGTGGCTGCACATTGAATTTCTGATCACTCCTGTCTACCACCTGCTTGATTGAGATTGTTGTGTTAGAAGTCAAAGCCAGTCAGAAAATGAATGCTCTTTCAGTAACAAAACCAAGAAAATATTTCCCATTAAGCCTTTCCAGTGAGATTATCACACTTCTTAAAGAAGTATGTGGAAATAATATGACAGGAGAGCAAAGTGCAGCTCTGGTACCTCTGTTAAATGTGATACAACTTGGTTGCTTCGTCCTTCTGTTCCCCTTGCTTGCAGCACTCCCTGGGTAGGCACCACCATCTGCCCCAGTATATTCCAGTCATGTTGGAAAAGAATTTGGGTAATTAAAGGGGCTTCCCTGCCCTTAGCAGATCCTGGGAAATGTATTTTGGGTAGGCACCTATGTGCCAATATCGAACAGGGCTGGAGGAGAGGAGGGTGTGCCTCCGGTGAAGTTTAGACAGCAATTTTAATCATCTTTGCTAACTGTAGAAAGAGTCACATCATTTTTTCTGCATTTTCCTGAAAAATGTAGCTGCTTCATTTAGAGAAAGGCTTTTCATAATTGCCTTAACATACGAACAAAACAACTGGAGGGTTCCCACCTAAAAAAGGGGTTTAATACTGCTGCATTTTAGAGTTACAGCAAAGAGGGGAAAAGCACCCAATAATAACCCTCTCAACCGCAGGATCATATGTAGTACACCTGAGCAATTCCTAAACATCTTAGATTACTGGTCTGAAGAAGTACCTAACCACAACCAGATAAATGGCCTTTCTTTGGCCTTGTCACGAGAAAAACTTTCCCAGCATCTGACAGTCTTTATTCTCCATCAGTATTTCCTGTCTCCACAAGCTGCTAAAATGCCACCATTTTTGCATTCTGTGAAATCATCTCAGGCCCTTCCTCTGGGCCTTTTGCACACTTTGCATGTGATATGTTTTTTCTGGTTTTTCCTTATGAGAGGTAAAAGGGCTTTTGTAAGCTTTCCTGCATGCAAAAGCCTGTGAAGCTGTTTTCCTCCTGCAAAGGGGCAGTGAGGTTCTGTTCTGCGCACGGGCTGGGGAGCTGCATGCTGAGTCTGGCTTTCCTTTCTGGGTTTGTTACTGATGGCCAGCATGGCTTAAGGGATTTATTTGGGATGAGACCTAAAAATCCTTTTGCTGAGTGCAGCCTGACTGTTTCAGTGTGTCATCCTGAGAAAGAGCTGTTTTGTACTTTTCTCTCAAACATCAGGCATGAATGAGCCTTTCATATACTCAGGTCTTTACTTTCCCATCTTCCAAATGAGGAAAGTGCTGCCCATTTCAAAAAGCAAGCAAAGTTTTACTTAAGTTAATGTTAAGGTACCCAAAGACAGTACAATAACACTGGTAAACTGTTGACCCTGGTGCTGTTTCATCATTTTTCTACTGATTTTTAAATTCCACCCTTACTTACCACAGAGCCCTTAAAGGTTTGTTGCAAATTGCTTTGCTCTATAGCAAAGGTGACTTCATCCAGAGGTACCTGAAGCAACCTCAGGAAAGGCAGAAGCTGCTCTGGAGTATGCAGAAAATGGGGGAGACACTGAAAGACAGATGGGAACTTCTGTATTCATCTCCCTTCAACACAGTAAGAAAGTGAATTTTGGGAATGGTAGATTAGTCAGTTAAACATCAAATCCTAGAAAAATCCTTCAATAGCTAATAAAACTTTTTAAAAACACCTTTCAAAAGTAGCGTAAGATCAATCTAATTTTCTTTGCCAATGGGATGATGCCATGTAGACATGGAATAAGAAGCAGATGTTATAACTGGGCTTTAGTAAGGCTCTTGGCACTACCTTAGCACTAATCTTATGCTTGAGAGATGTGTGACAGTGATTAAGCTTCTACAGGGCAGAACAAAACTTGTTGCATAGTCTTCTTCAGAGAGTAAGTACAAGTAGCTCACTCCCTAAGCAAAAGCATGTACCAAATCAGGTCTTTCTTGGGCTTCTCTTTTGAACATATTATCATTCCATATTTTCACTAGTCAGGATAATGAAATTTGTACTATTAAATTAAATCTGTCCATGTAAAGCTGAAATTGTTTGCAAGTAAAATGGAGGGCAGAATTAAATTCAAAACAAGCTTGACAACTTGGAGTACTTGCATCTGAAAAGGTAATTTCAGTATGGGAATGTTGAAGATGCTCACTTCAGCAGAAATAGTCAATGACACACACAGCAAATGAGGAACGACCAGCTGGGTAGCATCCCTTAGGAAGATCATCTGGGCTTGTAGTGGCACAGTGATGGCATGCACATGCAGCACACACCGAGACGTGCGAACAGAAGTCAGCTTGCAAGATGAAGTAACCTGTTACCTTTCTCAGTATTGACAAAGCCTCAGAGGAATTTCTGCCTTCCCTTTTGGGGCTGTGCATCAAAATGATGCAGAGTGACAGGAGGTTTCAGGGGAAAACAAGCATAAGCTATAAAAGAAGAGTGAATAAATTAGAGTTAATTAGTCTAGAGAAGAAAAACCCGAGAAAACAATATATCTGTCCATGAAAGCATTAAAAGTGTGATCCATTCTCCAAGAAGTAACAGAAATGGGTACTAGTGGAGACCTTCAGGTTACAAAGAGGATTTTCCTGTGACAGTGGTAAGTGAGCAGAGTGAGAAGTTCGTGAGAAATCTGTAGAAGACCTCATCAGAGATCTTTACAAACTGTGTCTGCCCTGTTCCTTCAGAATGGCCTAGATGGTTTAGATCATCTGTTAGGGCAGAGGTTTTGTAAGGGGACTTACTCCAGGTCAGCATTTCTGGAGTTCTGTGCTGTGACTGCAAGAAGAAGCATTTGCAAAGAGCAGCATTTATTTGTTTTCCCCCCCGCAGCAGACTGCCCTGCTCTATTGGCGATTGACTTTGGTTGCCCTTTTCAGAATGAGGCGTTTAGTCAGGGAGCCCTCAATAAGGCCAGACAGCAGTGTTTTCCATTTTCTCTGCTAGCAAGCAGAGATCCTGTGGGTCAGCAGCCAGAAAAGCAAATTTCCCCATCTTTGTGCTCTATATAATGCCATTCTCAGCAACCTTTGTGGGTCACCACCTCCATTCAGCCAGGAATACACTGTTACTAGCATATGAAGAACCCTATTTTCAAAATGTATTTTAGCTCTGATTGCATTAAAGAACGGATGTTTCTGAGCTACCAGCAGAGTAAAACTCTGACCTCTACCTGTGTTGATTTGCGTGGTAGTCATTGTCCTCTCTGTTTGCCTCTGTCTAGCTGTGCATGAGTGCAGGGATGAAATATGCCCCTTGGAGTGGCAGCAGGACCAGTGGTGTTCGGAGTTCCCAATAACTTCACACAATGGAACATGCCAAATGGAGTTGAAGGCTTTTAACAACTGTGCTCAGGCAGAGTGGCTGTGCACATATTGTCTGGGGGGACACCATGACAGAACATTTAATTTACAGCTCAGTGATTTCTGTAAAAAAGCCTAGCTCAGTATCAGTGTAGCACCGCAATGTATTTTACTCTAAAAGGCTGGGAATCTTCTTTGATTACAGCTAAGTCAGTTCCAAGCCATAGCAGCTCTGCTGACTTCACCAGCATTGCTCCATTTAATCAGCAACAAAGTTTGGCCTGATGAGCAGCAATAAATACTAAATTTGACCCTAACATTTTTCCCTATGATTATACTTCAGCTAGCACAAACACAGGTATGGGAATAGTACAGTAGAGATACTAAAGCAACTAACTCAGCAATTTTTCAGCAACTGATGGTAAAATTTTTTTTTCCAAAATCATCCTCTTGCTGAAAACTTATGACCGTAAAATGTAAATACAGCTATTGATCACAATGAAAAGATGGGCTCAGCATGCCAAGACATCCATATCTCTGTGTGTGTAAATACACAATCATATCTATGTGCATTTGTACACATGGGTAGTCTTGTACATTCTACATTACTGGTGCTTGCCTTGAGTATAATAATCATTTTATTGATTGTCTATTTGGATGCACATGTGCCTCTCACTCTTGTTCACGTGTTAACCGTACAGAGATCTACTGCTCATATTTAAGGCAATAATTTTTACTGCTTTTAGGAACTGTATATCTGAAAAAAAGTTTCTTGCAATCAGAATCCTGAAATGGGGAAGCCTTTGCAACAAGGAAGGATAAAGTTATCAAATTATATTAACACCCCCTGCCAGCATTCTGGTTTCAGTACATTTTCAATAGCCTTTCCTGATTTGGAAAAGAAAAATATGTTAGTGTCACACATACATACACAGGGGCTTTTTTCATATTAATTAATACAGAAAATATTTATATTGGAAATGCCTGGGGTTATAGATTTTGTTAAATAGGGCTCTTTGAAGTGTAATGTAGGAAACACTAGGGATACATTTGGCTGCCAGGTATGGGTACCAGAGTCTCCCACTAGATGGAAACTGAATTTTCTGTCATAGCTGTATCAGAGTCCTTGTTGTATGTCTAAATGAAACAAAAATGAATGACTGGATCTCTGAAGTTAGGGTGCCTGCGGTGGCCCACTGCTTTTGCATGAGCAACAGCAATAATAATTGGTATTCCAGGTTTTGCTGGAATTTGTCACAGATGCACTCAAAATGCTGCAATTTTGATACTAATATTTTAAAAATGTCTTTAACCACTACACTATGTGTAATTTAATGCCCAGTGACAGGTTTGTAAATAGTGTACCATTTAATATTTCCAAGATATTTCATGAGACTTAGCAAATTAAAGGTGAAAGGGTCTTGTATATGCCAACATATTTGCATATGGATACCTAAAATTATGTTCCATCACCTCAGTATCTCTGCAAAATACATTAATTCTGCAAATGGGATAGGAAGCAAAGACTGGGTTAAAAGACTATCACTCAGATCCATTTCCAAATTACCTTTCAAAGCAACAAATCCTCTGGCTGTATATGGGAAGATAACTGTCCTTACTTTGCAAATACCTTTATGCCATTTGAGCTGAATATTTCATTGAGCTGGAATGAAATCTTGAGGTTATAAAGGGCTGTTCTTTGAAAGTATCAGCTCAGTAATGAGAAGCAGTGCAAAAAGGCAATATGGATATTGGGCCCTGTTAGGAAAGGAATATATAGTAAGTGAGATGCTGGCACAGGTGTCCCAGAGAAGTTGTGGAAGCTGTGTTCAAGGGCAAGTTGGATGGGGTTTTGAGCAACTTGGTACAGTGGAAGTTGTCCCTGCCCGTGGCCAGGGGGTTCAAACTGGATGATCTTTAAGGTCCCTTTCAACTCAAACCATTCTATGATTATATGAAAAAGAAAACATTCCTGTATTTAAGTTTACATAACTATGGTCTGCCTGCACCTAGAGTACTCATGTGGATGTCCTCATCCCAGAGGAGAAAGCCCTATGTCTTATTATCTCCCCACATTAAATTCAAAGAGAAATGTCTTGTTCCAGGTTGAACAGGAACTGGATTAGACTTATTTGGAAAGAGGTATTTTTATGCCAGAACAACAGCGTCAGCACAAGGACTAGCAATATCCTCTTTTGTAGGCAGGCTCTTGGGTCTCCTCCCCTGTTGGCTTTAAGAGATGCCTTGGAGCATAGGATCATCAATAAATGGAGAAAGCTAAGACTGTGTTTTGGGAAACCCTTCATCTTCTGTATAAAGCCAGGAATGTGATAAATGGCTTCATGTGTGCACACCCTTGCTGCAGCAGACAGATTTTTGAGGCAGGGGTTTGCCACGTCACCAAGCAAGTCTCCAGTTCCTGCTCCACCAGGAGCAAGCAGAATGGCCACAGGGTGGCCACAGCCTGGTCAGCAGGGTTTGCAGAGAAATCTTTGTGTCCAAGGCCATTTTTTGGACTTAATATCTTCCTTGTATTCTGGGGCTACATTTAATTTATGGCTGTAGGGGTGAGAAAGAAATCCACCATCCAGAAATATGAGCAAAGGATGGCAAAGGAAGATGTGACAGGTGCCAGAAAACCCACTGAACAGAGTTTTACTCAGACAAATATACCTACAAATCTGAAACTTAGAGAGGCAGCTTTCACTATCCAGATACTTTTTGACATCCCTAGGTATAATTCTAATTATAGAGCCTTTCAAACTTGTGTGGCAGAAGTGGATTGAGTTAAATAGTCTGCTCAAACTGCCAGGGGCTTCACAGCTAAGAAATGAATCCCTCTAGTTCTGATTTTATTATTGGGGTATGTTTTTTTTTTTTCTTTTCCCTGAGCTTATTGGAAATGGCATTTTTTTATTACAAACTACCTTCAAATATATGGAAATAAGTACTTCCTGATGTGTGAGTTTTCACCTTACTGCACTGAGCCAAATGGTTATGGTCTTGTCTTATCTCTTCAGAAATTAATAGCAGATGGGACAAGCCATTGCTAAAAGCGACAGGCATTTATTAATACCAGAGTCTAGTTTCTAATACCTGGTAGGTATTATAATGCCAATGAATTTCTTTCAGAGAAAAACATCCTTCAGCCTGTCAAGGTATTGAAAGCTAATATTGAAGTGAGACAGCAGAATCAACTTACTGAAAGTTGTTGCTAAGGAAAATCATGTGCAAGAGTTAAAAAAAATAAAAATTGAGCTTTATTTAATGATGAAGCCTATTTACATTGCCTTATATGTGTCCAGCTCATGATGAGAAATAAATCACATCTAAATTTCTAGTGAATTAAAAGGAAGCAATAGCTGCTAATGACTGGCCAGATCTGGATGTACTTTTCCACTGATGCCAGAGTACTTAAAAGTTTATATTCTTGCACATGTGATAAGTAAGTAATTAAAGCAATGAGATTTTTACAGTCAAAGACATCTGATTTCCCCTTGCCCTTTTTAGGTATATAATTATTTTCCATTTTTAGCTGGTGGAATTAAGACCCATTAAATGCTAGGATAATTGTTCAACATTTCTGTTCCTGCCACTCAATGCAGAGGAAGATGATAAAAAGAGAGCAGGTTGATAGTAAAAGCAAGGATAGTCTGAATTAACTTTCATTTATAGACACTAACCTCTTGAAGTTTACCTATAGCCCAACACCAGAAATAAGTTCTCCTAAAGGATAAATCTGAATTACTGTGGAGGCATGTTTCCATGAAAAAAACAGGTAGAGCCTAGGTGGATTAAATTCTCTCTGCTGCAGTGAGTCCCCTTAGAACATTCCTCCTCCCTTCTTGCAGAGTTCAACCTTCTTCCTGAGTATTTTAGACTCTCCAGCCCAAAAACTGCTCCTGATGTCATCAGCCTGAATGAAAGGCTTTGAGATCAGCAGAACCAACACATAAGCAAGGGTTCCCCAGGGCACAGCTCACAAGAAGTAAGGAGAGGTCAGCCGAGGGCAGCTGATAAAAGCCCAGGTAGATGGGGAGGACAGAGACCAGATCAGCACGTGTTGGTGGAATGTGTTCCCTGGGAGCACCTCTCCTACCAGAGGGCTTGGAGACTCCAAATTCACTTCCAGAGATTCCAGCTGCAGTGCATAAGGAACAGCAGATCCTTTTGAAAATCAGCCAAGACTTTCTCTATCAGCTTTTCCCATGGAGCGTGGCATTTCATGTGGAATAGCTGCACTTGAGGAGGGAGCATTTGGATAACAAAGGTGTGGTCTGCAGGTGTCCTGAGTGGGGAGGGTGTAATAGCAGAAGCAGAAACATCCTCTCTAAATAGGGAAGATGAGTTTATGAGAGCAAACATTCTGAAGTTCATCTCTGTGGGTTTTTCCCAAATAATCAGGCTGTTATTATTGTTATTTATATTCATATAGCATCTAGTAGCCTGAGGTGCTGCATTAAGTACTGCTCAGACTCAATGTTTGCTCCGTTAATCCTCATGTGAAGCAGATTTGCCTTTGGGCCTGGTTCAATAGACACAAAGATGTCTCTCTGACTTAATCAACATGAAAAATTTTCTTTTAATTGCTGTGAGACTGCTCCTTGAGTGGGGCTACCTGCATGATTGTGTTTGTGATTAGGAATTCTGTTTATTTTGCAGAGCTGAACCAAATATAGCTTTTTTTGTTTTTCTCACTCCCTCTGCGGTACTTTGACAAACATGAGAGAGTAACTTACATCTTCAGTGAAAACTGTCTTGTTGTATAACAGAGAAAATGAAAATATCAATGGTATTTTTATCCTCAGCCCAGCTTCTTGGATTTTGAGCTGTTTGTCCATAATCCCTTTTTTCCACAGCCCCTGGCTGCAGGTGCAGGAGCACTGGGTTACACAGCACAGGCAGAAAGAGCAACACTTCTCTCTGCTGCAGTACGTGACACTGTCAAACCCAACCTAAAAAATTCTATGATTTTGTAGAATCCTCAAGTTCATGAGGCAAAAGAATGAGAGGTAAAACAAAAAAAAAGCTGTGCACTTTGGAAAATATGAAAGGACTAGCTTCTCCCTGACTCTCTGCTTGGACTGCTATTTGTCTTTCTGACGTCTAGACAGCATGATTGATAGATGATTGATAGATGAACATCTGACCTTGGTAGGAGTAGAAAGGAAAGCACAGAAAGATTGTGTGGTTTTGTGGTTAAGTTATCATTTAGGTAATTTAATTTTTCTGAGCCTCCATCCTCATGAATAAATAGACATAGAGGTCAGGGCAAGGGTAGTCCCTGTTGCCTGCAGGTTTTTCATGTGTGCTAATAACGTAGCCTTTATGTAATGACTTTTAGGTATGTTATGGTTTGTTTTCAGGATGTGCAGTGCTATCTCAGTGCTAAAGGCTGGAGTCAGTCCAGCAAGGCTATTACCACCCTACTCTGGCAAAGGAGCCAGGGTCTGTTTTCTGTCCCTGAAGCCAGTGCAGGGCATGATTTGCACTAAAACAGCTGAAGTCTCTTGCACTCTTTAACATCCACCCCCAGAAGTGCGGGAGTACTGGATGTCCCATTCTGCAAACATTTGAGATCAGGCTGAACAGGACCCTGAGCAAATTCATCTAGGTGAAGATAGCCCTGCTCACTGCAGGGGGCTTGGACTAGAAAAGGCTCTTCCAACCCAAACTATTTTATGATAAGGCTGTAGGAAGGTTAAACCTGGACCAGAGGGCCCTGGCCTGTTCTTTGATACCAAGACCTGAATATGCTATACACTTCAACTTGGACCTTTCCTTTACTTTTAGTTTGGGTCTTTATTATTCAACTTTTTTTTTTTTTTTTTTTTTTTTTTTTTTTTTTCCCCACAGCTGTTGTGTTTTTAATTAGCTGTTATTTCCTGGGACTAGTTAGTTAGCCTCTGGCTACTTGGGGAGTTGGGGAAGGGAGCAGGAAAGAAGGAATATCTTGCTTCAGGGTTTTTTTTGGTTTTATCTGTCTCCATTTATTCTTCAATTCTTTTAGGCTGACTGGTGGTAATGGTTCTTAGCATGCTTTATAAATCATTCTGCACAGAATCTTGAATGAGCCTGTTATTTAATAAGTAGGGAGAAGTGGGCTTTTATCCCTCCAAAAGCGGTTACAAATTCACTGTAATTTCTTCTGGATTACTGTATTTGGGGTAGAAGAAGTAATAGAAGAGTCAAAAATATTGATCTTACAGCAAGTTCCAATTGCCCTACCTTCTCTTTTACTTGCCATAGAAGCATCGGAATTATTTACGTTGAAAAACAGCACTTTGATTTAATAGCACATATGTAGAGGTGCTTGGAAGGAATTTAGAAGCCCACTTTGAAGAGTTGTGCCAGTCTGAAAACCTGAACATTAATGTTCTTGAGCTCTGGAGAAAGGTGAGTCTGCAGCCACATCAGATTGCTGCAGCTCACCTCCATTTCTAGACCCTGCTAGCGCATCTCAGAGATGAGGTTGCTTGCACAGCAGAGGAAACAGAATTCTGTTACAGGGATTTCAAACTGAAATCTTTATTCAGGCTGCTGGAAACTGGCACTCTGGCTCCTTGGCTCCTGTCTGCCTGGGATACCTGCCTCTCTTGTACAGGCTTTGAGTCTAGGCAGGGCTATCACTCTGGCTACCAGGTCTAACTACAGTGGGCAGATTTGGCATCCCCAAAGCTATAGTCCTCATAAAATGGTGAAGCCACTGCAGAGAAAGCACAATGCTGACCTACAGAAATTTAAAATTGACTTGAAATGAATGTTCATCAATTGGATTTTGAATGACTGTTCTTTGGGGATCGCATTGAATCTACTTAATCCCCAAAACAGCAGAGGGAAACGTGCTGCACATCTCAAGCAACACTTTGCTAGCCCTGTTCACACCCACTAAGTGATGAGAAATAACCAGATTCATAGGTCATAGGAAGTGGCTTCTTTCCAGCCACAGAGGCAGAGCAGAATGAACTGTGAAGACATTTTGGTTTTAACAAATGTGTAGCTGGGCTCAGCAGCCTTGTGTGTGCTGAGCATTGCTGGGCTTCGCAGGAAAGTCTGTGAAGAAATGATGGCACGGATGCTCTGTCATGGTCAGCACATATGTCTGTGGTGTGACTTCTCTTCTGTAGGCAGTAACAAACATTTGGTTTCCGGTTTTTGTACCTCTCTGTGCTGCTTGTGTGGAGAGGTATAAAAGTCCTGCTCAGTACAGACCTGTGCCTTTTTTCCTTGTGAGATAAAATGAGAGATCAGGTGATCAAGCAGGCAGTTGTAACAATGGCTATCCCTTTGACTCCTCAATTTTCAACCTTGAAAGAATGGAATCATTTTTCCAGGAGCACCATACAGTGCTTTAAAAGCCAGGCTGTTCTTTGTGCTCCTCTGGAATCATCATTCTCTCTCTAATAACTTACAGGATTTGAATGAAGACATGAATTCACTGATATTTTTTTGCCTTAAATACCTATCATCTCAAGAAATAAAATGCCCAAAGATGCCAGAAATACTTCTTTGGTGCAAGAAGCTTCATAACATTTCACCAATAATGGTATTTCTTCTTTTTGGCTTTTTGTTTTCTTGAAGGATGTGTGCTTGTGGTGTCTGTCATTGAACAGCTTGCACAGTGGCACAACAGTACAGTAAAGGCAGCTGTGGAGAGACTGTGTGACTACATACCTGGTAAGTACCAAATAATGTGCCATATGCCACGCTGGTGCTGATCTATTTCCCTGTTAATTCAAAACTCAGATTGGAAGTCTGAAAAAAAACTTTATCTACTTCTTGTGCAGGACCTCAAATGTGTGTAGCTGGGAGATAGCAAGTTGCTATTTACAGGGAAGTCAGTGACATGGCTTCACTTAGATTCAGAGCTGGGATTTTGTCCCAAAAGTTAGAGTGAATGGGGCTATATTAAGCCCCACACACATGTGAGCACCAACACGTGCAGACCAGTTCCCTTCCTTTTTCTCCCCTTAGTCTCTTTGTTAGCAGCTTAAGAATAGATTCACTGTATGCCCCACCACTCCTCCTGCTTGTTGATATGGGTCTTTATAGCAACAGTGAAGTGAAGATGAAAATGTTTTCAGCAGGTATGAGAACTGCTATTGTAACATTTTAAAAATGAGATGAGTCTGACAGGTGTAAGATGTGAGCATTTGATGTGCACAGAAAAGCTACTGAAAAGTAATTGGTGATACAAATTTCAAAAGCGATATCTATTCCATGCGAATATATGTAAGACTCCCCTTTTTCTGCCCCTTATTTTATCTACCCAAAGGAGATTGGAGCTCCACAGGCACACCCCTAAATAGAGAACTGTTTGAATGCCAGAATAGCTTTGTGCCTCACACACCAATCCTATAAATATTTAAGTAGCTAGATCTCACATTCATGATATCTTTTTAATGTTATTAATGTAAAAAGATGGCTTAGGATTCTTCATTAAAATGTCATTTTTATATGATTTCATGAACTGTGTCTCTGAGAAAACCGTCTTGCTCTGCAGACCCCAGTTTCACAGAGGATATGTGTAGAATATTAATTCCCTCCTTTCCAAGGAAGGATTTCCCAAGGCAGAATGGGGCAGGGAGCTAATTGCTAGGATTTATTCATCAATAGAATGACGCTTATCTGATTTCTATTCCATAAGTCATATCCTCAGTGTTGTAAATTACAGGCACATAACCATGAAGTTGCAATTAGAAGCACTGATCCTGCTATTAAAACACAATTTTGTTCTTTAAATTATGACATGCTAGCTCTGTATTCATGATTCACTCAGTGGACCTTGTTCTTCTGACATGTCAAGATATTTCTTTTCAGCTGCCATTCTTTACACACATAAAATCCTATTATCCCTTTAGTTTAGTCTGTATAATCCAGTTACCTTCTGAGATGCATGGATATATCCAGTAGAAAAAAACCTGACCCTGAACTTGAAAGGAGTGAAAAATCCTATGGATTGTGTGGGAGCTAGAGTGTAACCTGATTTATCTTCTCCTGGGAGGTGAACACTGCAGCCCAGCAGGAATCAACAGTTTCCTCTTGCTGCTTGAAACAGTGGAAAAGCTTTGAACGCTTGTGAGGAGCAAACCTACCAAGGCAGGTCATGCATTTCAGATGGAGAAACAATTTCATTATTATGCACATGCCTACAATCCATAGCAAGAATAACAGCAACAAATTAATGGCAGCAAGGCTTTTCTTAAGGCACAAAAAGGAGTAGGACTCCAAAAACCTTAGAAACTGGATTTTTTTGAGGGCCTCCTATAATTCTTATTACAATCAAGTCAGGTTTGGATCAAACCTTCTGTAAAGTTATGTGATGCTGAAGAACAAAAAATGCTTAGAGAAAAAGAGATAAAATTTCAGTACCTGTCAGTCCCACTCAATCTTACAGGCTGTGTAGAAAACAGAACCACAGCCTCATTTGTATGGAAATACTTGCAATGTGTGTGATTCAAGTGACATGGCAAATAGACCTATGAAAATAAGAATAGTATGTCATGAGTGAAGAAGGCTCTTGAGCAGATAGAAAGGCCAGGTCTGGGGGAAGGGCAGTATTCACAGTGTAAGAGGTGTTCTTAGCAAGAATGTATGTTTACCTGGATACTGACTGTCTGCTTGATGGCACAGAGGTGACTGATACCCGAAATGTGCTTTGAGACCCTCTGCCTCCAGCGTTGCCTCTGAGTCATGCTCTGCTTCTGTGTTGACCACTGCTGTGTAAACACCTTAGAGCTCAAGTACAAATGGCAACATGATAATAGCATCTTTTTTGCAAATATTTGTCCTCTGGGACTCAGCCAGGACTATGAAGCTATATATGAAAACCTTCTGGACTGTTCTTAGAGGATCTAAGGGATCTTAGGGGATCTCTTTTAACTGAAGCAAATATACTCTACATTTTCTCTGAATTTTCCAGCATTTAGTTTTAAGCTCTTTTCTTGCCCCTGAAGACCCACAGTTATTCATCATTTTTCTCTTTCTCTCCCCTTCTTTTCTGACCTACACTGCTTTTTCCTAACAGAGATTTCTCTTTGCAATATCCTCTCCTTGTGTGTGTTAGCAGAGCTGGAGATTTGTGAACACATGGACGCAGCCTGGCTCCAATGGCAAGTCCTGTAAATGCTGTCTGTGGCTTTGGTCTTGGTGTTTTCTTGAAAGCCAAAGCCCGAATGGCATCTGAATCTTCCCAAAGGAAGATTATTGATAACATGCTTATTGATAATTTAACATTATTACTAGGAGAAAATTGGTGTTACCAGCAAAACACTTTTATCAGTTCTCCAGAGCTGATAGGCAGCCAAACTCTGCTCTCTTCTCAGACACCAGGAGAGGTTACAGCAGCCAGCTGGCTCCTTCAGAGCCAAAAATATTGTGGAAACAAGCTGGTTTGAGAAACTCATAAGGAGACCATCACCTGTGATACACTGGGGAGGTGTTGGGGAAACCAGCCACATTTGCCTGCAGGCTACCTTAGGGAGTCAGGTACCCCACTGGCAAGCCTCATCAGAGGGTACTCTAATCAGCAGTGATGCCAAACACAGGTTATTGATGTCTGCGACATCTTTCATTTTAGGTGAACAAGAATAAAATCTAATTCTAGTCAGGAGACCAATTTTTACTTGCAGATTGCTTCTAAAGAGCCAATAGTGAGGAGTTATGTGGCAAAGGAGGCAAAGAAATTAAACTAATAACTTGATTGAAATAAAACACCTGTCATGGCATAAGAAAAATCAGCTACTGTAGTTACAGAAGCTGCCTGCAACACCATGAGTAGGAGGGTGTTGGGAAAATTATCTCTTCATTCCCTGATACGCCTTCCTGGTGCCAGTCTTCCTTTCTCAGGTGCAGGTTGCCAGCTGGGGTGCCTGCAGTGCTGGCAGGAGAGCAGCTGTGGGAGCAGGAGCACACCCATGTACCCTCCACACAGCAGAACAACCCACCCTGTATGCAGCAGCCCCCCAGCCTAGCACTGGTTAAAATGGAATATTCAGCCCAAATTTGGGGAGAGGTGACTGCTTTGGGTGTTTCTATGGCTTTTCTCTGGGAAAGATGAGAATACTCTGTGCTTTCTTCCCCAGGTACAGATATTTATCTGTCTGGGTAATTGAGGTGCAGGAGAAAACGACAACTCTAAGGAGTTTGAGGAGCTGCTAGGTTGTTGTCACGGCACTTGTGTGAACCTGTCTCTTATGATATTTCACAGCACCACCCCAGCTGGAGCAAGGCCTGGCACCTCCTTTCCAGGATATGTGCATGGTTAACCAGCTCTAGTCTGTTCAGGCCAACAAACAGGCACTTTTCCTTCACGGGCTGGTCAGAACAGTGGCCTGCTTGTATTCAAACCCTCACTCTCCCTCAGTGTCTTTGCTCAGGTGCATGGATCCCCTGTTATTTTACAACAGTGCCTTAAATAAATCTCTGATGAACATACTTATCAATTACATGCTTCACACATATTAAGGAAACCACCTGAGCCAGCTTCCCAAAAAAGCACACGGCTGTAGACTGTGAAAGGAAGCCAAATGAAAAGTGTCAGGTATTTCTTTGAATGCAATAACTCCTGCACAACTCCTGCTCTACACAAAACATATTCTCTTAGCTCCACAAACCCTCAGAAGCTCCGAGGCAGTTCTAGGAGTAGCATCAAGCCCAATATCACTTTTTGCGCTTTGATTTATGTGTTTGTTTTCTTTCTCCTTTCAATCCTACTGAGATGTTTGTTTAAACTTTTTAGAAGATTTTGTGGCATGCAACATTTCTTTTGACTTTTCCATTTTGCCATACTTAGAAAAATTAACAAAAGTTAGTTTGTCCTTTTTTGTTGTCATCATGTGACTTACATAAAGCCAGAAGGCTTTTAGGCAAGATTAGAAATTCAGATTTTCCCATTCTCTGGTGCTACACTGAGGTCAGAGATTCACGTGCCTTCCCCTAAGGTAAATCAGCATTCACCTTAATGAACCAACTGCTTCTGTATTTTGGCTGCTACAAAACCAGTTTCACCATGTTCAATTACTTAAAAAAAAATTTAAATTATGTTTTCTAGAAAAACTGCAAGGTTTCTGTTATGTGCTTGCTGAACTTTACAGACCACACATAGCTGAACTGTAAGTATTGCTGTGTCCTCTCAGATTTTTGCTTAGTTTGTTCTTGACATATACAGATGTGCTGTCAGGCTGAAGTGGAGGGATTTCAGTCCTAAAATCACATTATTTTTAAAGCAGAGGCGCTTCACAGTGATTCTGGTTTGGCATTTGGCACAGCTATTCCTGAGTGAATAAACACAGGCTGCCACTGGTAACCATTTTGATATTCCATTTAAATCTCAGATCAGGCCCACCTGATATAATTATCTTTTGAAATTCAGCTCATTTGGCTGAGGGAGGAATTTGAATAACCTGTATGTGTGAGACAGGTTCTATAAAATCACACAGTTGTTGCTTGGCTCTTGCTTTCCATTCTAACTCTAATCAGGCTTTCTACTTGTCAGGCCCTACATGCTCTCAGCCCCGACCTTGATATGCACTCTTGGGGAAGCCTACTATTTAATCTAAGTGATTAAAAAAAAAAAAATGTAGGTCATTTTATTCCTCTTTGAAAGTTCTTAGTTTAATTAACAGAGCTTTTACTAGACCTTCCTCTTCCCTAGGGCTTTTATTTTTTGTTTTTAAAACTATCCAAGGGACTGCAAAGTGCTTACAGGACTGAGAAATGCTGTAATCAAACATTTTAATTTAATTCCTAATTAGCCCAGAGGTGTGTCCCAAAATTGAAGAAACAATCCTAGCGCTCATGCTTGGTGATTAAAAGTTAAGGATCTTTGAAGGATTTCTGGTTATGTTGTTGAGTTAATGATTGAACATTCATATGTGCCAAATTGCATATGCATTAACTTTAACCTTTAAATCTTTGTCAGGCTTATGGTTGATTAAAAAACTAGAATAGTTATAATGCATTTGATTGAGGTGCTGCATGTAGAGCACAGTCCTTTTTCATCATCCTGGGTTCCAATTTTAAGTGCTGAGTAGGATGTCGTGGCAGGAAATCTTTAGAACCCAACACTGTACTGAGCAGCGGTTATGGGCCACGGTGAAGTGAGCTGAGATTATTGTGTGGTGTGATGGGAAGATTTAGCTTCCCATGGAAATAGCTTCTACTTTCAAGAGCCCAGAAAAACATAATAGTCTTTGTTTATGCACCATTTCATTCAGCATAGACAGGGAAATGAATGCCGATGTCGTTTGCCATTCCTTGAGGCTGTGTAAACAGGATCCAGGACAACCACTTTGTCATCTCTACTCTCCTCCAAAGGTGAGTTGTTTCCCACTTTTCTTAAAACTACTGATTGCACAATATCTTTTAAGCTGGAATTGAGCAGTCTGAAGGCTTCCACTGCACATGCATTGTCTAGGAAATAAGCATTTAGAGTGTGGACATTCCTAAAAAATGTCTGTTTGAACAAAAGGCGCATAACACACATTAGCTGTATGGACCCTCATCCACTGGGTTGAGGGTGCATGGGAGTCACAGGGTCAAATTCTCTTGTACTGTCTGGATCAGAGAGGAAGAGTGGGGACTTTATTGTTAAGCAGTACAATAACCCAAAGCAGATACTCAGCTGAGGCTCATCTATGCCCCCATGTTACTACAGCACAACAAGTGATCCCCACCTTGCCTGATCTACCGTGACAGCCTGCGTGGGTGCAAGTTACCTGCTGGAAATGGAGGGCTGTTTGACTTGGATTAGTCTGCTGTGCAAGAGGTTTAAGCTAATGTGTGTTATCTTTTGCCACAGGCTGAATTCATATTTAATTACCACCGCTTCTGTGATGTACAGTTACTTGCTACAACATTTGCAGGTCCTTGATTGCATGTCCTAGACCTTTGCCATACTTGCATACTTGCATATCTGCATAGGTGTCTGAACATATACTGTTTGTTTTGGGATTCTTTTGGTTGTGAGTATTTTTTTCTGTCCCAGACACCATGCACCTCCAGTCACACTAAAACCTGAGAGTGGTGGGGGCTGTTTGGTGGTGCTGAAAAGCAAGTCATTCATTTCAGAACTTACTTTTGGAAATCTTTTTCCCTGCATCTGGATGGAGAAAGGCATGTTTGGTCTGCATGAGGTGTTTCACACAGGGTCTAGTCCAGCAGTCATTGAAATCAGGCAATCTTTTTATGGGCTTTAATGATCTGCAGTTAATCTCCAATATAGATTTAGTTCTGCCAATATTAAGGTCTGGGAAAACACCTGCCTTCCAAGAATGACAGTAACGTTTGTTTTACCTCAGGTGTGAGTCTGTGCTCCACGATATGTGAACATAGAGATCTATGGGTATGCAACCATACAGGGGTGAAAGAAGACGAGTGCAAGCAGCACAGAGGGCCCACACTAACTCAACCAGAATACTGCCCAAACTTCATCAAACAGGTGCCATCAGAAATCTCCCATCTTGAACTGAATGTCAGAAGTGCAAGGTGCCTCTTGAAGTGAAAGAGGATGCAGGCAATGAACTGCACGGAAAGAGAGGGATGGGCTTGCCATGGCTGCACAGTGAGTTAGGCTAAGGAGCCTGGAGAGAGAGGCTGTTTAAATCAAGGTGGCTCCTGTGAAGAAATTAGAACACCTGTGTTGAAATGCTAGGCTGATCAGACAGAGGGGAAAGGATGCCACTCGTGGGGTTGCTGTCACATCTTTGTGAGCTCTTACCCATCTCACAGAGCACGTGTATGACCAAGTTGTTATCTCCTTCCACCTCCAGCAACCACTTCAGTGAGTGCACTGTCCATGAGGAAAATGGCTGAATGTTGTGGGGCTTTGGTTTATTTTTCTTTTTTAACAACATTTGGACTCTTTTTTGCATGGCCTGGAGACTATCCCTCTGAGCAAGCAGCTCAAGCAAACCCTCTTCCCTTCCGAGTGGTAGTTAAACCCCTTTCTGTCAAGGTATTTGTTTCTCAACAGGAATAAGGGAATTCTACCAACAAAACCATTTTTTTACACTGACTGTGCCCTTATTTTTGTCTCCCCTTGTGCACTGAGAGAGCATGAGGAGATGGGAGGAGAAGAGCAGTGCCTGGAATTCATGCTCAAGTGGTTGATAAATTGCCCACAGTAACTCTGTGACTAGTCAGACTGAGTAAAGATGAATTATGGGTGAAAAAATTAATACACAATCAGAGACACAGGTGCATAAAATGCAGTTTACCTCACATTTGCTCCTTTAGTTTGTAATTTGATTGATCACTTCAGTTTTATGAGTCTCCAAATGTTGGCGCAGTCCCCTGCTGGGTGTTTGAACAAGACTTTAATACTAATGACTGTTCTGTTCAACACTATTGATTTTCAGGTACTTCATTTAGACTTTTGGATGCCCATTTTCCCAGAATTAGTATCATATTTGTACTGGCAAAGGGAGTGAAAGAAATAATGTTACCTGTCCTTGGATAGCTGCATAATGCTCAGATTTTAATTGCCTCTAGATAAAAAATTGGAAAGTGGAAAATATCCACATGCTTTATCCATTATTAGTTTATTTTTCTCTCTTTGTGCACTGTTGCTTTACTGAGGTTTTGTGTTTTGAGGAAGGAAGAGCCCCTGCTTCAGAGGCCTTTCAAACTGTCTACTTAATGGAGATGCCGCAATCCACGTAAATGATATGTGCATTACTACATCACTTTACATACTTCCCTGGTCTCTAACAGATTAGCCCAATTTTTTGTTTGTTTTTTGCCAAGCTGCCTGGAGCTATTAGCACTCTGTGATTATTCTGGAAGACTTTGCTCTACTTATGGATAAAAAATATTACTCCATTCGCATGGAGCTCAGTGTTCCCAGCACGGAGCTGGAGGAGAAGGGCATCCAGCCTGGGCAAGGGCAGCTCCCTGTTGCTGGGGCTTGGGCATGGTGGGGTCCTCTGCTTACAATCAGTTTCAGGGGCAGACCTCTGATGCTGGTAGGGAAGATTGGAAGGGACCCTTGCAGCTCCTGGATCACCAGCATGACCATACAACCAGTTGTTCCTTTGTACTGGGTCCTGTGAGCCCCTTCTTGCCACCAGTGGCTTGCAGAGCAGAGCAAAGCTTCTCCTCTGCCCTTTAGTATGAGGATGGCAACACTGGGGTCTCCTTCAAGAAAAGAGACAAACTAGTAGGGCAAATCAGAAGTGAAGGGTTACTAAAGGTGGCTGAAAAGTGGACAGTATCTGAAGCTGCTATAAAATGCTTTGTGGTTCAAGGTACATCTGTAATGCACTTTGTAGTTTAAGCCACATCAACAACAGATATCCTAACATGGGCTGCAGAATCACTCCAAAAGACTGACAGTAGTGCAGGCACCCAAGATACCTGGTTTAGGATGACTGGATGATTTTTAACCAAAAATGTTTATTAGCTCATATGCTGGAGGACTTTCTGCACTAGGTTGTGTAATACAGGGATGTTCCTCTAGTGAGTGAAAAGGGCTGAAATAGGGTGAAGAATTTTATGCAGTGCCTACCACGATTCCTTTCTGGCCCTGGGAACAAACAGGTTTGCTGGAGATTATTCTCAGTTTGTCTCTAGATTGTTTTAAGCCAGCTGGCCTGTTTGGTTAAATGGCAATACTTTAATTAATTTGTTGGGGCCAGAATAATGGCTTGACTTCAGCACCGTAGTAGTGCTCTAGCAATCACTAAAACAGTCTGTGCTGGAAGTTTGTACTCCATCTTTCTGCCTTTCAGGATGCCTCTTCTGCTTCCCATCACTTTTATGCTCCAGATTATCAGAGACCCTTCGGCTGTATATTTTGTCTTAATCTCCATCAATAGGATTTTGTGGAAGTCATTTTTCATCAGCAAAAATATACTATTTATATTTTTATAATTTTATCTTGCCAAAATAAGCATCACTGCCACAAGCACTCATGCTGGTTTGTGTACTCTCCATCAGGTCTTTCACTGACTTTCTACAAACCCACATCCCTTGTGGGTATTACTGTGTGAGAACAAAGAAGCATTGCTCGTGAACAAATCCCACTTTTAGCTGTGCTATTTGACAAGCTTTGCAGAATTTTGCTATCTTGCTACTCTTGGTTAAAGGATGATGAAAATTAGTTAGAAGGAAAACTTGGAGTGTTTTGCAAATATCTGGTCTCCTGGGAAAAAGCTGGCTAACAAGGATGATAAATGAGAGAGAATTAGAGTTGGTTCATGCTTTTGTTTACTATGAGAAATACATCTGTTTGCCAAAAAAGAAATCATTACTGGGAACGTGTGGTCTTCGTGGAGAACACTGAGAGAAGGCAGTGAATGAAATCCCAGTGACACCCTGCTCTCAGCCCCATTCGTGGCTGGATATCTTGTGCACACAGGTGGCAGGGCTGCTCCAGCTGGGGTGAATGGTGCTGGCTGCTCCCCACGACTCATCCATCAGCGGCTGAAGCCTAGGGAAACCCCTCCTTGGTGGTGTTCTCATGCCATGGGAAAGAGAGGAGGCTCCTGGCAAGCCAAGGTGCAGCAGGGGAGGTTGTAGGGGTGGCATGGCCTTCAGCAGCAGGCTTGACATGCTGGTGTCAGTCAGGGATTACAGGTGATCCGTGAAACCAGGAGTGTTTTCTTCCCGGTGGGTATTTCAGCTGCCAGTCTTCCACAGTCCAACCTGGAGTGAAGGAACTTGTGAAGTGAGAGAAGGTTTCAGCTTTAGTGCTTTAGAGAGAGCATTTTCAACATGCAAGGTCATTCCAGCCTTTTCCTCCTTTGTTTTCTGCTTTCCAAGTACAGTATTCCTGTAGCTTTCTGAAGCATGGATTTCTCACGTGCTGCTGCTGTGAGCAAGAAATGTCTCTCCCACCCAGTCCTACCTCTCTGGGAATTTTCCTTCTATTATACTCAATTTCAAGCCATTTTTCACGTCTGCCTCTCAAGTAATTTTATTGCAGAAATGATAACAGCTGGTATTGTACAACATAACTATGGCAAACATAAGATGCATGATTGGTTTTGGGGACAGCAGTTGCCCAGGGGAAGTAACTAGAAAACAACGTCTTGGCTCATTGCTAGCTTCTCTCATCTATTTGTGACATACCCTGATTTTTAGAAGACTATAGGCACCATGAATTAAACATATATTAACTACACATATTAATGTGGCACATATATTAAAACCCAGCAGCTTAGAAGTCTGTGTTCCTTGCTGCTTATGCTTATCCGTCCATATCCCTTTGTGTTGTTCACCATAAATTTTTGACCCTTGAATATCACGGTTAATTAATTTGCTTTGATCACTGCCTAAATCAATTATAATGACATGCTAAATTTTATCCCCAGCACAAAAATGCTGGCAATGATTACTTAAAATACAAATTAAGTCTACTTTAATATTCTAATCTGGCATGCTGCTGTTCAATAAGGTGCCATCACATGAGGGACATTTTCTTTTTTTTCCAAATGCTGTAATAATAGCATTTGCTGAAGCATCCCTATTTTCCCCCTTGCTGAGTTCCTGTAGCTCTGTCCAGATAAATATAAACTTGTGCTGACTTTACCTCAGAGCCCTCAGACCCAGTAATGTCCTTAGGCTGGGCTGTAGGAGGGACTCATAGCAGGTCATTTTCAGACAGAACAGTTTGTCCCCATGAACAGTTTTGAACAAAAATCAGGTGCTAACGTGTTTGTAATATTCTGGATTTTTTCCCATTTGAAACATTTTCAAAAAATAATTGAATTTTAGCTCCTTTTTTATTTTAAGGTTGGGGGGTTTTACCAATTCTCAAAGCCTACAGAACATAAGTAGTTATTCCTGCTGAAAGAGAGCAAACAGGCAGTGTTTTCAGCCTTCATCATGCTGAATGCTGAGGAGGACGACAGAGGCCATCACTTAGTTATGTCACATATCATATTTCACAGATATGGCTGTTTTCAAAGGTGGCCTAATAAATGCAGCACAACATATGGGCATTGTCATCACTGAGATACAAGAATATTGTCCTGAATTTAAAATGGAGCAGCAGCAGGGAGCACACTGGTGTTACCTCAACCCTCCAAAACTCCTCTGACTCCCTCTTCTCTCTTTTTTTTTTTTTTTTTCCTAAACTGGAGTTGTGAGAACTTCCTTTCTTATGGAAAGATATGGCTGAATTTGGAAAGTGCTGTTCATCAGAGTTGTTAAATATTTTGGATGACATGAGCATATCTGGGGTATCCCCTCACTTCCATGGCTGGGAAGAGTCCTTGTGGCAGGAGAAGCAGTGTGATCTTTCTGTGCTGGGATACAAATTTCTTAAGGCCAGGTAACTAATGGCAGAGTGCAGAAAGAGCAGCTACTTATTGCCCATGCCTCAACACTTCTTCAGGCAGCACCCAAGGCCATGGACCACATGGGGTGTAAAGATGTATTTGTTGAGGTTTTTGCAATGGCAGAGTCTTGAGGAAAGCTTGGAGAGCAGGACCGTGGCAGTGTTTGGCATTTCCTGGCCATGGCAAGCAGCCGTCAGTGTGCAATTTGACCTTGCTGCACCACACATGGCACATCTGTCCTGCTGCCAGCAGAGCTGGTCCTGGGCTGTCACTCACACTTACAGATGGTGCCCCTCGCACAAAATTTCCTCTTCTCCTTCAAAGAGCTTGTGTGCAAAGGAATTTCAGGATTTATTTGCCTATCTCTAGTAGTTGACTTATTTGTAACCTGGGGCCTTATAATGGCCAACCTGATGCCTCTCCAAGACCTTTTCTTGGAATGGTCCTCCTACTCTTTCTTTCCATGTAGGTATAAGTATCCGCACTGTGGAGGTATCCCAAAATGCCTCTTCAGCACAAGTTGGCACGGACCCAATAGAAAAACTATCTTGATGCTGTCAGCAAGAACTTGCTCTCCAGGGCAGTATTTCCAGAATAAAAAGCTAACCTTCCTGGATCCTAAGCAGGGGATTTTCCTTCCAAACTCTGCTTCCTGCTTTGTACCTTCCTGCATGCCATGCTCCCCTGCCAGGATGAACCTCAGCTGAGTATAACTCTTATCCATGCAAGAGCAAATGTTTCCTCTGTACCCTCCTACCCCAAGTCAGACTGATGTTACACGAGTAATGCTCTTTTAGCCTTTTAATGGATGAGTTTTCCTTCAGGAGGAGGCGCTAGAGAAGTATGTCCTCTGCAGCTCATGCAGTGCAGTCAGGATATGAATTTCAGCTCTTCAACTGATCTGGACTTTTCCTTGGGAAATAAATGATGCCCTGGAGCAAAATAAATGAATTCTTGCTACTGGAGTTTCATAGAAGGTGACTGGATAATTGATTGTTAGTCCAATAAAAAGTAACTGATGAGGAGTTTGTGGACTCATACATCATTTCTGTGCTCTGACTGATATTAAAATAGAAAAAATGGTAGGAAACGGGGAGAAAAGTTGGTAGGATACTGTGAGGCTGATCTGGTTGTTTTTCATTTTGTTCTTGCTCTCCTAGGTGGGACTGAGTGTTGCAATAAGAAAAGCAAAAAGAATTATGAAGACTTCCAAGGACCTGGTAAGAAATCGATGGCGTTAGGGTGTTTTACTGGCATTTTATCAGGAGTGAGTCCTTGTTTGTTTTGTCTTGACTGTGAATCCTCCTGATTAGCATTGAATTGGATGCTGACTCACTCCTACTTGATACAAGATCTGCTCTATCAGGTGACACTGGAAGAAAGAGAGGGAGAAATAAAGAAAAAATATGAAAGTATGGGGGGAGCATAAAAAATAACGAAAAATGCAGCTACCTTGTAGCTGTATGTAAGTGGGTGCATCATGAACTGACTCATTGCCTCAGAGCAGAGCAACTGTGCTTTGGGGCTGTCTGAAACTCAAGCAATGGCCTGAATGCAAATTCTGTGTATTTTTCCTGTATTTATGAGATAGAGGAGGCCTTTGCCTCTAAAATTTGAAAAATGGAATTTGAAATCTTTCTGCCTCCAACAGTTCTCAGATTTGTAGAGGATCTTTGAAGGGTTGCAGAGAAGGGTAGCAGCTTTTATTCTGCTAGGTTCACTTAGGTGAGTCAGTTCAGCCCTCGAGTTTGCTTCCAGTTAAGTCACTTAATGCAGAGGAAATGCTTTAACTGTTTGTGAAGAAATTATTTATATTGCTTATTCCTGAATCCTTACTGTGATGCTAGTCACAAAAGTGAAAATTGAGGTGCCTAATTAGCCTTTGGGCAATTGCCAAATTACCAAGCCAGGGAAATAAACAAAGTGCTGGAGGGATGCTTGTCTGAGAGGTCCTCAGCTTCCACAGAACAGCAACCAGCAGGATCTCTTACTCATTTCCTTTCCTATTCAGTGCTGTGCTACTGATGGCCTGCAATTTCCACTCAAATTGCATGAAATTTTTATTCTTCTTTCCCTGGAGCAAGTCCCCACGTCACAGTTAACACCTGTAATGAGATGCTGTGGGCCAAGCAGGTCCTCTCTGTGAGCTGGAGATCGGGCACAGGGCTGGAGAGGGACTGGCATGGGGGTGCTGCCCTGTGGGATAAAATTCCTTTGCTTCCTTGCATGTGCTATACCCTTGGCATATTGGGCTGAGTTCCTCACATGGGCAGCCACATCCCACTTTCTTGGGATGGGCGTACCACATCCTTTCAGGCTGCCCTGGGTAGGGTGGCATGGTTGGCATCAGTCTTTGGGTGCAATAGTCTCTCCTATTTTACCTTTATTCTCACGTATCCTCAAAACTGCTCAATGCCCTGATACCTCTCTCAATCTCCATTGGCCTCCACCCGCTTGCTGCTCCTAGCTGCCTATTTACCAGCAGGAAGGACAAACAGACTGGAAGCAGAAAGGTCACAGTTGGGTTTCAGTGTATTTCCAAACCTCCTGCACAATGCAAGGTCAACTCAAATTGAAACACGTATCATATGCTTGCTTAGTCCTCTCCTGCGGTTATTCCTAGAGTGTTTCCTGTACCCTGGCTGAAACTTATTTTCAACCTGGAAAATAGAAAATAACATTTCTAGAGTCATTGCTTCAGCTCGCAATTTCCCATTCACCCAGACTGAAGTTATTTTCAGATCCAGAAAAACAATGCAGTAAGAAACACAAAAGAGAATCTCTAGGAGGGAACACAGTGTGAATCATGCTTGCATAAGCCATGTATCCCAGAGCAGCAGCGTGTGATGAAAGAGTAAGGAAATCATCTTCACAGTCTCAAGGTTCCCAGATCATGATCCTACCTGCACAGGCAGATACACCTTAGTGAGAGCAGAAGTGCTCTCACTGCCTGGGGAGAAAATTACCTGGCTGAGTATGTGGGTGAGGAACCAGAAACACCCCAGCTGTGGTAGGACATCCCTGCATAAACATCAGTGAAAAAGGAAAAACATTCGTTTGGGCTCTTTCATGCTCTGGCTCATGCTATACAAAAAAGTCAAATTGGATCTGTTAAATCATTCTATATTTGCTCTTTTGGTTGCTTTTGCTTGCATTGTATAATTGGGGAAAGCCTTCTGAAGAAGTTCTTGCAAGTGCACTGTTCCCATCTTGGCATGGCAGCCGTGTGTGACTCTGCACAAAAAAAAAGAGATGTGATGATGGCTGTTGTAATGAGAATGGGAGATCCATCTGAATCCCAGGATTTCACATTATTTGGAATTTCTTAGGATCATTATGAGTTTGGGAAAAAGAAAAGGTATTCAGCAGATATAGAGATGCAGGGAAAGCAGCTACAACTAAAAAAAGTTCTAATAAATGTCTCCGTTCATTGAAAGGAGTGAGCCATCTGTAAGGCACTGGCTTAAACCAAACGCCAACAAGCATTAGGGGCTCATTGCTATTCTTTTTAGTAAAACCAATTAAAATAATTACAGAAATGTCATTAGGGAATGTTAACAGGCAATGAATAGGATATTAGTGTAATCAATCACTGTGAGCACCTCTAACATTAACTTTTCCTGCGGGTGAAGAAGATACTAAGGGGCATCTTTGAGCAATAGCAATGAAAGAATGGTGATTAGAGTTCTGTCATTTAATGAGAGCAGGCACCATTTGTACAATCCTGTGATGACTACAAGGTCCCTGCAAGTCACAGCCTGGCAGTGGGACAAGTGGGAAGCCATGGAGGGAACCCAAAGCGAGCTAACAGGCAGAGAAGGACATAAGCTGATCTCCTGCCTGCTCACTCATGTTACATAGGGGCAAGTAGCCCATCTTCTGTCAACAACCCATGCTGCAATTGTAGCCTGTCTCTGCTGAGAAGGACCCAATAGTGCCTGTTCACACGAAGATTCCCTCCTTTTTTATACCTGTATTCCTTGCCTCTTGAGAGTAGCCCAAGACAGCCTCAAAGGTCAGATAAGCTCTGCTGGATCGGTCCGTGTCTCACAAAATTGGATTAGACCCTGACTGTTTGCAGACTTAGGATTTATTATCTGTCTGTATTATACAAGCAAAAAGCAAGAGACACAGAGAAACAAACATCCATGCAAATCTACTTTCTGTCTACCTTCTGGGGCCTTTTTGCACTTTCTAAAGTTTTCTACCTTTTTATATTCCTACAATACACAATAATTCATTATATAAGATGGAAACTTTTTCTATCTTTACAATGCATATATCTAGGACTTTTCACATCTCAAACTATCAATAAGTTCTAGTTCTTTCTTGTTCCTTATGATAAATATAAATGTATTCACTTAGTTCTTCCTAGCTTCCCATGAAAAGGTTTTTAAATTTCCCAGCCTTTCTCAGCTTTATGTCTACTTTCTAGGGCCTTTTTGCACTTTCTAAAATCTTTTACCTTTTTATATTCCTAAAATGAGCCACTCTCCTGCACAATGCCAAGCAGAGCTACAGCATTACCTCCAGATCTCACTGTCCCACCTGGTGTGGGAATACAAAGGCTGTGGAGCCAGAGGCTGCTGGGCTTTGGAATGCTGCTGCAGCTGGTCCTCAGCAATAGCATTGTCAGATCATCATCATGCATCCACTCCCACCAAAGTTGGGCAGTCTTTGTGACTGCAGAATAACCTTCCTTTGAAATCAATGGAGAGCGAGTCAGCAAGAATTTTCAAAATACTAGCTGAGAAAAAAGGAACGATTTTATTCTGTTTACAGCAAAGGGTAAACTTTTAGCACAGCCTGTGAGCAGAATAAAAGGAGGTTTTACTTATGTACTTATTTTTTGCAAGCCCTGTAGTTTGTCTTTCTAGTGCGGTTTTGGCTCCAGGTGCCTTAACTTCAAAGGCTTTGCATACTGTGACTTAGGCTGAAGTGAAAAGCTGACAGCTCAGATGAAGACCCTGCAAATCTTAGCCTGATGGAAGGCTTAAAGAATCTCTGGTGCTTCTGTTGGCAGGATTAGTCCTACATGAAGAGGGGGAGGAAGTGTTTCCTTTCCTCTTTCCAGGAACCATTCATAGGTTTGTAAATCTCTTTGAAAAAGCTGGCATCCTGTCTGTGCATCTCTCATCCTCTCTGCCCACCTGACCATACACACCGAGCAAAAAGAAGGCCTGTGTCCCAGCAATGCTGCAGGACACAGCCCTAAGGCAGTCAATAGCTTGAATACAGAGGTGCAGAGTGATGAGAAAGTGCAGAGGGCAACTGGAGGGGCAGCAGTGGAACCAGGTTGGCCTTTCAGCCTCAGAAAAGACCCCACTTCCTTGGCTGCTTTTGGCTTTTTCTCCCCACTTCTTTTGTGGCTGTGTTCTGGTTTCTCCTTTCACTCCCCCGGTACCTCCTCCCCCTCCAAGCTAGTGTGACTAAAGCTTTGTCATTTGAGTATGTTGGACAGAGCTGAAGAAAGTTAATTGGTAGCTTTTTTTCAGGTTTCTTGTCTCCTTGGCCTTCCTTTTTCTTTTCTCCTTGATTTCACTTCTGTCTTCTTCAGAAAGTGCACTGTTACAGCTCCTGCTCCATCGCAGGTCTCTCCTCCTTCTCCCCCTCCTCCTCCTCCTCCTCCTCCTCCTTTTCAGTGGTACCTGAGAAAGGTAATGCTCTTTTTCATCTTCATCTTGCTGCATGGTCACTTCAGCCACCAGCACAAATGCTGGCTGCAATCTTTGTACTACGGGCTCTGTCCCCTCTCCACTAGCCCAGTTCTCTCCACCCTGAGATCCTGGCTTTGGCATATTTCTGTGCTTGACCTCCTTCTCTGGGCAGCATGAGACCCTTATTTCCATTGCCCCTTGTTACCTGTCCAAGCAAACACCTTCTCTGGAGCTGCAAGGCAATGCCCTATGCTCCTTGACCTCACTGCCCTGCTGTGCTGCCTCAAAGTTCTCCTTTGTCACTCAGAGCTGTATACACTGGCGTTATAGACCCACATGGTGTGTAATAACCTTCCACTGGCCTCTGCTGAGCTGTATCCAAGCTGTACCTTCTGTTTCACAAGGGGCATGGGTTGTAATATCAATAGGTTGAGGACTACCTTACTCCTTTTTTTTGGTGTATATAAAATATGTAACACATGGCAGTTGGTCCAAGGACAGAGCTTTCAAGTACTGTGTCTGCATAAACAATTACCCTTCTTTGCATAATGTTATGAGTATGCCCATCTGCTCATCTGCTCCACATTTACATGGTAAATGTAGCCTCAGTGAATACCGAGAACTGGGCTGTGCACAACTAGCCCTCTGCATTTAGAGACCACTTGAGCACCCTCAGTGTTTCAAGGCCAAATGAACTCACAGTGAAGCCATATGATCAGTGTGTCTGTGGGATTAAATGCCCATGCAACACAATTCATTAGGAAGGTCTCTTTCAGCTTCTGAAGCCTTCTGGCTACCTGGAACATCAACTGGATTGGCCCAAGGATATGGGCTACTAATATTGAAGGAGTTTTTCTACCAGTAGCTGTCTTTTATATTTTACAGGTTTGGCCAAGATAAAATCTAGATTTCCAGGTAAAAATCTCATTTTAAAAAAAAATCAAGAATATTCTATGCACAATCTGGAGCCTCTCATTTCTCCTCTTCTTAGAGTTGTCTCTGGCCTTTGGCATGTAGAAACCAGTCTCCTGGCTCCAAATGTGTGGCTTTCACTAGTTTTGCACTGTGTCAGGTGCCACCGTGATTACCAAACGTGAGAACATCAATTTTTACAAAGAATGAAAAAAAAAAAAATTGATTACATGAGAGAAGACAGAGAGAAAAGAAGACTGGAACTTTTTCTTTCCTTTTTGAGTTTTACAAGTCTTTGAAAGCAAGACTAGCTGGTTGGTAAAATGCTCAGCCTTAATCCTTGACTGCTGTGTCAGATCTAAATCCTCTGGCATGTAGCATCCTTATTGACATCATTGGAGTTTTTGGATGTTTCTAGGCAGAAAATACACTCTGTAATTTGCTAACACTGAATACCCCAAGCTACACCACCTCTGTGAACTAATGCATCCATCTACTTTTATTTTTCTTCCTCTCCAGAAAAGCTTCATGGGGTTCTCAAGTGTATGCACATTTCCTCTTCTGGCTAACCTGTGTGAGAAGATTAAATAGTATGTATACATTTTCAGTCTTTAACCAAAAGCAGAACATGGTAAATCTGCTTCTTTCAAAAGTCATCGTTAGCTAACAGAGCTTCCCATATTTACCTGTGTTAGTTTTCTTTATAAAATCACTGTCTAGGTAGTACAGAAAGAGCCTGCACAGGGTTCAGGTAAGTAATATTCTTCACGGGGATCCTTGTGGTTGTTTTAGTGCTTAAACCATTTGCTCAATTTTAGCACATCCCAGAGCTCAAGTAAGTGACACACTCACAGATAAGACACCTACAAGAGGAAGCCACATTTCTCCTGAGATTTTCTGAGTCCAAGAAACTTCTTCGCTTCATTTGTTCACCCAGTTGTGATGCCCATATCTCAGTGCTGGAAGGCCACCAGAACCTGCATAACTCTGTGAGGAACCCAAATTGAATGTCAGTTGTGAAGCATAGAACAATCCCAAGGTGTTTAAGATGGCATCCAGGAAAAACAGCTCATGACAGTGCTGACTTTGAGTCAGTTTCTAAGAAAGGCCAAGGACATGAGCTGGGCAATTACTCATAAAGCATATTTGTCAATGTACTCCAATGACTTGGAGGAATACTCAAGAAGGTCTAAGAATAAATCAGGATTATCAGCTGTATGTTTGACTGATTCAACTGCCAAGACTAACGTGCTCACCTATTTCTGCTCATTTAATTGATACTGCAAATATCAGGAGTTTATTGGGAATTGGTTGATTGACATGAAAAATCTTGCAAGTGTCTTTTGAAATGTTGGTCAGAATACATAAGCTGAGTTTGAGCCCTGTGAGTTCAAACTGTACATCATATGTTGGATTGCATGTGTTCAATTCAGATTTTCTGATCTCTCCCTCATACACTCTCTCTCACTGTTTTAAGTTTTTTAGTTTCCTCTTTCTGTAGCTAAAAAAAAAGGGAAAGAAAAAAGTAAACCAAAACCAACCAACAAAAACCCAAACAAACAAACAAAAAAAAAAACAAAAAAAACCCCACTTTTACCACAGATTTATTGTCCTAGTTTGTTTTAGAGACTGCAGGTTCAACATTGGAGCCATACAGGAGTCCATCAGCCTGACCTCCAGAGCTCAGTCAGTGATATTGAAATACAGAATTTGCTCTTTTGGGCAGGATCAGTTTGCTGAAGTATAAGCACAGAGGCACAACTGAATATAAAGCAGTGAATGTCATGCCAGCTATTATCTGTTCTGTACATTTCACTGTGTTTTTTACTTTCTTAATAGATTCCCTTCCATATGTTAACACTATGGGTTTTGTTTTTGTTTTTTACAGTGTTCTAAGAAATAAAGTGCCTTTTGAAGATTTTGATGGAGATAAATTTAGTACCTTCCCGGTAAGCAAAGCCTTTCCTTTTGTACAGTAATCCCTTGATAATGAGGGTGTCTCTGGGATTCCTCCTACTTTCTGCAAAGCCTTATCCATTCATGTGAAAATAGGAATAAAATGAATGGAAGGGTTTTTTGTCATAAAATGTTAGGTTTTTTCCTGGATGAAAAAGCAATCACTCATGTGTGCCACCTGGGGAAATGCACACATAAAGCTGTGCACCCTGCAGAAGCAAATTGCTCTGCTGCTGAGTGGTTGTTTACTGAATTAATAAGAGGTGAAGTCATATTAAACAAAAAATAAATTGCCAACTTTTCTTATTTCTGCACCAAAGCATGCTAGGTGTCACTTATCAAAACTTAGCAAAGGAACTCTGGAGTTCAACCTGTTTACTGGGTTTTATTCCTACACCATGAGTTAGATTCTCATTTTAGATATTTTAAATTAAAAGTGTAAGAGTAATAATGGCTGTCCTATCTGTGTGTTTCTTCTGGCCTTTAGACGTTGAGGGGCTATCACTGGCGAGGCAGAGACTGCAACGACAAAAACACAACTGTGTACCCTGGCAGGCGGTAAGGATTTTAATTATTTTAAAGGCTTCTTATTAACTGTGGCTTTAAGAAGAATGAGCTCCAGATTTTGTTTTGACCATACTCTTAGACAGCACATCACTGCCTGTTGCTTGACTTTGCTGTGAGGGAGACAAGAAGGGATGATCAAGACCAGGATGGGACTCCTTTGCAGGGGTGGTGCACACATTTCTTTCCTTTCTCTAAAGAATCTGCAGCTAAAATTGGTCAGACAGACCAGAGGTGGGGAGGGAAACCATGCCAGTGACTAAAAGCTTCATTCAGCAGCTTCCAGTATTAACTTTAAATTAATGTTGCATTTTGCTAGCAAAAATTGCCTCTCCTAGATCCAAAAAAGGGAAAACCCCAGCCTTCCATGCAGAAAGGAATTTCTAATTCCTTTTCAATCTTGGTGAAAAATGGCACTGGGGAATCTGATCTCCCAAATTTTTTTTGGTGACATTTCTTATCCTTTTGTGTCTCCATTTTAGTCCTGATAACTGGGATGCAAAAGGTGACTCTAACTGCAATGGCATATGGGTAAGTAAATGAAGTTGCATCTTCCTGATTGCTGCTTCTCTTTTGTCCTCTTTAGTCTTTGATTTGGTTTACAAATATTTCCTTTTTATTTATTCTGGTTTTATTAGCTGATATTTTGTTTATTAATGCTTATGATTGTTTAAATTATAGCTTATATGATTAATTAAAATGCACATATACTTATAAAAATAATGGAATGGAATACATCATTATTATGATGCAGCACCTCCTGCAGGCAAACATTCAAGAATAAATAAATTCTCAGCCTCTGTTTTGCACTGCCATTCTTCAGGTGCTAGATAGGTACTGTTATCTACCCTTCCCCTTCTCCAACAGGGTGTGGATCCGAAAGATGGAATTCCCTATGAAGAGAAGTTCTGCAAAGGTAAATCATTAGAGTACCATGTACCTTATGTATTAATTTTATAAATATTTCAATATCTGCACATTCACAAGGCAAGAGAAAGACAACAGGCTTTTTAACATCATGAGAAAAGCAAAATTATTGAGTTTTTTTAATCTTGAGGATCGGTAAAGATGAAACTTGGAAAACATAGGCTGCTGGTAATTTCCTGGTAAAAGTCAGCTCAGTAATGAAGTTGAATACATAGGTCAGGGACAGCAGCAAACTGAGGTGTCAGCTCTGTATCTTCTCTGGTGCTTGGAGACTAACCCAGAATAATGGCTTTGAGATTTAGGGAAGCAGCTTAACATTTGCATTTGTCCAGATTTACCTCTTGCCATAAATGCATGCATTTTTTCCCAGATAAGGCCTTAAAGGGGTGAAGTGATGGCATCAGCTGATCTCCCTGACCATGGTGTGGGTGGGTGCCTGTGTGTCCACACTGCACAAATAAAACCCTCATAAATCAGCAGTGACTGTGGTTGCCACTCACCTCACCTCACACTGAAATCAGTATCCTGGGGATGAACCATTGCCTGGCAAGACTCCTCAACATTTTTAGATGAAAGGCTAATCTACAAATGTTAAGTGACATTAATTATAAACCAGACAGATTGTTCTAGCAGAAATACTCATATGAGTAGCACATCCGCCACCCAGTTCTGTTATAAGGAGCTTTGAGCAATTTTCTGAGTAATCCGATTTCCCTAAATGTTTAAGTACTTTTTAATGCATAATCTATGGATAGTAAAAATAAACACTGTCTGCACAGCAGAACCTCTGCTGAAATAACACACAATTTGGATACAACCAGGATTCTTTTCCGATTAGCAAGACCTCCCCCTGTTTTTCATGCCCAGTTCCCAGTTGTTTCTCTAAGGTTGTTGGCAAATGCCTTTTAGACAGTTTCTGCTGCAGATGGAGTGAAAATCCTATTGCGGTGTCTGAACATTTAAGCCACGTGAAGGGTGGTGTAGTCAGTCACCCCTGTGACTCCATCAGCTGCTACTGCTGTTCCTCTTTAAGCACTCTCCCAGCTGGGTTTCAGTGTGCTCTTCTGCTCGTGTGACTAACAAAATGCATCCATCAGGTGCAGACTCCAGAGGGGTCGTGCTCCTGGGAGACTCGGCCGGCGCTCACTTCCACATCCCTCCCGAGTGGATGACCGTCACGCAGATGTCAGCGGTGAGGAATCACATTCAGCTTGCCAAAACCACCGATTGCCATTTGCTTTCTCTGCCGTGCTGCAGGTTGCCAAGGGGAAACAAGTGCAAAATGCTTCACTGCACTGGAATTTGTAGTTATGGTCTCACGTGTAACAGGCCCCTCCTGCATCTGCTCCTATGAAGATAAAAAAGCACAGCCCTGTGCTACTGCTGCTCCTCCAGCATCTGTGCAATTGGGTCAGGGAAGAGTTTGGCTGCCATGTCCCAATGCTGTGCCAGAGGCACAGACCAGGACATCTGGCTTCCCACGCACGTTCCTGCGGCTCAAGGAGACCCGTGCTGTCTGTGGGATCAGACCTGCCATTAGCAGCCTGGCTGGGATGGCTCCTTGCTGTGACAGTGTTTGCAGAAGTGACCCTGCTGACAGTTGGGGAATTTCTGCTTTAGGAATCTGGCTTTGAAATGACGTGCCCTGGTTTGTTTTCCCTCATCCTGTGGCATATGTGAAATAGGTCTCATAACTCCAGTGTTCTGTTTTTGAGGATTGTTGAACAAATGCATTTGCAGGTGTTTGAGGGTCATCCGAGTCTTTATAATAGATTTGTCCTTAAGGCAAGTGTTTCTGTCACCATAAAATATCACTGCCATGCTGATGTCTATCCTTGGGTGGTATCCCAGCATTTCCTATTTTCAAAAACCAACAAAATGCCCCTGACTGTGAACTATACTGAGCTTGTTGCAGCTCACTGGCATGTAATGAAATAATTGAGAGGAAAAGATCATTTCTGCAAACTCCAATTATGGGGAGGAGATAAATGTGCAGATATGCTCCCGACCTTCACTATTGTTTCCTATTGTGAAGTGATGTAAGTCCCTGGCCAGGGAGGACTCTATATTGTCTTTCTCTGCACAAGGGTCTGTTGCACAGGGGTGGGCAGACAGGTCATCACTGCCCACCTTTCCTGATGAAAACCTTCTACACATCTGATGTCTGTAGAATAAGGTCACAGACATTTTCTGGAGAACAATTCTTTTTCCAGACTGTTAGTAGTTGCAGTGCTATGGAAGGTCTGAGAGTTTCATGGGTTTTTTCCACTTTTGTTCCCAGAGCTGATTTAAATGTTGCAGATTAGCCATTGTTTTTCTTTGTTAAATGCTTATGAGCAACAATTAGACGAATGACACTGATGACAGAGCTGATGAGAAACATAATAAATTAGCACTAATGATAATTGAGATTATCTCATCTAATAAAGATGATCATAATACTGATGGCAAGGATGATTCTGACAGTAAAGCTGGTAGTAAAGCCATGTAGGCAAGACCAGTTTTAGACTATGTCAGCATTTTATTATCATTGTAATGAAGATTTAGAAAGAATTTCTCTTGCTTGAAGCTTGCTGATCCACCAGCTGGATGGGTCAAGGTCTGCTAATAGCATGCCAAGGCACAAGCTCCAATGTTGGGAGCTGGAGTGCAGATTACAAAAGTGAGTTTTGGATGCTCATTGTTACTGTCTGATGTGTGCAGAGCAGCTTGCATGGGGAGGGAATTGGTGCACTCTGTGTAAGGCCCAAAAATTATATGTGAGGCCTGGGATAAGAAACAACATGTTTTTTTCTAGGACTATTTCCAAGCTTTCCTACCAACCTGGCAAAAATACATCAGTTAAATATTAATGCAGACGTACAGAGATCTCAGTTGTATAAAAACTATTATCTGTGATTAAATTCTAGCAAAAGTAAAAGGTTATTTAATTTGGAGCTCACCATGAATGCAAAAGCTGTCACCTGAGCACAAAAGCACTAGCAATACCATTTCTGAGCTAATTCAGACTTTATCACCACCTCTTCCTCTTCCTTGTCCTTTGTGTCTTGCTTTCTCTGTGGAAGATGTCAACAGCAGCAATTTAACTGCCTTGAGGTTGTGAAGGTGCAAGACTGCTGTCTCTTGTGTTGTATTAAAAGCCACTAGCAAATATCCTTCATCTCTAGGCTTAGTTAACAAATTAACTAGCTTCAATAATTTTTCAGTGCAAGGCTTCCCTCAAGGAGAATTTTGAAGCACATCCAGAGATGGTTTTGTAACCAGAGAAAGTGCAGAGAGTCTATGTCCTAATCTTACAGGAAACATCTTTAATCTGGGACCACAGCAAGGATTCAAATTTAGGTCTTGGAGAAGAGAGGAAAAGGCATCATCTTTGTTCCCTTGTGCTAACTCAAGACACTTGGCTTTGATTCTGCCAAAATTTCTTTGATAAAACACATAAAAATATTAGTTTGTCAAATGGTTTTATCCACAGTCAATGCTAGAGTAAGTTCAAAGCTTTCATTTTCATTTCAATAGAACCTCAAACCTCTGCATGGGATTTCAAATAGCACTTCTTGGTCCATGCCCTGTCCAGATTTTTTATCATGGGTACAGTAAAAAGTTGTGTGCCTATTTACTTAGATTTATTCTGTGTATTATTTTATTACTTTAATAATTTTCTATATTTTTACATATTCATTTTATATGCTTTCTATATTTCACATATTTCTTGTTTATATTTATCCTTTTATGAATTTACATATACAAGTGTTTGCATATACAGGTGTAAAGTAAAATTTACACTTGGTAACAATGCTGTGGGCCCATCTGCTAAACAGCACCACATCAGTGGCAGCTGCCAATTCCAGTTTTAAAGCTAATTAGGTGAGAAAATAATTTTTGAGGAGGGATACTGAATATTTCATTAAGAAGCTCTGCAGAATGGTTGTTTTCCCTGATTTTGCTGAATGTAGTCTACCTTGCAAAGGAGAAACTATGATGAGTACAGAAAGAAAAGAGAATGTGAATGAGAAACTCAGGATGTTTTTTGGGTAGCTGGATATTCAGCATAGGGGTGACAAGATGGGTATTTGGGCTGAACAGCTTTGGAATTCATATGTCCATGCCATTGACTTGAAGAGCATTGTTGGGAAGATGGTATACATTGGATTTGGGATTTCCTGGTCTAATTAGGAACTTACTACCCTCTTAGCTCTGCCCTGTAAGGGTCATAACCCCCAGTGTAATCTGATGCAGGGGGACTGCTTCTGTTGTATGTCTCATGTTGTATGGGATGCATCAAGTTGAATCATTCCCTTTTCCCACATCAAGTCCTCTGGCATGCTAGATATCAGAGGGGGCACTCTGGTTTCCCAGTGCTAATTCTAAAGCCTTTTCCTAGGAGCCTGTCACATATACAGTTATCATCCCTCTCAGAGCATGTTCTTCCCAGAAAGAGCACACGGGGACATTACTCAGTGTGGAAAACACCCATTATTCCCACCCAAAGGTGTTTCTAAGAAACATCTTTGAAAACTGCAGCTCAGGCATGCAATTTCTCCAGTTGAAACAAGCAATCAAACAAACAAAACAACTAAAAAACCACCACTCTTTCCTATGTAGGGGAAGTCACGGGTACCTTACACAAAGAGAATGATACATCTCTAAGAAGGGGTCGAATCAACTTTATTTTGGCTTTCTGCTTATCAACAGGTCTTGGGTTTACCAAACTTTTAAGAGTTTCCGCAAGAATTGAGCTGAATGTTCATCCCTTTAACCTGAAAATCTGGACACTAAAAGTGTAATGCACTAGACATTCACTTTATAAGGTTTAGCAAAGCAGAAGAAATACTGGGTTGTTTTTTTAGGTAGTTGTTTTTTGCAAAAAGCTAATGTTGAAAACACTAGTATGTCTAGTGATGGGTATTGTGCTCCTGCTGCTCTGTCCATCTGCTTACTATTGACTTCCAAATAGCTACTAATTACAGCATTTTTTCTGTTGTATGTCTGGAATAGAAGCAACTTTCATATCTCATTTTAAAGACATTTTTATTTTGAGGTAAAAGCACTATATTTATAAATGTGATGAAAATAATCCCCTTTCTGGAAAGATGCAATTTAAAACTGTTGGATCTCTATTTTTTTTTCTGAATAAAGAGAAGAAGAAGTCCTACATTTATCCATAGTCCAGTAGATAGCTAGTTGCCCAGAAACTCAAGGGGCTCTCAGATATAATTAAAGTAACTATTTCATATTATTTATTTCCTATTAGCAGAATTCATAATTTCTTTAAATGTGGATTCAGGATGTCCTGAACACTTATCCCTTTGACTTCTGTTTTTTCATACCACTAGAAAAAAACCCAGGAGTTTGATGTATGCAATTCTTTTTAAAAACATTATCTAGCATTCCTCTAGATCCAGTGAAAAGTAGGCAGATTTCTCCAAGCTAGTATTGTCATAACTAAGACATTGGATATTGTGGGAAATAAGGTAATAGTTTTTCTAATTTCAAACCTCTATCCCTTGCAGCTTGACAGAGCAGAAATGCAATTTGTGCTTTTTAAAAAGATAGGCTGTGCTTTTCTTGAGAATTTAAGGTTTGATTATTTGTACACTTAGAATAATAAAGTTGTCTGTGGTACGTAATACTTTCACCAGGATTTGAACAGCATTGAGATCATTATTAAAAGAAACACCAAATTTTCATTCAAAGTAAGGTATACCTCAATGATTTCAGGATTTCCAGGATGGAAAGGCTTATGAGTGTTAGGTTTCCTGTGCCGTTTTGTATTCTGATTTTGAAAATCTCTTGCCACAGCAGCCCTGAACCTTCTTCTATTTAAGCACAGCTTGGCATGTGTGCATTTAGCATCAGCCGTGGCTTTGGCTGCCCCATGCTTCAAGGTAGGACACATCCAAGAGAGGAGGATGTTCACTGGAATGAGACCTAGCTAAAGCATTTGATGCCAAAATATGGCATTTGAAGCTAGGCTGGAATAATTTTCTACTGATTCTCTGCTAAAATCTGGCACGTGGGCTGAAGTAGGTTTCTCAGCCAGAATAGTCTAGAGAATGGTATTTAAACAAGGCTGTGCTCAAGAGAGTTTTATGCTAAAAGTCAACACAGTTGCACCTCTAGAGTGGGACACATTTGCATCTGAGACTAAGCAACACAGTCTGTTAGGCTGTACTTTCCAAACTACATCAGTGCAGAGTTTAAGGTTCAGCATTCTTCTGAATTTTCCATTAACTACTCATCTTCATCCTTTGGATCTGAAATATCTTCAGAAGTCTGGCCCTTAAGTGCTTTGTTGGAACAGTGTC
Organism: Taeniopygia guttata; assembly: GCF_048771995.1. Taxonomy (NCBI): domain Eukaryota; kingdom Metazoa; phylum Chordata; class Aves; order Passeriformes; family Estrildidae; genus Taeniopygia; species Taeniopygia guttata. Next base: position 47,256,643 of record NC_133026.1, on the reverse strand, counting down.
AATGCTAAATGCATATCCAGTTTTCAAATGCAACTATAATTTTGGGCTCAATCGTTCCTATTCAAATCAATTTGCAAGTCAATTAGGTTCTGGCAAATTCATATTTAAGCCAAGTTTGCAGGGGAAAAGAAACCAAACAGTTAAGAATTACTGGGACTTTTCCAATGAAGACATTGGTTTTGGAGTGCCAATGGTAAATTATGAGAGAATTGTTCAGAAAACTATTTGTTTAAAACATACTAAATAATTCTTATCTCTTTTATACTCTAATATATGTGTTAATTATAAGAGATCATACCTGCAGGGTTTTTTTCTGTCCTAGGAGATTGTTTCTCTCACCTCTAAGGCAAACCTGTGAGGAGGAAAATATTGCAACAGGCCAAGCTATGCTGTATACCTCCACTTCTGCTCATAGCTGTGCCCTTGGATTATGTGCTTGTTTGCACACAAAACTAACAGATTTGGAGCAGGCAAATTTGAAGTTCCCCTGCAGCCCTAAAAAAAGAATGGTTTTTATTTTTATATGTATGTACACATATATACAAGGACACATATATGTATGTGAGAGAGAGAAAGAGAGAACAATCTGAAAGATAATTAAGACAGGCCCCTTTTCACCTTGTAACTAATGCAGATGTACTGTAAGTGGGTCAAATGTGCTGTTACACGCTTAAACTGGCATCTGCTGTGCATTAGACTGCTCAGAACATGGCTTCAGGATTTTCTGTCCCCCACAACCCCCCCCCCCTTTACTTGCTTTTCCTCCCTTTTCCCTGCATCTCCCTCCATCCTCTTACAGTCAAAACCCTTAGACATATACTCAACCTATATCCTCAAGTATAGCTCCCATTCACCTAAACAATAATTTTCTTGGAATTAGAACTTGGTGGGGAGCATAAGATTTAGCTGTACTCTAGCTCCTCAGTTACTTTGAGCCTCCTGGATAAAGAATTACCTACCTACTTGTTGTTTATAGCAGTGAGGTCTGAAGGAAACCCCACTATTGCTTGAAGAGAAAATGAAGCTAATAAATCATATGGATTAAACCAGCCTGTAGGTTCTCTGATTTTATGTTTTGACCTTCTTTTGGTTATTACCTTTTTCATCAGCAGTTTTCCTCTTTACGAGCACACTGGATTTATACATTTGTCTTTGCAAGCATACCCCAGACTAAGAGAAGCTGGAAATTTACTCCATGTTAAGTCCTTCTCAGGTGGCACAATTTATCAAGGCTATTTTCCTAACCTTTCATGATTTTTGGGACATTCAGGAAACAAAGTGGGAAAGAACAGGGTTTTGAATGTGCAACATGGCTTGCATCTGTAGAGAGGCTTTGACAGGGTGTCAGTTGCTGTAAAAAAGCATTAGGGACCAATATCAGCAAAACAGAGAAGGGTATAGCATGCATGTATTTGCACAGCTAGGTTATGTCAGATTATGTGTTTTTGTCCCTTGTCCCTGCCATACTCAGGCAGGGACTGACCCTGGCCTTTCTGACCCTGTTCCTTTAGTGCCATCCCCAAAATTTAGTGAGGGCCAGCCCATCCTGCTGTAGAGGGCAGGGGAGCTTTGAGAGAATGTGACATTATGCCTTTGCCATATTCTCTGGGGACATCACGCTGTCATCTCTTCCTGGGCCCAGGGCTGACACACCTTTGGGCAGGACGGATTGTGGAGCAATCAGCTGCTGCCTCGAGGGTCTGCACCTGCACTACCTGCTCACATAAAGAGGAGTTTTGGACTATTTCAGGAAAAAAGGGAACCAAGAGCTGCAATTCAGATATGTCCTCTGCTTTTCCTTCCTCCATCCCCTCATATACCTGTCTTACAAAAGCCAACTTTTTAAGCATATGCATACATAATTACCACTACTAGTGGTGGTTACAATTGCTGCTGTCTGGTTAATGCTCTGGCTAAGAAGTGTTCAAATTTGCTAAGAGGATTTTATGTCTGTGAGGGTGAAACTGGGTTGATTTTAAAATTTCTCTTTCAGAAATCATTTTCTAATCTCCCCATGGCTTTCAGTGATGAGTTTGACTGGCCCCAGTTCTCAGAGATCACTGGATTTCTCAATTCCACCATCGGGTAAGCCAACAGATAGGGTGGCCAAGTCATAGCAAGTCTCTAGGTCTCTCAGAGCACTGCAAGGAAAAAAAAAACAAAACAGTGCTTGAAAGAAAATAGGAAAATACTGTTCAGCTCTGCATCTGCTCTTTCTAAAACCAAGATCAACCCTGGATCCAGGGTTTTAAAAGATATTTAAAATATATAAGCAAGTCTTCCTGAAATTCAAGGAAGGTTTTAGAACCAGTCAAACTGTAATTTAGAAGGAGAAAAACCCCAAAGAAATAAAAGATAAACTAATTCTTCTACATAATTCAGTGGAAGCAGAGCATTGCTGAAAGTAACAAAAATCAGCCTTTTTCTATTCTTATTGTTTTTTAAGTCCTCCTTTCTTCCTCTTGTTTCCTTTTTTCTGATGAAACAGTGAAATAAAGGGTATCCCCATGGTTATTTCATAGTGTTCCCTACTGGGGGGAAATCTTTCTTCTCCCCTCCTACGTTTCTTTTTTTTTTAAAACGCATTTAGAAGGAAATAGCAAAAGGAGAATTTGAAAGAGTCTGTGACCTAATTTGCTGTGTTCGTTTGACTCATGTGGATGGGGAAGGTGGCAGGGCTAAATGGGATAAAATAAACTCCCTACGAGAAGGGAAGGAAAATAAAGTCCAAAACACAAAAAACCTTGAAATGCCTGCAGTTGTAACTGTGAAATAAAAACAAACAAACAAACAAACAAAAACCAAACCAGAAAACATTTTATTAATCATCTCTCTGTCCAGCATTAAAAGGCATTTGAATCCTGCAAGAGCTGTAGGAATACAATCATTAACTAGTGCCTGATCTGACCTAAGTTTCAAATAATTTTCATTTTTTATGTCTAGGATAGGTCAAGAATGCAGCTGAATGCCAAACCAAGCATGGGTCAAGCCTGAAGATGCTTTCTACCAGCAGAATTTAAAAGTTGGCATAATAACATTTTTTTTTCAGGAAAAATATCTGGTGCACCATATACTTGGTCTTTTTCTTTCCTTTTTGCTCCCTGTGCAAAATCCAGGCTCTCAGCCTCAGCTACATTCACACAGTATCTGCTTTAAGGCAGTTTAGTACTTGACAAGCCAACAGGAAAGATCTGTGGAGCCTTCTCTGTCAGAGCCATAGCAAAACTGACGTTTAAAAATCTGTTACAATGCCCAGTCTCTCAGTACACACCACTTGTCTGGGCTCCAAAGAATGTGAAGCTCACAAGTGATCAGAGCTTAGGCCTGCCCCTGAAGTTGCCAGTGATAAGCCTTGGTCCAGTGTTCAGTTTTTAATCTCTTCTACTCCTGAAAGAAAAACAAACAAACAAACAAACAGCTGCAGCCCAGATAGACATGACCATGTACTCATGGCTGGGAGTTTGGTCTTTTCATCACCCTCTGGGCTGTTATCCTTTTCATTTGTTTTGGTTTCTTTTTTTTTTTTTTTCCCCTTTTTTTTCTTTTTTCTCAACAGTGCAAAATAGAGGAGAGAACTTATATCAGTCAAGTGTAACCTATTTTCAGATTAATCTGTCCAAGATTTATGATGTTGGGAAATGATTGCCCTGCCAATATTTCTTCTCTTTTACTTACTGCTCCATAACAACCAATTGAAAAGTCAATTTGTTAACAACCAACAGAATTGTTTTGATAAATGATGTATAACAAAAAGGTTTTTAAGTGCCTTATCTGAAAGACTGGGATAAAAGCATTGTTCCTGGATGGAACAATGTCAGAGAAACTTTTCATCAGTTTATAGTTTCTGAGCAGGTATCTTTGCTTTATTTTAGGCCACCCTGTTCAAGATTAAAAAGATTTATGGCCACAAAAAGAGAGAGATGGTGAAATAGAAGCATATACATAACTGGGGTACTGAGTTTTTCAGAGACAAGAACATACTTCGTTTTTAATATCAGCTGTGTTTTCATCATTATCATATGACTTTAGCAGTTTGCATTTTCTCAATTTATTTCAGAGGGTGGACAGACTCTCTGTATCTACGTTTACGGAAGAGAAATCGCTGTAATCACAGAGACTTGCAGAACATTTCCCAGAATGGTATGTTAACTTCTTTAAGCTTTCATTATTATTATTTTTGACATTACTGGCACTGGTATTTGATGCTGCATTAATGAACGTCTGTCAGAAACAAAAAGAAACCCCTTCTTAGTTGTATGCACTTCTTATGGAAAAGTAAAGAGCAGCACCTACTTAACTTAGTACTCACTAAACCCAGTGGTGCTGGCATTTAATGTGCTCTCAGAACAGATTTTTAATAAGTAATCAAAGACATAAACAAAAATTAACACTGTTGGGTTAATTTTTAAATTAATTTAATTAAATTTTTTTTGTTAATTTTTAAATTAATTTATTTTGTGGGCCTGGCAGACATTATCTTTCTATTTAAAAACATATATAGATAGATATATATAGATATATATAGAGATATATAATATGAATATAAATACCCAGCAGACCTGATCTACCTAGAATTAAAGAAAGAGTTATGCATGCTATCCCAGTGTGAAGAAGAGGAAGACAAATACAAGAAATAAGAAGTGAGTAGAGAAGCTGCTAAGCAGGGAAGAGCAGTGGGTTTGAGAGCAAAGCCATGTCCCTCCTGCATCTCTCCTGAGGCTAATGCTGCTTAACATTTGGAGTGGTGACCTTAGAGCAAAGACCAAGGTACATGCTTGATGGCTTCAGTGAATGATGCTAAATTGCAAAGCATTAACCCTCCTGGAGTGGAGCACATTGTTACACAGGAATAATTTAGATGAGCTTGGAAACAGCAGTGCCAGGAATTGCCTCAAATACATGCTGCAAAATTGCACAAAACATGCGTGACAGAAGTAGTGATGAGACCTCTGTAAACCAGTGGCCCATCAGCCAAAGGTGGTGGAGGGGAAGGGCCACTGGGGTGCAAAGAGAAATTCCAAGATACCATCAAAAGTGCAAGGTAGAAGAGGAAAGAGAGTAAGCAGGTTGCAAGATGCATCATGCATGGCATTTTGTCTAGAGACAGGGAGACAGTCCTTCCTCATTGTCATGGCTTGACACTGGCACAATGCTAGTGTCCCTCATGAAAATGTAATTTTTCAACTGAATGCTGTGAAATGCGATTGAGAACAGAGCAAAGCAGGCCTAAGCTTAATAATAAGGAAAAAAACTTTATTAAACTATTACTACTATGTTACTATAAAAGGGGGGGGGGGGGGGAAGAAGAAAGAAACACACACAATTTAAAATGAAAACTTTCCAAAGCATTTTTCTTCATACTACTCAACTCCAACAAACTATAGTGAGAGACAATTTGGACTCCAATTAGGTTTCCACTTTTCAGATAATCAACACCCAGTCCATCTGCAGGGAGAGAGGAGTTTCTTTCGTGCCACAGACCCCCAAGAAACACAGCTGCTACACTCTGTGCTTTCATGTCACCGCATGGCACCGCCCGGAGAAAAAGTTTGCCAGTGGTGACTTTCTCCTTTTCATGCACGGTGCTCTCACTACCAATGCATGGATGGACAGACTGCTTTTAGGATTTTTTCCTTTTAAGGATGCCCTGCCAAGAGGGGAAAAAACAACAGTTCAGTTTTTCATTTTTGGGACCAACAGTCCCCCCCATTTTCCCCTGGGGCCGAGGATCCACGAACAGAGCTCTTCTTCTTTTTTTCTTCTCTGAAGACAGGGGGCACTACCACAAACTTCTTTAACTTTTCACTGTTCGCTCTACTTCTGTCTTTTCCCAGCTGAAGCAGGTCTCTTGGCTCACCAGCATCCTCCTAAAATACAGTCTCTTTTGGAGGAGAAGATCAGTTCAATTTGTGGCTACTAAGAAAAAGTTCAGCTAAACAGCCACTCTATCATCTTTTCTTACTTAGAATTTCTCTTTCTAACATCTCAGGTCCCAGGCTGTCTTTCTTCCTCTCTTTTCAAACTAAGGAAGAAAAAAATTTCACAAAGCTTTCATTTCTCAAGAAGGGTTAAAAGTCTCGACTTCCAGAGATGGCTCGCTGCCCAGGCTCCAGCTCCCACAGCCCGGCTGGGCACCTTGCGGCCCCCCCGCTCTTCTCCTTCCCCGCGGCGAACTGCTGATAAAAACTACCGCCGTCTTTTTTTCTCTTTTGGGAGAGAGAGAGACTCTGGGGGAACGGAGACATTTCAGATTTTGTCCACCCTTCCATCTGCAGAGGGCCAACTCGGGTTCCAGCCCCTCCACCCTTGGGCCTACCTCCGAAGGCCACATGGCTCTCCCCTCCCCCACCCAGCTCATGGCTGGGCAGGGGAAAGTCCTGCACTGACCGCTGACCGGAACCCAAAGAGAGCGAGTTCTCCTGGGAATTATACTTTTAACTCCTCTGTGTTCTCAGAAGCGTGTTCACCTTCAATTGGTCAATGTCTAAATTGACTTCTTCTTTCCGGAAAATTTTTTTTTTCCGTGTCAAACCACGACACTCATACAAATCCTGGTAAGACCTCAGAGTTTGGTCCTGTTTATCTTAGGAGGACTGACCTTGATGCAGATACAGGGAAAAGTTTTGGGGAGGATTAGAGCAATGGAGACTTCTGAAGGGATGATATAACACATTGACATTTGAGCAAAGCATTAATTAAAAGGTTTTGAATTCCTTTGAGGCATAAACACCAGAGGGGGAAGAATGATTTAAACTGAAGGATAGCTCTGGTACGAGAACATGGGTTTTCATAAAAAAAAAAAAAAAAAAAAAAAAAAGAAACTTACTATTAAGAAGTGAAAACCTTAAACCAGAGGAATGAAGGCAAACAAGAAATCCTGAGTTGTCAGAGGGGTTGTATGAAGGGGTAACAGTAATCTTCCTTATAAATTGAAGTTTATGATGTTAGCTTTTGTGTCTTGGATTAGCTGATGTCCCTAACAGCAGGCTTGAAAGACACTTGATTATGCTGTGATTATGCTTTTTTGTTTCTATTGTATTTAATTAATTTTCATGCTTCAGAAAACTGGCTGCAGAAGCTTGGGAAAATTTATTTTCCTCGGGTATATAATTTGGCTATATGGGATGTTCTTCCTTTCCAGCAGATGATTCATGCTGGCTACAAATGAGGAGCCCTGCTGTCTCTAGAACTACTCAGAAACTTATTAAATGGTAGGAATTTCCTGAAAAAAATGGGATCAGAAAGGATCTGCCCCAGCCCTCCACCTCCAACAAACAGATACGTATAAATAAGGCAGGTACCAAGAGGACACTGCTGGAGTCTTTTTGGTGGTGCTCAGCAACAGGATGAGGAGCAATGACCATGAGATAAAATCCAAGAAGTTTCATCTCAACACTAGGAGGAATATCTTTACACTTAGGGTGGCAGAGCACTGAACAGCTGCCCAGGGAGGGTGTGGAGTCTCCCGTCTCCCTCTCTGGCAACATATCAAACCCACCTGGATTTGTTCCTGTGTCACTTGCTCGAAGTGACCCTGCCTTGGCAGGGGAGCTGGACCAGATGTTCTGTCCAGAAGTTGTTTTCAATCCTAAAAGTTCTGTGATTCTGTGAGTCTATGATCTTAACAGGCAGAAGAGGTTGCACAGACAGGTATCATGGTGCAGGGATCACTTCCAGGCCCAGGTGGGCATTTTCACCTTCATTCTGGTGCCAGCACCAATGACACTGGCAATGGCTCTCATATGCCTTGCTCCTCCCTGTGGTACCCATGGTGTTCCTGAGCCTTTGAGTCTTCTGTGAAAGTGTTTCACAGTGTCTTTGGTGTCATCAGGCAGGTGCTTTCTGACTTTCTTGCCTGTAAGTTGCAGGTCACTAGAGTCGGTGGCTCCCATCATTGCAGTGCCCCAGGTGGGCTTTCTGGTGAGAGAGAATTTTAAAAAAGACCAAACTAGATGGTCAAGGATGACTAGACCAATGGTTCTTCTCATTTATATCCAAATCGCCTCAGTACCTGATACCCTAATTATCTTGTTCTACTCTTTTTACATTAATGGGAGTAGAATTTCATGTGCTTCCTTTTCCCAATTCCCTTGTAGATTTTTTTATAATCTCTCACTGTGTTCATAATTCGTTTTTCTCTCCACATATCCTCTTTCCACTACAGACACCTGCAGGATATAAAAAGAGGTGAGCCTGTGTCAAGGCAAAAGACTGCAGAAAATTAAGAAATGAATTTAAAAAGGAAAAAATTACTAGTAATAGAAGACTCTCAGGATATCTTCTCTAAATCATTGCAATGACACTACATTGTAAAGGTTCGCTTTTATTGCTTCATTTGTTGTAATAGTTTCCCAGAATGGGAGGATTTAAAAAGATACCCTCAGGGTCAATAAAGCAAATAGCTGAACAGCCTGACCTAACCCCACCCAGGAAAACTAAACCTTTCTCTGAAAATGATGCTTCACAGCCCCACATGTGTGCAAGGAAAGGATGCTGATGTGGTGGAGGAGATGTGCAGCCAAAAGCAGGGATGGCAAGCCAAGCCAGGCACCAAGAGCAATGTTCCTGTCCAGCTCCCCTTCAAAAGTACCAGCACTGTGTCGAACTCAGCACAAAAGGGCATTCCCCCACTGCTCTTCTCAGGACATGCATTTTTCACTGTGGGGCTTCCCCAGCCTTCTCTTTCTTAAAAACTCCCATTATCCTCTGGAGGTGGTCGACCCTTCCCTCACAACTGGAAGCAAACCCAACCTTGATTTCTCAACCAATACTTAAAAAAACCCATCACCAGTCTGAGAATATTTGGAAAGAAACAGAGAGAGAGGCAGGAAAAATCCAGGAGTAGATTCCGGGACATTGAATGTGAGGGTAACTGCTCTGTTTCATCTCCTTTTCTCTCTCAAGTGTTTTCATCACAAATTGCATCCTGTATATCACAAAAGCTTCCTTGAAGACTCAATTTACCCATAAAAACTCTTTGCTAAGATACCCGTTCATTTTCTTGATGTTTTGATTTATAACTGTGCTAACGCTTTCCACAGAGCTGCTTATAACTACCTATGCTTGTGGAGGTAATACATACCCAAGAACAGCTTATTGCTTTTTTGTAAATACATTTTAATTTCTAGAAGTCCCACTAGTTTATTTGTGCTGAAACCACAGCTGCAGTCCAGGGTGCCTTGTGACAGAATGGCTTAAACAGAGGGTGTTCAGCTCTAGCTGAAAGAAGGGCTATTAAACAGAAAAAAAACCCAAAAACAAAAACAAAACCAAAAACAAACAACTTTTGATAATTATGTTCCAAGCCATAGTTTCTGTGGTTTTTGTGGGGCTCTTACCCTGCTGGAAAGAGCTTCTCAATAGAAAGGCTGGATTTTTGAATGGATCAGCAACCCCCAGGAGAGAAGCAGCAGATTGATACATTCATTTTCAGCTTGGAAGAACTGGATTATTCAAAACATAAAGGATTCCTTGATATATGCGGTTGGTATCACTGTGAGTGATAACAACAAAGGACAACAAAGGCATCACTATTAAAATGCAAAGTGCATTATTGCTACCTTAGGGATTTATATCTTAGATCTCTTCCCCCATACCAATCCAGCAGGGATTTAATGATGTTCTGTCCACAAGTTTCCCCTCAAGAGCTGCAGGGAGGGCAGGATTTACTCCTCAAAGAAAGCTTCAGAAGCACAATGCAGAAAGGAGGAGAGACCAGGGAAGCATTCAGCTGAGAATAGGAGGTGGATAATAAAAGAGGAGAAGGAATGAAAAAAGAGGAGAGAGTGAAAATACTGAAAAATAAGAGCAAGTACTACCTGTAGGATCTGCTTCTCTGAAGTTTATGTTTCTGTACCTTGTTATGAGGTGAGCTTCCTGCAATCACAGACTTAGTCTCATCGTGACCAAAGCATAAAGTCTTTTTTGGCTCCTTGTTTGCTATCCCTCTTGTACTGCAGGTGATGGAGTTTGATTTGTATGCTGGAGATGGTCGGGATGAATATGCATAGTCTTTAAAGACCTGTTAATAAGTTTAATGCACAAAAGCTTTACTAAATGGGAATACTTTTCTCATTCAAAAGGTAAATGCAGATGCTCACAGATGTTTAGGTGTAGCCTGCTCCTTTCCTCAAGGAGGAAAGATTTTCATCCAGCACTTTGGGTGAAATGCTATTGAAATGCAGAGCCTCTTGGGAGGAGTGCAGCTGGCCTAATACTACTTTTTCTAAGTCTGACACTCATGGGGAGAGCCGTGCAGGAACCCAAACACTGATGTCTACAGCTATTGGTGGTAGTGCTTTATGGTATCTTTCCCACCTCCAGCTGTCTCTCCAGAAGTGCACAATCTCTCATGCATCTTATGGTGTATCTGCCAGCCCTGCTGCAGGTGTCTTGGATACTCTGGGATGTCAAAAATGGCACTTGGTGCCTATGTTTAGGACCTGAATCAGTCCAAATGTGGTATAGCTGTGAGACACTTACTCTCTCAGAAGAGTGAGAACAGTTCCCTTTGCAATTTATAGGGAAAGTTAAAATAGATCAACCGTTGACAAGTCAGGTTGGCTGGTTTACAGGCGACTACTATGTTCAACAGATGGGAAGAAGCTGCCAGATTTGGATTAAAAGCCAGATCCAAATAACCCTGCACTTGAAAGTATTTTATTTTCTACAGGCTGAAGTGTGCAACAGATAAGAAAGCAGCAGGTCCCTGGATATAGCTTTACTTCTTGGTGCCAACACCTAAAAAGGTTACAGAGATGAATTGTTGCTCCATTTTTACTTTTAGTGCTTCTACATTCTTGGAAATATGTGATGTAGTTTGTTTTTGCATTCAGGGTTTTTTTGTCTCTGTAACAATATTGTACTATTTCTCTTGTTCCCCCCATGTGTGATCAGGTGGTTCTTCAGGAAATCTCCTCTCTTTAATAAAAAGGTGAGTGGTTAATGGGATTCAAGAGCTAACTCGAGGTACAGGAGCACTGATGAAGTTCTACCTCTTTGACAGAAACAAGCAAAGCACTGTTAGGATTATATTATCCAGGAATGTTCTAAAAAGCACCACTTCCCTTGACCAGTGTGCTCTGAAGTGCTGGCTCTTTCTTCTCTAGTATAAACATTAATAAACAGAAGAAAAACTGGGTTTAAGTGTGGATATCATAATCTCCAGGGATTCAACTTGTTTCTGTTAAGCCAGTGGAGAATTTCCAGTGATTTTAGGGGAGAGACTAAGCCTTTCCATAAATCTGTGTTGGGTCACCTTAACTGTGTGTAGCAATGTAGACAGACATGGACAGGCCCACTGTTATTTCCATACGGATATAACTGAGTAGCTACTGAGTAGTGAGAGGCTGCAGCTCTCCTTTTCAGATGAATTTGGGTGGGTTGTGGGTCATCTGGGTTTGATTTAGTTTGCTTGACACTGATATAGTTTGTGTCCTAAAGGATTTCTTTTTCTCTCCTCCAGAAAAAGAAATAATGAATTCTTGCCCTTTAGCACTGAGATTCAAACCACATCCTGATTTGATCTTGAGTTCAATTCTACACATAGATTTAGTTGTCAGCCAAACCTAGTCTTCCTCTCCCACCTCTGATTAAAAAATTCCCATCTTGATTCATGTCTTTGCCCCAAAGTGAAAGTATTTGATTTGGCTTCTGAGTTACACAAAGAAAATGGAAAGCCAGCAGGAAAAATAATGAAAAAGACAAGTCCATGAGAAGCAAAAGGAAGAAGTGAAAATAACTTCATTTAAGTCACTTTACTAAAATATAAAACCAGAGTTAAAAAAAAATAACCACTAAGAAAACCTCTCACAAACATAGGAGCACAGTCATTTAGGTATTGGCCATATCCAAGCAGGATACTTCCAAATGTGATCTCATACAAGCATGGTGTGTGATTCAGACACTGAGAGTGTATTTCCCTGTTAACATAGTTCCATATTTATCTTTTAGTTTGGCCAGAAACCAGCTGTTGGACAATCCAGCCATAGTTATCTATGCTACAATTGGGAATGATGTCTGCAATGGGTAAGGTCTAAACTAAATGAGCATTTATAGTAGCGTAAATTTGACTTCTTTAGAGTACTGACTGCCTGGACATTTGTGTCTCACTGCTTTGTGCTTCTCCATGATGGCATTTTTCTTTGCTATTGGTCCTTCTTTGTTAATTTTCTGCTAAAAATACTTGTTGTTTCTTTACCTGTATTTGTCATAGGCACCTACCAGTCCTCATTTAGAGCTTGCATTTCTTTCTTTCTTTTATAAGCCAGTCATAAAATGACTAATGGCATGTCTGAAGTAATTATTTCTAACTTAGCAGAGGAAATGAATAATAACAATGGGGGGTGGGGGAGGAAGTGTTTAAAAGCATGTATATCCATCTTACCTATTGTGCCACCTCCTCTCAGGAGGGAGAGCATGACTGGTTCATCATTTCTGAGGGATGACAACATAATCCCCTATCCAGGTCCGTTTTCACCCTGCCTCTGTTGCTTACACTCTTTGCTGTGTTCTCCTGATGAGGTGTTTTATCTTTCTGGCTTTATTCACACACTATAAGCTCTGCAGGAGGTTGATCTAAAGCTTTCAAAACTAATAGTTCTGGTACTACCCATCAGCAATGCTCACAGGGACACCAAGAGGTCACTAGCTGGATTCTTCCCTTCCTCCTGGAAGGCAGAAACCCCTTGCAACCAGGCCAGTGCACAGCACATCCATACTGCAGTTTTGGTTTTGCAGGAGGTCTGAGTGCTGTTGCTAGTGCAACATTATTTTCACCGTGGTCAATCTTCAGCTTTTCTTGTGTGTGGAAGAAATCGATCTTACTTACACTTTCAAAACACTCGCTTTAATAAATGCTGCACACTCAGTGAAGTTTTCTGCCAAAGGTTTTGAAAATTCTCACCTGCAGATTGTATAATGAAGTGGGAGCTGTATGCAGATGTAGCCATTAAAATGGCTGAGGTTTGGTGTCCTAAAACTGCTTAACAGGCAGTTCATGGGTTGAAACTTTGTTTGCAAGGTGTTGTCCTCCAGATGAGGATGTCCAAAGCCAGGCAGGTTTTTCCTCAGCACTGCAGAAACTGGGAGCCCTCAGCTGTGGCAGAAGTGGGGCCACAGGGGCACCTTTTGGGTCATTTCCTGGCATGACCCTCACCCTAGCCACATGCAGACAGCACACAGAAATCGCCTCCCATGACACCTTCACCTTCTGGTGCTCATGCTGTCTCTGCACCCCTGCCCAGAACTGCTAAATCTGCCCTCAGACCCTGCTCCTGTTAGGGGAAAGATGCACAAATCCTCAAAAGCAATGCTACCATGTTCTGACTGAGAGGGGAAAGCAGTCACAGGATTCCTGGTACTTACTGACAAGACTGTCCTGGGGATCTGTTTACTGGGAAGCCTATGGAGATATCATTGCATCCATTGCCAGAATGATAAAGGCCCTACTTCCCCCTCCACAAAAAGTAAATATTCCACCCTTGCTGAAGTCCATGGCTCCTGCCATGGAGACTTTCAAGGTATCTTCTCACAGGCTTGGCCCAGGCTCTGTTATGCACATATTTCAATTCTGCTGTGTCACTGCCTTTGCTAAAAGCACCTCTTTTTCCTTTTTTTTATTCCTCATTCTGCAGGCTATTCTTTTTGCTTACCTGGTCTCTAACACTGCTTTCTACTCATCTGAAGTAAAAAGAAATTTTTCAGCAATTTAAACCATTTTGACCTTGCCTCACCCATTTGTATACTCAAAAACTTTCCAGAGCAGTTTTTAATGCTTGCTTGAAACTCTGATGTCTTTTTATCCCAGCATTCACTATCTGGCAGAGACACTTTTGTCTGCTCAAATTCTCTCTGCTGTTTTTCTGTTTTCTTCCACAACATTCACAGCATCAAAAGAGGTATCAGGCTGTAGTGATCCCTGTGACTCCTGCAAGGAAAGATGCCACAGCTCCTGTAGCATCGTGCTGTTTCCATTGAGGGGGATGGACAGCAGAGAGAGATTATTTTCAGTGTCCAGTTACTGTGTAGCTGCCCTGGCTCTGATGTACCTGCAGAGGTTACAGAGGATGCAGAGCATCCGATGGGCTTGACTTCAAACCTAGGGCTTGGCAAATAAAAACCTCTTCAAGGGCAGCTCTAAACTGCAGTAATACAGCCTTCCTGGCCTTATCCTGTATTTTGGCTTCAAAAGAGGGCAGTGTGATGAACATAGTGGAGACATAGCACTTCCCAAAGCACTGTTAAAATGCAGGTATTTCATCCTATGTGAAGAGCAGGGCAATGAGTAATGTGGATGTTTGTAGAGGGAAAGGATAATGAAATTGGCAGCCTGTGTTACATATTCCCCATAGTCTCCACACTGTAGTGTCCAAACAGGGGGGTTAGAAAAATAAAGACAGATGGCAATGGTATCTCTCAGCCCACTGAGGTGTAAATATGGGATACAGAGACCTAGAACAAAAAAAAAAAAAAAAAACCACACCAAAAAAAAAAAAAAAAAACCAAAAAAACAGACAAGAAAATAATGAGCACCAGAAGTCTCAAATGCTGTACAGTTAATGCAAATATTAGTTGCACATCAGGTATGACACCATTTCTCCAGCCTCTCCTTCCCACATCTGCACTTATGGCATCTGCAACAAACAGCAAGGTGGCAGCAGCAAAGCAGGGTGAGCAGCAACCCACCATGAAAGCACCTTGTACAAAGTGACACCAGTGCCAGCAGGAGCATAGTGCCCCTTTATTGTACAGCTATCAGCACCAAAGAGCTGCTGCACCCCTTCTGCCCTAAAAATAGTGTGTGAGCAGGCAGCACCTCTAGCCCTCATCCCCTGGGCATACCAGCCTATGCAGCAAGCCCAAGGGAATGAGGTGAGGGTATCACAACAGGACCTGGTGCTCACCCAGGCACCTTGGAGTCATTATGGCAGAGCCAAAATTGAACATGCCTACAAGGTTCCTTTCTTCTCATTTGGATTTAATTTCATAGCCTGGCACAGAAAAGAAATGTGAAGACATATTTGCATGACTTCAACACTGTATGACAAGAGAAAGTGGAATTATGAATGTCATATTAATTTTGGCTTGTGCTGACATGTTTACTTCTGGTAGAGGCCTTACATCAGACCAGTATTTTGAAATCAAGTGCTGCAACACCTGTAGGCGAAATGAAGTAATTTCAGAGCAAATCCACAGTCTTATCTCAAAAGTAGCTTGATTTGGTGGCTGTCACAAGGATAAACCTGAATCCTAATGCTGTTTTTCAGTTCTCCCTGCTAGAAAGTCTCAAACACTTCAGCAGCACATACTGCATTAAGATAAATTTCTGGGCCCAGGAAACTCACACAATTATTATTTTGCTGCAAAAAGCAGCTTACTGAAGAACCCCAAATCTTTCTAAGGGAACATGGTTCTCCCACACAGGATTCAGCATCCACTCCCCTCCTCTGAATCTAAATATTTTGAATGCCTCAAGACAAAACAACAGTGATTTGGAAAGCTCCTGCTTCTGTGGTGTTCACTGACAAGAAATTTGACCCAGTTCAACTTGCTCAGCACTGCAAGCATCAAGTTTGCCATTCTCTTACCCCTGGGAAGCCAAGAAAGAGATGAAAGGACTATCCTAAGGAAAGGACCTGGATGGAGCCTTCTGGCTGCTAAGGTGATTGCTTTTCTACAAGCAAAGAGCACAAGTAAGAGGACAAAATGTGGCAACCACTAAAACAATTAGGGCAGTCATTAGTGCAACCTTCTTGCTGGGAAGGGCATTCCCTGTCTTTCTTCTTGACCTTTCTTTCTGAACACCTTGTTCAGCTGAGCCACACCACCAAGATGGAATGAAAACTGTCACAAGACCCTGCTTCCCAAGGTGGATGGATCCTCTCTTGATGGGATGGGACAGCCTTCTGAGGGCTGTGTTCCCCCTTGCTGTCAGCCCCTGTTATGGACACGTGCACCATGAGAGCACAGCAGTAGCTCTCAGGTGGGAGAGTGCGTGAACGCTTTTTCTGTAATAAAGTGGTTGCTATAATAACATAACTAGAGCAGTGTTCTCCAGGCAGCCTGGGGTAGTTTTGCTTGCTTGTTTTTCTTATATAAATTGAAATGTATTTCAACTTTAGGATTTAATTTCCCCTCACACTCCTGCAGCATTTACAGCTAAATACAAGAGGGGAAGGATAAGCCTGAGCTGGGGAATCTGGGTTGAAGAGGTTCATGCCTGACAATGAGTAACAAAATATAGACATTCAGTCCATGTGGAACACTGACACAGTTCCTGTACCCCAATGGACTATTTTAATCTTAGGTATCACCTCTCTTCAGGCTCACACATTTGTCCAGACCCCTCTCCTGCCCTCCTGGAGAGCTGTAGTAAGAGGTGTAAGAAATGTGAGAGAAGAAGCTACCTTAGATATTCCTACCTTGCATAATCAAAGAGAATGCTGAAGGTAAGGTAACAGGAGCCTATGGGGAAAGAATTCCTACATTCACCCAGTTGTGATGAGGGATTGGTTTTGCATTACTTCTTTGCTTGCTTTCTCTCTTCTTCTACTTCTTCCTCACTTAATGAACAATAACTGCTTTGGTTTGGTTTTTGACTTTGACCCCCAAGTTTTCTTGCTGTTACTCTCTCTTCCTCCCCCATCTCACTGGGGAGGAAGTAGAGGAAGGAAAGCAGGTGAGCAGCTGTGTGACAGCTTAGCTGTCCACTGGGGGTTAACCCAGAACAGGAGTCCACTCTATAAGAAAGGGATTAATTTGTCTGTTTTTAGCAGAGAGACGGGGTACACTGAGGGAGGGAGGTTTTTGTATCATGTCTGATTTTGGCCATGACAAGTGAGAGACATCACAGCACTTTTCTAATGTTTTATTCAGCTGACTTAATGTGGAAGAGCAGCAAACAGAGAAAATGACACTCTTTCAGGTGCCCTTTTGGGGACACAGTATTCCTGACACAATGTCCTATTGGCATATTCCTGACACAATGTCCTATTGGCATCTTGTTCTTTAGGGAACGTGACACGCTGGCCCACATGACCACACCCAAAGAAATGCTCTCCAATGTGGTGCAAGCTCTGCAATATCTGGACTCCCGTCTTCCAAATGGCAGCCATGTGATTTTAACAGGCTTGGTAGATGGTCGCTTCCTCTGGGATAACCTGCATGACAGATACCATCCTCTAGGTAAATTTGAGGTGTTGTGGGGTTCCTTCTGGTTATCTGCCCATTCATGTTGGCTTCTCTCCCTAAAAAATCTCTGAATCCATTGATGACTTCAAGCAAACCTGACTGAGCAGACATTGTCTGTTCTGCAGAAGCAGAAATGACAGTTCTTACCATTCCCAGTGCAGGACAGGTTAGACCCCTATTCTGCCTGGTTCCCTCACAACCATACTCACCCAGCTCCAAACCAGGCTGAACACATGTTGTGGTGGTATAAACAAGCTGTTCTACCTCAGTCTTGGCCCAAAATTGTGGCCAGACTGCCTGCACTTCAGCCTGAATTTTGTTACAGGTGGAGATGGGCATTTGGTTTACACTCACTGGTGTGTGGACCAAGGCAGAAGATTAAGTCAGAGGGTTGCAAAAGACTTTTTTTATATTAGAGAAATAAATTTTCTGCCAGTGCTGGATGCCTGGCACCTCCTACACTAGCTATATGTGATGATTGAAACCTCATACTGTGTGCAGGCATGTTTTGGGACATTCCCTCAGAGCATAAAGTGCTTTGGGGCATTTTTTTTCAGAGATTTGGAAGCTGCCTTTGGGATCCTGTCATCTCAGGGTGTGAATGGCACAGTACCTCTGACCATTAACAGACCACTCACTCCTTGGCTTTCTAGACCAAAAGCATGTACTTACTTGTATAGGAGTAAAAGAATCTTTTTGGCATCTGACAAGCAGGAAGTTGTTGTCATAATAGTTCTCACCAGCAAAGAGAGAGAGAAGCTAAATCACATAATTAAAATGGTAGCTTTCAACTTCAGATGATTTTGGCAACCACTGGGTAACACAGCTTACAGCTGTGTTGTGGTTTCCCCAAGATCCCCTAGTAATTACCAATGGGCTCACACCTTTCCCATTTCTATTCCTATATTTTTCTCTCATAACCACTATACTAGTACCAATTAAAAAAATTAAGGAAAAAAAGAGAGAAATCTTACTCCTTTCAAGGCAGGGGAAACCTGTCATAATTAATTTTTTGTCACATAAACACATTTCTTCCCTTGAGTGCATGTTTATCACAGCAACAGTTCCTCTGACTAGGTATCTAGTTATCACAGACAACACGTAGCCAAATCAGGAGTGATTAACTACAGGACCAGTTGGAAAATTTTCAGAGGGGCTGATTTGCCTTGGAGGGACCCAATTAATCCTAAGCAACATGTTTTGCAGCAAGGGATCCCTTCTGGCACATCCTCCAACAGACTGTGAGCAGTTTTCCCCATTTGGCTGCAAGTCAGCCGTGACCAGACATCAGTCTGTCTTTCTGCCAAATCCCTGGTCCCCACAACAGCCCATCCCAAGGCCTGATGCTTCGAGGTACAGGATTCTGGAACATCCAAATAGCCAGAAGTGTTCCTAGATCTTTGAACTCCCCACCTTTTTCTACCTGGGCAGCTGTGTGAAAGGCAGGAAACGCATCTATATTAGAGAACCACTGCAAGGCAACCTGAGAAGCCCATTTCACTTGGGAGAGACTATACTTTGCAGCTCCTAAAAACAACAATAAGAAAATCCTATTTCAGTACTGCAAAAGTATCAAAGCCTGATGGGATGATCAGTGTACTACAAACAATAAAACAACTAATACAAAAAAATGTGGTCATTTAATTCCCATCTTAGTTGTAGTTACCAAAGAAGCAAAAAGATTGAGAAAATGGATAATTTTCTCAGTAAGCCAGGCTATTGCATAGCACAGTGAATTTTACAGAATGTTAGCTGGGTGCTTGACTTGGTACTCGAATTTCCTCACCCACACAGGCATAACCACTTCCCTCTATGACAGTGAAGTTGTTTCTCCCTTTTAAGGCCAACCTCTGCAAAGTAAATGCGAAACTCAGAGTGTATACAGGCACCCTTCAGCTTTGCAAACCCTGCATTTCTTTGGTGGGTGAGAGACAGGTTAATGGGAAAATATCAGTCATGCACTTTGGAGGTTGGCATAGGCTGTGATGACTAACCCTACATGTGAGACAAATCACCTATGAAAGGCAGGAGAGGGATGTGGGAAAAGCAGGTGTGGGGCTCTGCACACTGAGGGGACATGGCCACCTTAGCAGGAAGGATGCCTTGATGCTGCCACCTCTGTTGCACTCCAGCTCTATGTACTCTATGTTCTGTATCGTTGGTATGAATATATAAGTGGTGGGAGAGTACCCTGGTGGGTTGCGGGTGTGATGAGGCTCTTGGGGTGCCTCTTCCCACCCAGGGGTGTAAGGCACAGGAATGCACAGACGTGCAGAATGAAGTTACATTTGGCTGTTGGACACACGATATTTCGCTCTCTGTGCTTTGCAGGACAACTGAACAAGGATGTCACGTACAGTCAACTCTACTCTTTCCTCGACTGCCTCCAGGTAAGGTCTGCTGATGTACCTCAGGAGCCCCCCCTTTCATCTTGGTCTGCTGCTAAAGCCCCTCTCCTCATGCCTGCCCAGGTGAGCCCCTGCAGTGGCTGGCTGACCCCCAATGAGACCCTCAGGAATCTGACCTCAGAGGTAAGTCTCAGTGGGGCTGCAATGGGATCACCCCAGTGCTCAGACACTGCCCCGTGTCTGTGGAGAGAAGCCCAATTGCCTCAGAGGCAAGATGTCAGAACGTTTTCTTTCTTCCAAAGGCAAGGAGAAGTTGTGGAAAGATTCACACTTATTCTTTCCAATGCCTCTCAGGCTCTGGGAGGTAGCATGCCCAAGGGATTTGTAAAGGTATTGCTGTTACAACCTCTCAACTACCCAAATTTATGCTCAAGGGATGTGATCTACCCGAGACAGAACTGTTCAGGTTCATGTTCTTTAAGAAGAAAATGTGCCTGATAAGAAAGGAAAGGCTTTTGAATCAAGGGAGCTGTTGGTATGACAAGCCAGCTGCATAGATTTTTCTGGCTGTGGTATCAGGTCCTGAGAGCAAGAGCCTTACCCTGTTTTCATTTAGGATTTGTGCTAATCGTCCTCAGACACATTTCTGTGCTTTTAATCACCAGATGGTGTGACCAGGGAGCATCCAGGCTCAGTGCAGGAATGGGAATACACAGAACAGAGATGTCTTAAAACTGACCCTAAATATCTGGCTGCAGAAGTGAATGACACATAAAAATAGACACTTATTTTCTTATGGTACAAGCTGATTTTTAATCCCAGCAGTTTCCTCCAGCCATGTAAAGGGAGACAGTAACCAAATATTATCAAAGGTGTCGTCTCTGTGTATGGTTGTATTAATGTTTGCATTCACTAAACAACAAAATATGAGCTTAATTTCACCAAAGCTTAGATATGTATTTCATTTTATGCCCTGTTCCTCCTGAGCTCAGAAGAGGCCAGTAAGCACATTCCTAAATGTTTGCAGGATTGCAGCTTATATATTCATACCAACGATACAGAACATAGAGTACATGTAACTTCTGTCCATGAACAATGCATATGTCTGCAGGGTATGAATTAATCATTCTGAGCCCCTGTCTGAAACTAATTGTCTGTGTTATTATCCAAACTGCACAATTTAAATATTTAGGAGATCCTGATCTCTGTTATGGCTGCAGAAATTACACTGGATGTATCTGACGCTCAATGGTGGTAATTTACTCTTCTGAAAGTAAGGGTGGAATTTGGTTTGCATAGATAAGCATTATCACCCCCAACTTAGTAGTGGCAAGGATAACAGGAAAAGAGGAGATTTCTCTTGTAGAAAAGTTTTGCATTTCTTTAAGAAACAGCTCCAAAAGCGAGAAACTTAGCATATTTATTTAAGTGTAGGGGCACTACTTAAAGAAGTCTCCAGTGAAATAATCACATACTGTAATAAACTTACGAAATCAGCTGAGACCTCAGTGCAGTCTGTGAGGATGAACTGGGTAGTCCAGAGGCTGGTGGGTGCTCATGCAAGTCCATGTTCTGATGAAGAGCCTCATTTCACCTCCGGTCCCCTAGAAGAAAGAGCAACATTAGCTTTCAAATTCCTTCCTGCACATCAGTGACAAAAGCTGAATCCATGCAAAGCAACATGAATAGAAATGAACAGTCACTAAATAGTTTGATTTTTGCAGAGAGCGTTACAACTTTCCAATGTCCTGAAAGAAATAGCAAGATCTGAGAAATTTGCCAACTTTGATATTTTCTACATGGATTTCCCACTGAGACAAAGTAAGTTGTTTTTTACCCTGTCTTTCTCACAAAGCATTTACCCAAGTTCTGGCCTGCTGATATGCTCCTTATATCTTGGCTCTGTACCAGAAGAAGGACAGTACAATCAGTCAGCCTAGGTGACCCTGCTGTCAGGGCTGTAGTCAAGGAGCTATCCTTAGTGCCAGCTTCTCCTGGCTTCCATGGCTGGGGTAACCAGGCACCTTTCCTGAGACAAGATCCCACCACTACCTTTGGCAACCACAGTGTCCCCGCTGGTCCCAGCTTCTGGCACCCACCACCAGTGATGCACATCACCCTGGCCACTTTCTCTTGGGTAGCAAAGCGACAAGGACAAGAGATGTGCCTCTGCTAAGAAGGCCTCCTGCTTGTCCACTGCAGCTTCTCAGGCTGATGAAGAAAAAAAAAAAATCTCAAACCATATTGGTCCGTAAGGTTTGGTTTTATTTTTGAACATTGCTTTTATAGTGGATTATGTAGGCTGAAGATGCATACCTGTAGTGGTCAAAGTGGTCTTCATGAGATGTATTTTACTTAATCACTGACTGGGCTTCAAGCTGCCTCCTCTGGGCTGAGCAGTGCCTTGGGAAGGAGATCTTTCATCAGCCATTTTCCTGACTCAATAACACAGCCACCCTCTCACTGTTCGCAAAAGTAGAAGCACCTCTCCCAGGAATAACTGGCATATTCCCTATGTTTCTTTAAACACCTGCATACTACTGTAACTTTTGACTTGAAGAGCTTACAAAACTTGTCCTTCTGTGATCTTTAGTGACATCAGGTAAACACATGACATAAATCACTTTCTTCTGAAACTGACACTTAAAAATAAACCAAAGCACCCAGGAAACTTTTGTCATTATTCATGAGCGTGAGTAGACAGTGTCCCTGTGGGGCTGGGGACCAACACCTGTCCCTGAATCCCTCTCAGCTCTGCTTGCCTTGCAACATGCACAGGGGTCCAGCTTGAAGCATCACCTAACATCAGCTCAGATTCATCACAAGGAGAAACACACTCCTTTTTAAAACTAAGGATCAGCTTGAGATGAGGGCTTGAGTTGGGCTACATATTACAAGTAATTAGACAGTGAGGGAAAGTAGGAAAACAGCTTTTTATTTCTATATCCAGCCTGAATCTCCCATGTTACAACTTGTCTCTCCCTCCCTCCATGTGCACTGCCGTAAAGAGGCTGGCCCCATCCTCATTGTCTTCTCACAGGCTCTTCCCTGGGATGGACCATCTCTGTTCCTCAGCCTCTTCACCAGGCAGGAGCTCCAGCACTTGCCACCTTGGGGCCTCTCCCAGATAGCCTGAATGTTTACATTCAAAGAGTAGTATATAATAATTAGGAAAAAAACTTGATCTGAATTTTCTTGTTTTTGTATTCATGTAGAGAGGTAGTTCCATGCAGTCCTTATTGAAAAATCTTGTCTGGGAACCATATTTTAAATCCCAGCATGCCAACATCTAAATTCAAAGCCACAAAGGGACAGAAGGACCTTGTCAATATTTTAAAGTGTACTTCTCTAATGCTTCTCCCCATTAGTGCTTGGCTGTCCTTGAAAGCGTGAAGCTGCCACAGCACCCAAGATTATTTTTTTAAAAAAATGTGCTTTGGCAGCCAAATCCTAGCAAAATTCACAAACTTACTTTATCCTACATGACCCAATTCAGGAAGCTGGTTCTGGGTCTCATGAAGACCATATGGAGGACAAGGAGGTAAAAAAGTGAGGATGGGAGAGGCAGTCTTTCTGTCCAAGTTTCTGTCAGAGAGGTGGGCTCCACTGTCAAGTTCATTCTCTTAGCACAGAGTTTCAAGGGTGTCCAAGTCTCCTGGTGGCTTTTGCCTCATCTACTTAATATTTACCAAGTCATTAGGATTTGGAATGAACTACCTGCTGGGTAGGCAAATTACTTTAATAAGTTCAATTACTAACTTTAGTTAATTTATTTACTTTCACAAAAGGAAACATCTTAATATAATTTGCCGTTCTTGATTACATCATGTTAAATAAATAAAGTAAACAAAATCACACATGCATATACAAACATCAGCTTTGAAAGACACTTTGCAAAATTTCCTGCAGCCCTGGAGCCAAGGATTCGAGCTTGCCATCAGGAAAGCTGTCAGATTGCGAGTGTGCTCAAAAGCCAGCTAAGGCTGCTGACCTACTTTTCTGGTCTCTTTCTGAAGGAAGCAGCAAATCCTCCCCTAAACTCTCCAGACATCAAATATTTAGCAGTGGCTACACACTGAGTACGTAGATTTCAGGCTGGCCTGGGCAAATATATGTACATAGCAGCTCCCAGTTTTCTCTGAGTAAAATTTGAGTATATTAGCATTTATTCTAGATTTAGGTGGGCACTCAAGCTCACAGGTTGACCTTGACTAGTGGTTCCTTTATGAAGCAGTGCAATAAAGAAGGGGATAAGGGTTGCTTGTTATGCCTTTTCCTTGGTGCTGATGGGAGCAAGCTCTAGTCTAGTCCAGCCAAGGCAACAGGCATTTCTAAGACAGGCTCTGGACATACTCAGCTGGTGGGTATTTGCTCGACTGCTCTAGGATTTTTGGAGATCAGGTATAATAGTATAAACTGACCTATCTTGATACATATCTTACTTCCTCCTCTGCTGTTTCTGGCACTGGAACAGTAGTCTCTCTACAAATGAACTACAGAAGTACTAAAACACATACACAGCCTTTTACTCCATGTACAATATCATATATAAGGGGTTAGGTAAGTTCACTGTGCATCTGTATGTGCGCTGCATAGTGGAATCTAAGATAAATATGTGTTATGCCCAACACACTGCAAATTTGAAACAGCTACAAGCCCCATGTCTTAAAACTGGTTACACTGGACACTGCTTCAAGCATCACAAGTGGGTTTCTACAGTCAAAGCAGGAATATCACCTTTCTGTGAATTAGAGTTATCATGGGGACCCAGAAATCACTTTTTGACACAATAGCCAAGGTCCAAAAACCAGCAGTGAGCCCAGATCAAACTGTGGCACTTGAATGGAGAATATTTTCCCCCTGACAGGATGGTTGCATAATGCTATTAAGAATTCCTAATCTGTCATTATGAAAGGAATTATTGAATTTACAGTCTGTTAATGCCATATCCACTAGTCCCATGTTTGATCACTCGGCAGCCCTTTTGAAGAGAGAAAGCTTTTTACTTCTCTAATGGCTCCAGGGCTTACAGCACAGCATCATTTGCATTGAATGTCACGCTTATGTAATTCAAAAGGTTATTTTGTTGGAGTTGGAAAAGACCACTTGGAAGATAAGTAACCAAAAATGACAGTCTGTTCATGCAGACTTCAGCCCATGTGAATATTCTGTTACCATCTCTTTCTCTAAAAAGTGCTGTTTTCTTTATCTCTGGGTTTTGGGGTTATTTTTGTTTTTTGTTTTTTTTGCACTGCTGAAGATGCAACTAACATGGGAAATGCAAAATATTAAATCAGTATTAAATAATTTACAGCTTTACTTGCTACAGCATCCATCTTAGTTGGGAGGGAAAGTGAATTGTTTTACGATCATTTATGTTCAAAGCACTTCCTTGCATAAATATCGCAGAGGAAAAAACTAACAATAAAGGCTTAAATACTGCCCCAAGGAGAGGGGATTGTACAATTTTAGGCTCTGACAACTCCATGTGAATTATCGTAATCTTCACACAAAGCTGTCGTGTGCCTAAAAATACCAGCGATGCTTTGAGGAGGAGGGGGTTCCTCTCTGGGCGGGTGATAAACCCCTCTGCTTGTGCCCTTTGCAGCGGCCGAGGAGTGGCGCAAGATGGGAGGTGAGTCCTGGCAGCTGATCGAACCAGTCGATGGCTTCCACCCCAGCCAGGTAAAAACCCGGCCCCAGGAGATGGGTGGGAGCAGGTGGGATGTGGGAGCATGTGGGATTCTGGTGCCTGTTGCTGTCCCAGGCATCTACCTGGCATGTCACAGGGATGCAGATTTGGGGAACGTGTCTATTTTAAAGGAAAGTCATAGAATCATTTAGGTTAGAAAGACTCTAAGATCATGGAGGCCAACCATTAGCCTAACACTGCCAGGTTCACCAGTAAACCCTGTCGCAAAGCAGCACATGTTAAATACCTCCACGGATAGTAGTGCACCCACTTCCTTTGGCAGCCTGTTCCAAAGCTAGGCAACCTTTCCCTGAAATCATTTTTCCTAATATCCAATCTAATCCCTCTCCCGAGCAGTTTCAAGCCATTTCCTTATGTCCTGTTAATTGTTTCATGGGAGAAGAAACCAACCCCCACCTCATCACATCTTTTTAGGGTGTAGTGAGCACTAAGATCTCCCCTCAGCCTCCTTTTCTCCAGGCTAAAAAACTTCTGTTCCCTTATTGAGCTGCTCCTTAATAAGTCTTGTACTCCAAACCCTCCCCCAGCTCTGTTGGTTTTCTCTGGACAAGCTCCAGCAGGTCAATGTCCTTCTTGTTAAGAGGGGCCCAAAACTGACCACTGGATTTGAGGCACAATCTCACAAGTGCTGAGTACAGGAGGACAATCACTGCCCTGGTCCTGCTGGCCACACTGCTGCTGGTACAAGCCAGGGTGCCTTCTTTGGCCAATCTAAATGACAGCTGCAGCCCCAGAGCTGATATCTCCGCTATTTCTGATGGCTGCACTCCGCTCTGACTCCTGCTAGGTCGTCTGCCTCTTTCCCTCACTAACCAGTATCGTGGCCAAACAGGTCTTAATGCATAAAAACTGATCCTTGCCACTTAAGCTGGCCAGCTGCCTGCCCAAACACCCATGGGAGTTTTGCAGGATCAGGATAGTTAAGGCAGCACTGCAGAAACCAGACAGGGCCCCTCCAGCCCTGCTGCTGCCCTGCAGCCTCTGAGGGTGAAGGTTTGCCTGTCACAGTCTGGAACAAAGATTATTTTTGAAGTTATAAATTTAAATTGCTTCTCCTCGGCAGCTACATCTTATTACTTTTTCACTTGCTTATTTGGCCTCCTAGGATAGGTGGAAGGAGAAGGTTTACAGTTTGTTTATTACAGAAATAAACAAAAGGGAAGGAGAAGCAGCTGCTCCACTGTAAGTCCTTGCTTGCATTTGATGATCTAGTGTGAGGCTGCCTGGTTCCCACTATGCTCACTTCAAATTAGTTTTTTTCTGACAAAAACACATGGAGAGATCATGTTCTGCAGTCAGCTGCAAACAAAGCCAGTTGGTTTTCTATACACTACTTGAAGGTCTCAAACACAGGTGCAGAGCAAAGCAGCAGTCAGTCTCCTTTACAAGCAAACCCCACCACACTGCCCAGCCACTTGCTAGCTCCCCTTGCTCAGAATCATGGAATTTTATGGGCCGGTTTTATGTTGTGGAATAATGCCCTGCATGTGTTGACTCCAACAACCCCATCTACAGATGACCCAATGTGATGCTGCTTTCCACATTGGGAAAGAGCAGTCAGTGGAGAAACACTTCCACAGCAATGAGTTACAAGCATTGATGGATTGCAGCATTTCAGCAGCTTCTCCATTGACTGTTCTGTCAATTAAGCTAGGGGAGACCTGCAGGAGGAAGTACAAAGGCAAAATAGATGCTTTAGGTGCTATCTTTTATACCCATGTTAATCACTCAGGGCCATACAGTGCCTTGGTTAGCATTACCAAACTACAAAATCCTCCTGTTTGAAGAGAGACTCCTACATAGCAGAAATTCCTTTCTGGCTACTTTACAAGTACCAGGAGACAGCTTCATGAAAGTATGAACTCACAGCCTGGGGATGTGGAGAAAGTGTGCCTTGATTTTTTGCTGCAGGCCTTTTGCAAGGAAGCAATTAGAGAAAACCTGGCAAATGCAATGAGAGTGAAAACAGTGATGAAACAAAACCCCTTCCCAACCCTGCCATCTGGGGAAACTGCAATATGAAATCTGGAGTGCAATGGAAACTTTTGCATTATTTTCTTGTCTTTCCCTGGCCTAAGGCTGGCCTGAAGTTTCTTATAACCCCCAGCACCAGGCCACAGCAGCAGCCAGGCTTGTCATATCACAGCTTTTCATTCAGCCTCCTACCCACATCCTGTATCCCACCAGCAGCTGCAAGGTAGCAGAGTTGAAGGCAGCAACTATTTAACAGGATCCTTCTTATGCCACAAGAAAATTACAAAAGGACATTGAAGGGCAGCTGCAAACCTGCCTGCAGCCCCCAGAGTGCTGAGCTACAAGATGCAGTCAAGCACTGCCATATTTCACTCCCTCTGGACCTGGCATCCTGCAGTGGTTATAATCTCTCCCTCCTGCTGTTAGGATGACGTTAATGCTTTTATAGGTACATTTCCCCTTACAGTCAAGGTGTCAGCTGTAGATATGCCTCACTTCAAGTGAGTTATTGTCCTCCTAGGTTTTATTAATTAGCCTTATCCAAACATCCACCATTGTAAATCCATTTTTCTTTTCCTGTTAGAGAAGTCTGTTATCAACATACCACTATTTGGACTGAGACATAGCACTCTGCCCCAAAAGAAAAACTCTCTTCATAAATAGAAGGGGAAGTGTGAGCAGAGACTGCTATTTTAGAGTATTTGTAAGGAAAATGATAAACAATTCACTCACTCCTCATACAAGTTTTATTTAAAGTTTTACTTTCTCCTGGTATGACTGCCTCTGGCCAGGTATGGTTTTTGCAGCACACAGAGGTGCCTAGCAGGAGAGGATTGATTCCATGCAGCTTTCCAAGTGAACAGAGGCTCTTGCTTCCATCCCTGCAGCTATTCCCCACACCTCACAGGCAGCTTGATAAATAGAACAGATAAGACACCTAGCCAGCACATCTCTGCTGAGTTTTCTCTCTGTAGCTCATGAAGCACCTGACAAATATTTCCCAATTTTTGGATTGAGAAGCACTCCAAAGGAAACACCTTAGCTCTTGCTTTCAATGCAAAGAAATTTTGATGTTTGTGATGAAGGAACCACTCTCTGTGCCCCTTTCAACCCAAGGTTGACCTGGCAAGTGTGATCATTAGGTGATCCCTAATCACCTAATCCCTAATCACTGGGCAGAATGTAGCAGCATGGCAGAAGCAGGTGTCAGAACATAGATCCAGGAGTCCAGAGGTCCTCCAAACATTCTGGAGGGATATGGGAGGGAATTGAACCTTTCTAACTAAATCTTGCATACCTTGCAAGGAGAAGGAAAAGCAAATAAGAAAAAAGGCCGTACTTGCCCTGTCCCATCAAAGTTAGTGAGGTTTTTCATGCATTGGACAAGGGTTAAGTTAGGCTGGAAAAATAGCCCCCATCCAGGCAATATTTTATATGAAAAAATCATGAAAGATAGGAAGATAGGATAAACACCAAGTACTGATTTGTTGAGCTGGGCCCAGAACCACATTCTCTTCCTGTAAATTTCTTGTGGGAAAAGGGTTTTCCTCCATGATTTTTTTTTTAAGTTGCAAAACAGGAGGGAACAAACAAAACACTCATAATTGGCATAACTGCATTTCATTAAAGTTTCAAAGCTAAAATTTGCCTCCATAAAGTTTTTTCCAAAACACGCAGCTCAGCATGGAGGTGGAAGAAATTTACACTATTTACTTTTAACCTAAAAGCAAAGGGATTCACTCAGTCCTCCCAAGTTCTCTCTAGAGCTGTTTTTTGAGATCCCATTCCCCAAAGTCCAGCTTGGTTGTCCTTGGGAAAAATGTTACTTTCTCTTCCCAGTGACTATAGAGGGAGCCTAGGGATTTCCTTCAGCATCTCCTCCTTACTACAAAGTTTCACTGCAAATCCTTATGAATGCCAGATGGCTTCAAGGACACCACTTCCCTCTAGAACAGTCGATTACTTTGTTTCGGTGACAGGGCCATGCATTTCAACAGGATCCTGGATAAACATCTTCATTTCTTGCTTTTATGATGTTTCCAGGGAGAATGCAAAAGGCCTGAGAATCACAAACTGGAACCAGATATGCTTGGAAGATTCTTAACATTTATGTACAGGCAAGAAAGCACAGCTTGAGTGTGATTAGTTTCTCCCTTTTTCTTCCTTAAGTCATAGCAAAGCATGTTCCAGCCAGAAATAAAGGGGAAAAGCTGAAGTGACACATATCAGATAAGTTGGGTATTTACACTTGGCTGAGAATCATGCCTATTACCTGTTTGATGCAGAAGGGGAAAACAGTTAGCCAGAAGCTGCCGAAAAACCACAGCTGCCTCCCAGTTGCAGTCACCCAGGGCTCTGTGAGGAATGGGTAATACCTCCTTTTAAAAACTTGCTTAGGAGTTGTCATCCTCACAGCAAGAAAAAAAATTGCAAAGCTTATAAAAATTATACCACATCTCAAAATACAAGAACTCTGAAATTTAAAAAAGACCTGCAAGAAAACAATTTCTGGAGTCACAAACCCTTCTCTGTGCTAAACTACTCATCCAGCATTAATTATTGAAATCATTGGGACGTCAAGAAATTATGTGTGTGTAGAACCTAATTTAGGGCAGTGTAGGCACATATACCTTAAATTAGAGTCAGGATTAGTCTGAACACTGTAGAGCATACCTTCAGTGGTACCTTTGCAAAGGGTGTACCATGCAAAGACAGTTGGGTTTTTTAAACTACCCATCCACCCAACCAATTAACCAACCCCACTGTTCCCACTAAAAAAACACACATGGAAGGCTTAGGGAGGTTTGTGGAGGCTTGGAAACTACCATGCCAGCAGTGACTGGTGTCAGCCCCCTGCTGCCATAGGGTGTCCTGGAAAAATATTTGGTCACAACAGAAACTGCAACCAGGAAAAAACCCTCTAATGAACAAATCACCACTATCCCTCTTCCCTGACTCAATTCCTTCATTAGCTTAACAAGACTTTGAGTGACCAGAGTCTAAGAGCCTCCACCCCACAAATGTTTATACATGAGCCTTTAAATAAAAGAAAGATTTTTGTCTTCCATCCCATCATTAGAGCTTCTTTTAAAGCACAGGATTTAAACAGTAGCACATAAAAATTCCCCAAAGGCTTCAGTATCTTTCAAACTCCAAAACAATAGTACTCAAATAGTTTGATTTCATAAAACCACCTCGGCCCTCAAAAAAAAAAAAGGCTTTGTTATTTAAACCTCATAATTGCATCAATATCAGTGTGTTGAAAAGTTTGGGTTGAAAATAAAGTTCCCATAGAGGCCAAATATTACTGCAGGTCAGGAATATAATAAAAATGCCTTAAAAGGGTATAAAAACTTGGACAAGCAAGACTCGGGTTTTTCTCTCTGTCCCTTTCTGAAACCACTGATGTTTTTCACCCTGGAAATACAGCAGATAATATTTTTTTTTGGCACATAACTTCTAGGGCAAAAACCTCTGTGAAAGCTGGAGGGAGACGGATATTGAGGAGAAAAGGCATTCTATCATTTCTGAGGATCTCATGGGGAAAAAAACTCTAAAGACAACCCAGTAGCAGGTGCAAACTTAGAGCATCAGACACCGGTAGTTATGAAACTAGAAATAATTGGGCCTCTTTTTCCTCAACACCTGTGGTTTCCTCCCAGGAGAGCACAGAGAACATTTATTAGAAGTACCAAAGGCATTTGGGAGCATGAATTCCTTTGGACTTGCAAGAGTTTTATGCATTATACCCAGGCAGTGCTTTTGACATACTTTCAAAATGTTTCACTGGAGAAAAAAAAAAAAATAAAAATCAGACTTCAGCACTTTGAAATAACAGTTTATGGACTAGACACCATAGGCATCTAGAAATGGTTGGAGACAGACTATCATTATTAGACAAATGACAGGTCAAGGAATTGCAGATATGTGGCACTCACCCTATTTTTACTGTTCAGAAGGATTTAGCCCTGCTCAAGCAGCTGGAACGGGTTATTTCCTTTGGTTAGAGGTTACAGTCCATCACATGATTATACTGGGCAGTCTGCCTTATGGTGTGGGTCTTCTAAAGTCTGGCATTATAGAGGCACAAGAAATTGATAGCATTTGTGGTTTGCAGATTGCTGCAGCCCTTGGAACAGGCATTACCTGGCAGAAGGCACTACATGAGTGGCCTCAAGTGCTTGGCAAGGAGAATCCATTCAACGATCAGATTGAAGCCATATTCAAAGACCAAGGTGGACACTGATTTCCCAACTGCTGGAACCCTCACATGATTTATGGTGGCGCTTCCACGAGTCAAGATGATTGAAGACACACACAAAAAAGCGGGGAGAGGAAGTTTTCAGAGCCAGTAGCAGTGGACATAACACAAGAGCATTCTTTTCAGTTTGTATCTCCCCTGCACAAGTAGGCTATGCTTTTTCTGTGGAGCTACAAAAATAAAAATCAAAGGATAGCTGCCAGCTAGACCATTTATTATACCAGTTTGAAAATCCTTATTTCTTTTTTCCATATACAACAAACTTTTAACCCCTACCTAATTTCTTTTCCTTCTACACAACATTTCTAGGTTTTCTATTTGTAGTGTTTCAACAGCTAATCTGATCCCAAAAGGAGAGGGGGAGACCCCCCAGACTCATTATGTTGCTATAAATTGTGTGTATGTAATTGCCTTGACTGTCAGTACATTATTTAGCTGCTATTTACTTATTAAAGTGTGCCAGGAATAACAAGGCACTACAATTTTGATGTGCCTGGCAGCATCAGCACAGACTGACTGAACACGGGTTCTCTTCCTCCACTAATAAAATATTAAGTTGACATTTCATGTATTTAAAAATCAGGTTCCTTTTTCAACCTGCAATGTATCTATGCTTTTTTTCCTTCCTAATCAAAATAATATGCCCAGTCCTGTGTCTTTTACAGGCATGGCCAAGGGAATCACTAAAAATATTGGACAGCCCTTACTTAAAAGGCAGACTTGAAGTTGGAGAATTACTGTGGTTTTTTCACCAGCTTATCCAATGCTCTTAGCAAAATAAAGATATTTAAAAATGAGAGACAGCGCTTCCCTACTTGCAACCTTACTGAGGATGGAGGGATCAGGGATCATAAAACGGCATTAATTATGGGTGGAAAAGATCAGTAAATAGGAAGCATTAACATGACTAAAACCCACCCCAACAGCCCAAAGCTCAGCTCTTCTCCTTGTCCCGAGCACAGCCCTTGCACAAGGTTGTCACATATGAAGCAGCTCTTGAGCTGTGGTCCAAACCCAAGGATGGGGCCTGGCTGTAGGACATGCACCCACTCAGCATTTTGAACAGGTAGGGGATGACTTGGCTAATACTATTTTGACTGAAGCATCTATTATTGCTTTCCTAGATCCTGATAATTTTTATAGGGTACAGTCAATGCTGGGTCTTTTATTAAGGTATTAAGATAGAAATTAAGATAGAAATTAAGATAGAAATTCCTTTGGGATGACTGCTAACACTTAAGTAAATATTCAAGTTGCCTACTTTAGGAAATCAGAAGGGAATACATTCCTTAATTGAATGATACTTGTTAATAAAGCCCCAATTCATTAAAGGCATTTAAGATATTACCAAAATATCCAGTCTCCCAAGGAATAGTTTCAACTCCAGAGACACACCTGAGGAAGACTGTTTAGCATTAGAAGGAAATCCCCTTGCTTCCTGTAGAAATTCTCTTCAAACAACATAACATTCCACGTACCCTGGTCAGGTAAAGCACCTCCTATTTTTGTATTACTTATTCAGGACTCTTATCTTTCATTAAATATAACACAAGGACAGAAACAAGCACATCCACACGTTTTTACTACAGCCCAAGTACAGCACAGGCAATAATTACAGAATATCAGATTTTCTCTACATCAACACACAGAAGTGTAGCAATTAAAAGGGGGAAGGGAGTCATGTTTGGAAGCCTAATTTTCAAAGCAATTTCTTTGCAAATTATTGTATTTCATTTGAGGCTGCGATTTAATAACACCAATTAGGAGTTTTACTAAGTAGTAAAACTGAAATTTCCCCAACTAAAATAAGCTACATTTCCCAGAGGAAGCATTTTTCTCTTACAGACTTTCTTACTTGTGAACTTGCTGAATTTCTGAACAAAGATTTCTTATAAAATTAGAACACCATTTCAAAGACAACCTGAAAAATCCATAGCCAAATCCCAAAGCAAAGCCCTCTCAAAGGTTTGCCCATTACAACTGCTCCATGCTGAATACAGGGTCCTGAGGGACACCAAGGAATAGGCTTGACCCTGACTGAAGGCACGCTACCCAAAGCACATGCCCTTGTGCCACAAGGTGAGCTCTGCACCTTCAAACCCAGCTGCATGCAGAAACCTGATATGTAACTAATGCGTTACCTAACTTTATCAAAGGAAGATGAATTTTGGAACTATTAAGCCATCAGCTTTTAAAACCACTATGTCTCAATTATTTCAATTGCAAAAAACAGCTGAAGATCTGCACCCCCAAACATCAACCACTTACCCATACCACTCTAAAAATACATGTCCTATATTTAAAAACCACTGCTGAAAAAGCTAACTTATGCTAAAGCAGTGACAAACTATGAATTCTAGTCTATTCCATTAGGTTAACTGTCTCCTGGTGCTTAGATTGGTTGAAGGTGAAAAACGCATGGGTAAAAGAGAAATGAGTAAACAAAGTTTCTCTTGGAAAGCTTATACTCCCATGCAATTCAAAGTTTATTAGCAGTATATAGTTCTAGAAGAAATGGCCTGTCAAGGTCTTTTTTGGGGAGAGTCAGAGCATGTGAACGAACACAGGAGGGACTATGCCACTGGCTGGGTCCAGCACACTGCACATGGGAAGGTTCTCTTGCTTGAAATCAGACAGTAGGAACTCATTTTGAGGTATAGAACATCTAAACCTACCTGAAGCTATTTGAATTCAGAATCTGGCTTCTTGACAAAGAATCTGCTCCAAACATAGAAAAACTATGTAAGCATTGTTGCAAACTTTGACCAGAAAGCCTTAAAAGAGTAGAGGAACATGGGAGGGGAGGAGGCAGCACCCAGCAGTACCAGCCAGGAAAGCTGTAAGTGCAGGCTTCCTGCTAAGCTTGCATCCCATATTTCTGCTGGCTGCAGGAGACCATGTGCTCACCAGTCATGTACCCAGAAGTCACTACACAGGTCAGCTTTAACTTAACACCATCTGTTGCACTTACACCTTTTCCTTTATGAGGAGAACAACTTGCTGGGCAATGAACAAACAGATTAGTTTCTACAAGGGATAATAGTACAATTAGCCTAAATAAAAATGTTACCTTGAATGTCATCCAGTTCTGTTCTTAACACCTTTCTGTGGACTTATTTAATAATTCAAAAATTAATGGTTTTTAACACTCACTTGGGAGTTTAAGAAGACAGCCTACCATACATCCACACTGCTGAAATTTGCTCTTGCACTGTCCATGTTGTGTTATTCTGTTGCCATGTCTCTGTCACAAAAAAAAAAAACCAACCGTCTCTCCTCTTGATATTTGATGAGCTGCTGCACATGGACAATCTGGCCTCCCACCACAAAATTCAGCTCTTCCCTACTTGCTATATCCCTAGCTATATCCAAGGCTCCACATTATCAAGTGGAATTCTGGGATACATATACAGAGTAGAATCCTTTCTTAAACACTGTGTGGAGATCAGCTTTTCTTCAGCCTCCAAATGAGTATATTGCATAGATGACATTATGAAAAAAGCAGGAAGGGTTTTACTTTTTATTTTAAAGGAATAAAATAAATCTCAATACATAGTTTGGAAATATTTAAAGACATCAGAAAAGAAAATGAGATTTAAAAGCATATACAAAAGAGGCAGGATGAAAACAGTATAAGGTAACAGAATTTAGTGTTTCAAGTGTGAATAGATAACTGCAATAGCAATCTTGAGTTTTCCACTACTGCATTCCTAGTGAAGTAATGAGCCGATATTTCAATAAGCTCAGTGAAAAGCTGTGAGAACTGCAAGTTTTAACTGAGAAACGTTGCCATTTTTGTGATGGGTCTGAAGTACTGCTTTTATATGTATTTGTGGACATGTCTATCAAGGGGAGGAAGACCCATTCTTTCAACCAAAGGAGTATGAGTTGGGACACAGCAGCTTTGTAAAGTCTAATTATTAAACAAAACAAAAAAGGGTAATTTTACTACCTATTAATCTATTCCTGGTTCTCAAATGCAGAATTCTAGCTTGTAAAAACCACAAGTCCCAGGAAATACTGACGTATACAACCATAAACCTAAATTTTTCTTTCTGATTATTTTTTATATAGCAGTCCTAACAAAAATATTCAAGACCTTCCATTTCTATCAAAGTGCAATATACTGAATACTTAATTCCCCACATCTGCAAATCACATAGTGTACATGCCATGCACTTATCCACACTAGTTTGTATAAGAAATTGCAAAAGTAGTATGAATATGTTGTGCATGTCTTGTTCTGACCACAAGGACGCTGGACAAGCAGAATTATCTATACTGTATGTTGTAGAATAAAATTGACTTGTTATTTTATGCCTGGTCATTACAAAAGAACCCCAACAAATGTTACAACATTAAACCTTGTGCTTCAGCAGCATTCTTGTTAAGAGTATTTTGAACTATTGTTTCTTTCAGAGAGCTGAGTTATTTAGAAGGGTTGTCTTTCACTAGCTAGTACCCCCCCTTCCTGCCCTGAAGTGTGATTCCCTGCAATAATTTAGTTGTTTAAAAAAGAGAATGCACCTAGCTAAAAGACTTCCAAAAAAGTAGTTATATAAATATTTAGCACATTTAGAAATAGCTAATTGCTTCCTACCATACTCAAAACTAGGAAGTAAGAAAGATTTAAAATTTTTAAGTGAAATAAAAACACTGCATAATATAGTCCTGTATAATGTTAAATACTCTCTCAAACTTAAAGCATAAGTGACCCAGAGGACTTCCCACATTTTCATTCAAATTCTCTTCTTGTGTATTTTCCTTCCTGAGTTTAAAGCTTCCCAGCAGGCTTGTAGCAGGCATCAGGCTGCCACATGCGAAGGTCAATGAGGACTTGGTTGAGCTTTTGCATCCAAAGGTTACGCTCTTCTTTAGTATCAGCAGACATCCAGTTCCTAGAAGGCAAGGAACCCTATGGATTATTCTCCACCTCCATTTATTGTGACAGATGACAAGCTGATCAACCACAAAAGCCCAGAAGAAATAGTAGGGTTAAAAATTAAGTCAAATATTCCACAATCCTGCTACAAAGCCACCTCGCATTTCCACTTCTAGAGAGCAGTTAGGACTAAAGGTGAACAAAACAGTTCAAGTGCCACCCAAAATCTCAGCATTTAAATGACCTTTGCATCATTATGACAAAGCTGTAAAGCTCCTACATTACTACAACTATTACATGAGGTAAAACACCCTCCCACAACCTCCATGATTTTATGCACTAACTTTGTAACACAGAGTGTGTCTCTGCATTGGCTGACAAGGGTCTCTCGGTCATCTTCTCTCTGAGGTCGGACAGTTATTAGTTCAAAAGTGTTGGGACGGGCACAGAACTCCCTGTTAGCAGGTTCAATCTGATGATTAGTGCAGTTAGCCAAGTTTATCCGGCCCAAAGGATGCTGAAAGGGAAATCAGTTCATCAGTCAAGAACACTGCAAGAGTAATTCTGAACAACATATGCTTTGACAACTTCAATGATATTAAGTGAACACACGTTCCCTCAATGAGTTTCTCCATACAAAAAGGTGATATATGTGCAGCTGTAAGAAATTTATTTAAAAAAGCATCCCAAGATTTAAAGTAACCATGGACTAATACTGATATTTCTGGATGACATCTTATCTCTTCATGATGGAACAGATATAGCATTTAGTAAGTTTAATATTTTTGTAGATCACCAAAATACAGCTGACTCTCTCTGAAAAACAGTGAAACAAGTCCAGAAGATTTTCCAGAACAGAACCTGCAAAACAAACCAAAGCTTCTTGCTTGCAGACAAAAGCAAAATAGGAACCTTCTTCTTGCTTAACTTTTTTTTTTTTACTAGCTTGTCTTAGAGTAGGCAGAGATTTTTCCCTCTCTCCTGGCAAGGAAAGAAAGTACATTGATATATTTTGGCAATGTCAACTATCAGCATATGGTGTTCCTCTGCTGGCAGGGAAGAAACTAAACTCAGGCATCTGGATTGGCATAGAAGTCCCAAAAGGACCAGAGTTTGCCACAGAGTTTGGGAAAGAAAATGTTCTGCCACTAAACAAGAATGTGTTTAATGGTAAATAACTTCAGTGAATCAGAAAAACCCTCTTGAAAGCAGTCTTTAAAAGAACCTGGAAACATTTTAGTACACTGCAGGAACACACTATAAGGAGACAAGAAGGTTCATCTCAGTGACAGATGAACCTCTGATTTGTCTCATTAGCCCAACAAGAACTTCGTTTTCTGTGAGAACCATTTAAGAAGCACCACTTCCAGCTACAACGTGGAGCTGCAAGAAGACAAGGACTTCAAATAAGATAGTCCAAAATTACAGCTATGCTTCTGCAATATACAAGGATTGGCCACCCTAATTTTTTACCATACTAAGTGTGTGTCATCATTTTGTCTAAAACTTAAGGCAACTAAATACAGTCTGTTTATTAAGCTGTACAAGTCCAATCAATTTCAATTAAATAATTAGTGATTTAATGAGCACAATGGAAGGCCTTAAGACTAAATGGGAAATTAAATATGGATCTTCCATCACTTTTCCCCCTTTCCTACTAGATAGGGAAGTCAGTTTGCCATGATTTAGGTCAGCTTTATGAAGACAAGTCCCCTCCATTCCCTAAGGAAGCTTTAGGAACTTGAATCCCATGCTTTACCACTCTAAAGCCTAAACATTACTGTCCTTAAAAATGAACAACTATTTGTATAGGGTACTACAGAACTTTAAACTTAAACTTTATAAAACAGCATTACCTTTCGTTTCTCATCATCTGGGTATGTCCAATAGGAGATACAATTTCCAGACAGCACACACCAACGCCTATGCCACGCTCCAAATCCACTGACATCTTCAAACATAGTCTTAAAAACAAAAACTTAAATGGGGTAACTTTGTACCTTGAGCTTGATCTGTATTTGACTATTTTTCTACCAGAATGGTTCTCAAACCCCTCATAGGACTAAGAGAAGGAAAAAAACCTTATACTGAGAGGCTTCTACTCAGACAGCGTATTTATTTTCCAGATGGCACAGAAAATTAGCTCACACTTTCGTTCTCACATTTGCAGCCTTTTGCTAAAATGCACCTATCATTGCTGTTTAGAATTACGAGATTTTTCATGTTGATGGTGCCAAACATTCCCATTATTTTAACGGCAAAGAACAGTTATTTATAGTATATACAGTATGAATGGTTCACAAAACATGTTCAAAAGCCAATTTATTATTATTAGATTATTAATATATATAATACAGATTATAAGTAATTTTTGACTTACAAATCAGGATGAAAAAACATGCAGCTATTCA
This sequence comes from Taeniopygia guttata, assembly GCF_048771995.1. Classification (NCBI taxonomy): domain Eukaryota; kingdom Metazoa; phylum Chordata; class Aves; order Passeriformes; family Estrildidae; genus Taeniopygia; species Taeniopygia guttata. The sequence continues at coordinate 47,217,864 of NC_133026.1, read as the reverse complement.
AGAGGCTAGACTCAAGAAAGTTTAGTCAGTTCAAAGGAAATTAGAAATTGATTTTCAAATGTTTGTGTTGGCAGTTCTTTTATTGGATGCTGGATTTCATCAGTTTCAAGCCCCATTTCTTTAAAACTGGAATGGAGAGTTTAGTATCTGACTTCTATTCCTGACACCTCTTGAGCTTACACAGAACTTTTTTCCCCAATTAGGTGTGTATTGCGATTCTTGCTCTTCACAATTCAGATTATAATTTTCAATGGTACAGGGAGTTTCCAAACCTTTACTCTGAACAAATCCAGTAGGCATGTACATAATTCTTCAGGTTTTACATATTGTATAGTAGAAGCAAATATGGGCTTTCTCAAATTAGTACACAGAAACATGGGACAGCAAATACCATAACCATATGAAATGTTTGTATCTAATGAAATCTGTTCGACTTCAATTAAGTAAAGGGAAAGGAGACAGAAAGCAGTGTTTGAAAAGAGTCTAAAGAAATCGTGATTTCTGGAAACGCCAAAATAACAGCAAATGTTAATGTTTCATTTTCATAGCACATTTACTGCCATCTTGTGGACATTTCAACAGTTCCAGCTCCTGGGCCCAAGTATCAACTGCATTTTCTAGGTCCAGTTTTACAGAGAATGGCACAAGATTTCTCAAAAAAATTACTGTTGTTTCTTTGTCCTTCAGAAAAGCTATAAACACAGTGGAAAAAGATCCAATATTTTTAATATTTTGTTTTTATTAGACACACACAAAGAGAGTCCTGTAAAATTTTCTGCCATTGAATTAAAATCTCGTCTAACATCATAGATTTTAGCAAGAGAAGGTTAACAAGTTCAAAATAACAGATAATCAGGTGTTTAGAAGAGAGATACACAAACTCTTAGACATGTTTAGAAGCGAAACTAAAAACCATTTGTGGTCTGGTTCAGAGATTAAAAAAAAAAAAAAAAAAGCCAGGTTTAAGCTTCAAACACAGGTGTGACATTAAAAAATTACTATATTTAATAGGACCTGTAATTTTCAAGGCAGGAGTTTGAAGTGAATACAGTAAATACCTTACCAAGAACCCTTTCTCCTCCACCAAAGAGTCCACTTGGCATTTCAACTTCAGATATATATGACCTTCCAAAGGAGACAGAAAGGGAACCTGCAAAATGCAAAACAATTATTTAATTTTGACACCTCTCAACTAAGTCTTACCAGTTCAAGCAAGCCACCTGCACCAAGATGTTAGCATCATCTTGTTCTTAGGACCTTCAGCCAGAAAGAAGCAGTCAGACTCAAGCAAGACAGTAATAATCACTTTTGGTTTCAAGTTCATTTAGAAGCTTTCCAAAAATTATTTATTAGTTTGCTCATCAGGAGATATATATATAAACATGCACTCTAGCTATGAAAACGGGCACTTCAAGCATGGTTAGAAACAGCAGAAGGCACCAGTCCACACCTTTCAAGCTTCTGCCTCAGTTTGACGCTAGGTTGTTTGGAAAATACCAAAGTGAGCTTAAACAGGAATGGCACTTGGGTACCATAAGCATTTTTGGCAGATACTGATATAGTAGTGCCTACTCATAAATCTTTGTATAAAAGAAAACCTAGAAAGGGGAAAACTAATGAAAAGAGCTCTCAACTGACACTAAGGTGTTAAAGACATGCATTAAGTTATTTCTAACTGAAAAGGTTCCCAGTCCTATTTTTGCCACTGGAAAAAAAAAAAAATCATAGCTTCATTACTGTACCAGAGGTCAGTTAAACAGTCATTTGATAGTCAAGATTTTTGAGGAAGAGCATGCAACAAAGGTCTGCCTTTGAGCATTTCCCAATCCCTCCACACATAATGCCTCATGACCTTCACTACTCCCATGAAATCATATCCCTTCTTTTTTTTTGCCCCCTCACAAGGAAATTGAGGCAAACTGCTAATTCAACAAGCAAATGATGACCTGCACAGCATTCTACAGGCCGTATTTTATTGCTAATCTGAAGTAATACTGCTAAGAATCTTGAAAATAAATTGACAAATCAGAAACACTCATCTGTTGTATTACTAGAAAAAAACAGGAAGGTCAATGCTGCCACTCAAATACAAATAAAGAACTGTTTGCCAGGGAATAGGCACAGGCATGTGTACACAGTAACAAAAAGCTTTCAGAACTATGGAATCAACACCATTCAAATGGAATTAAATTTTGCTAGTAATTAAGATGAACAGGAGTAACCCTCAGTAGTTGAAAGTGCTCATCTGTGGGCATTAGCAAGTCCTTCAGACCACAAAAATAGGTGTTGCGGTTAGAAATTGATCACCTTTGAATTGCAGACATCCTGCAGCTTCCTCCCACATGTAAGACACACAGGCACAAGCAGGTGATCAAATAATTTTCATATCATATCTACTCAACTAACACAGTGTGCATGGCTTGCTCCTGTACTCAACAGGAACAGTATAGCACAGAAAAATTCTAAGTATTAGGTAGGAGTCACCATGACCACTTGAGAAGCAAAAAATAGTTAGACATGTAACAAAAATTAAAAATCCAGGACTAATGCAACTTATCCACAAAGACAACTATAACCCTACATGCTACACCAAGGAAAAATGGCATATAACCCTAATAAAGCACAGTAAAACCCATTTCTGAATGAGGCCCTAAAGAATATTTGGCCATTCCCCACTTCATGTTTATGGGTATTACATCTCCTTTAAGATTTATGCTGGAAGAGAAGAATCCAGTTTATGAAGTTCACCAGTGAGGAACTGTGTGACAGACAAAGCAAAGAGGTTGTGTAACAAACACAACACAGTTTTGCGGAGCCTACAACACCATTACTAATTACTAATGCAGGTCTCAAAACACCCTCTTTTACATATAATGAGAAAATATTGAGTTCTAGTTAACAATATATCTCTTTCAAAGTGTTAAAGGATATGGAAAGAAAGCAGTTTGACAAATACCCAGCTAGATGGAAAGAAAACCAAAGCCCATGACTAGGCTAGCTGGCATTCTGGTGTGGTCACTCAGGTATTTGCCACAGGAACACAGCTTACTGTCATACAAGATTATCTGTAACGAGTCTCAAGAACTCCAGCATTTGAAAAACTGGTTTCTTAGGAGACTTTTGATTTAAAATAGGAGAAGATAGGTACTAAAATTATCACTTGCTTAATTTTGAGAGAAAACATGAAAATTCATCTAAAACACTTTCTTCTGTAGGACTCAAGTAAATTATTAAATAGATAAAACTATTTTCACAGGTTAAAGACAAACTGTTTCTGTTAAGAATATCAATTAACATAATTTCTAAAGCAAAAAACATATACATCAAGTAAAATACTTTAAGTGTACATTTGTATACAAATAAGGACCTAATTTATTTGACTTTATTTTCAAAATTTTTTGCTTAAAAAAACCCCCAAATGTCTTGTCAGAACAAGGTTAGGAATAAGAAGCAAGATTATTTAGGTCCTGAGATATTTTCATTTTCTTCAGCAGCATTTAGGTTGCCAGACATTTTTCTCTGGTTCTCTTATCAGCACAGCAGCTGATTCTATGTTCTGTGTAGTTCATCAAGAAGCTGCCTCAAATTTCCTGACTAGAACTCTTTAGGAAACACATCGTTTTGCTCTGAAGCAAGAAACACCCTCCTCTAATGATCTAGGAAGACAAGAAAAACATGCTAGTTAAGAAAAAACCCTAGGCAACCTAAATAACTGAGTTCTAACAGCATGCTTATTATTATGAAAGACGAGGGGTAGAATTCTGCAAGTCTTAAAGGCTTCTAACATCTTGTGTTTAGTTAGTAAATCTTTGTAAGAAAATCTGAGATTTTCCCAGAAGAATTAAAAAGCTGGAAAAAAGGCCAGACAGAAATAAGCAACATGCACTAGAAAGCATTTTCCTATTTTAAGTTAGAAACTAAAGGATCATAGCAACCTTGTCCTGGAACATATAGCCCAACAGTTCTTTTTCCTCCCCTTCAAAATTTATCTAGGGAAAAAAGAAACATGCTCAATGCAATTAGTGTAAAGTTATGGTCTAGAAATAAAAAGGACACAGTTATACATGAGTATATTTTGGTCCTTTCTACCCTGCACTTTAACAGTACATAGGTAAAAGAGAGGAATGACACTCAATCCACTGTGGCATCAGTTTGTTCCATATTAGAAATACATGAAGCAAGCAGCTGTTTGGTACAGCCATAGGCCAAGTCAAAACTGAAGTTTTACTGAAGTAGTAATTTAACAAAAAACCCCCAAACAAATAATGAATAAGAATTCCCCTTTTTGCCAGATGACTGTAAGACCGCATCTGCAAAAAAATAACCAAGTGATAGTTTCCCTAGAATTCTCTTTGAACATTGTGCTTTTGCTGTATTTCACTAGTCCAGTCCAGTGTCCTGTCATACAATGCAAACCAATGAAATCCAAATCTAAACTGCTGAATATAATGCAAAAGCTGATTCCATTAACTCCAAGAACAAGGTTTCCAATAAGGAAGCTACACATAAAGATTTCTACATATAGTTCTGGTTAAGAGGAACATGTGTGCTGACGAACCTAAGCTGCTACTTGTGAAATTCACATGGTCAGTAACAACAGTGCAATTTAACCATTGCTCTGCCATCTGTTTCAGTAAAGGAATCTGCTTCTATCTACGAAAAGTAAAACACAAGTTGCGATTATTGAAATACTTTGTTTTAAGGCTTATGCAAACATAACTAGTTTTTGTTTTCTCATCTCTCATCAGAAGCTGTAATTGCAATAATACTATCATCACCATAAGACTTTATTAGCCAAAAAACCAAAATTATTCTCCTACTACTGTTTGGGTAGCTAAACCTGTGATTTAGTACTACCATAAACTGTAGTAACATTTGAATTAATTTAAACTAGCTTAAGATAGCTGCTGGCATAAACAACTATTAAAATAGGTTTTAGATATTAGATATTACAACGCTAGAGATTACAATGAATGTAAGAATGTATTTTTTAAACTTCTCATAGCAAAAGCCAATAAACATTCTGTTTAGACAAGGAGTTAATGGCATAAAACTCAGTAAGAACTCTCCAAAAAAACTTAAGATAATTTGCTTCCACAAATTCAATTGGGATATGAAAAGAAAAACTCATGCTCCTAAATATATTCAAATGCCGTTTTCTAAGACAATTAAGTGCAGCAAAATTCAAATACTTCCTTATCATTAAAACACACTTAATGCCTTCTTTAGTGATAACTGCAAGACTAGAGCAACAATATGAACACCACATATAGAACTGCCAACTGCATACATCAATTTTTTGTCAGTGAAAGCAAATCCGTAATCAAATTCCTTCATTATCTTTGCACAACCACATCTCATACTGAGCTACAGAAATGAAAGTTTCTGTATACCTGGCATAGTAATTAAAGTTTCCCTGTTTATCTCAAAACTACATATATTTCACATGAAATTATATGTAAGTAAAATTATGCAGAAAATTTTTAATGTCTATATAAATGACTTATCTATAAACCATTATATATGTTTAATTTCTAGGATGGTACTTCCACCTGAAAAGTAAACCCGGACTCTTATTTTTCTAGTAGCATGTAATTACCCATGGATTAGCAACCAATAATTTCCATTACCTTGTCCAGTGCAAATTTGGTATTTCCCACAGAAGACAGCGATAACTTGTGGGATCCAACAAGGATGAAATTCGTACTGCGTATGGCATTTGGGCCACCTGGACTGGCCATGACTGTGGAGAAAAGTTAAAGTGAAGTCATACCAAAACACAAAACCAGGATGCTGCAAGACTTAAAGAAAAGTACTTTATTTGCACTACTGTATGCATGCCCTGCTCAGTACTCCAGGAGAAGCACTCTTTGCAGTGCAGCCCAGCCATGCATTCAGAGAGAATCTTGATACACACCATTCCTCCTCAGCACATCTTTTCTTTCACAAACAAGGTTTGAAAACATCCACAAAGGAGAAAACAAAGCATTTAAAATCTCAGGAGGATGGAGTGCATGCTGGGACACACTACAAAGCACACACACCCTGCAGTAGGAACGTGACTTTTCTATCTCTTAACCTCTTCTCAAGTGACACACTGCAATCTTCCAGAACTTGTACGCCTTTCCTTTGCACTTATATCATGAGAAAAGCACACTGTAGCCCAGGAATCTTACTAGTTGCAGCAGCATGATGCACATTCCAGATTTAGTTCATGAGCTCCTTATTGCTGCAATTTCTGCCAAAGCTAGCTCAAGTATTTCATACTTTAGTCAGATAAGTGTATAATGTTTTTAGATACTTAGAAAAATATTTAGAGGTGCTGTTTTTCCCTGTCAAGAGTCAGAAATATATAAAAAAAGTTAATATATGTTTATGCATAAATATATAAAAAAAAACACTACACAAGCAATATTTCAGGATCTGTTCATATTTTCAAATTATTCTGTATTAATTCAACAGCAGACTCTAGTTCTCTACTTTAAAAATCTTTAAATTAGTTTGAATTCATATTTTCAAGAAAAAAAATGTAAACCATGGGTATCTGATAGCAGATTTTAGTTCTGATTTTGTAAAGATATCTTCCATTGAACGTAATGGTAACATAATAAGCACAGGGCCAGTTTCTGGGCTGGAAAATTTAGCGTTTACTACTCACAAATTGTTATCTGTTACAAGTATTATTTACTGATATAGCGGTTTTGAGGGCAAGTGTAGATTATTCATCCTGGCATAAGATGTTTAGACATTGCTTACCTGGAGTAAGAAGGTTGCTTTTCTAGAAAGAGAGAGAAATAAAAACTTAGTGAAAAAGTACTTCTGACAGTTCCTACTGAAGACAAAGCCAAGGTGAAAAGAAATTAGATTGGAAGTACTTTTAAAAACCCAATCAAATAGAAAAAAAAAATTGAAAAGTCCAAATAAATGCGTATTTTCAGTATTACATATGTAACAGAGCTGATAACTGAAAAATTTGGCAGAAAACTGGACAATTTATAGAGCCTTACATAAGGAACAGAAAGAACCTGTTATGGGCACAGTCTTAATCTGTCAGAACATGCCCTTTGGAAGGGGACATAGTCAGATCTTGTTACCATATGACATTCATACTTACCGAGGTAATAGATGTTAATAATCTCTTTGGAGTAATAACCTACAAAAAATGACAAGATAAATGTGTTTGCTACTGAATTTGTCCACCACATTTGTATGAAAACTAGACAGTGAAACTACTTATCTCAAATTTTGAATTGGTACTCATTACTATGAGTAAGTCTTGGGTTTTTAACTGGACGTAATATATCTCAGTGGAAGAAATGCTACATAGCAAAGAAATAATTACTGCAGAAAAGTTAAAGAAGAAAACCAATCTTAGTAGGCCTTTTTACCTTTGTATTGGGATTTCAAAGTTACATTTGCTTAACTAAAGGGAAGAGTTAGCAATAAATGTAAAGATATGTTCAATATACTGTTGTTATACATAATTAGTTTCAAATTAAATCTCAAAGTTTAAGTGAGACAAACATATTGTGTATGTTAAACACAAACTGGAGTTATGTACTCTTATTGAGGTTTAAAGACAAGTCTAAGCAGCTTGTTAAAAAGCAGATATAGGATGCCATTGGCAAATCTATAACCTCATATCAGCAACTTACCTACAATATCATGAAATCATTCAGTTTAAGTAAAAATTCCTTTAAACTACAGCACAGGAGAGAAGTGAACCCTGGGACTTCAAACTTATAGAATAGGTGGAAGCTTTCACTGTGCCAAGTCAAAGAATAAAGAAATTTCCTATTTCTGCTTGCAGACACAGACTTAAGTACTCATTCCAACTGTTCTGAAAGACATTCAAGTTTCTTGTTTTTGCCAAGTGACAGATATGTTAAGGAGGAAATCAGTCCTGAAGCCACTAATTCACTGTGTGTTCCATTAGAATGAAAAGAAAAATACACACCCCCCGCCAGAAGCAACCCAAAATAAACAACCACCACGAAAAGAAAACACCCCCAAACCACCTCTAGAAAGGTGGTTTAGGGTTACATATTTTATATATCTTTAAAAAAGCACAAGCACTTGATATGTGCACCCTTATTAAAACAATGTTTACTTTAAAGAGTAGGCATCTAGTGCTTATCCTTAATATTGGGAAGAAAGTTTTTAGTTGATCAATAAAACCTTTAAGACAAATCCAACTCCAGGGTAGAACATATTGACTGGCATAGTTTAGCTGAAGTGGAGAAAAAGGGCAATAAATCGCTATCGGATGCCCCACACCTAATAAATAATGGTCCACAAAGCATAGCATTTTGCAGAACTAGTAAGATTTCTTCCCCACCAATATATTTCAGACTCAACCAAGTGCTGCAGGTCCAATCAACTAATTGTTGTAGGTCTCCATAATCCATCTGTCATGGCAGATGTTCTGAGAAGGGAGTAAAAGCAAGCAACAGATTGTCTAAGACTATCAGTCAGTTTTCCTAGCGCACCTTCTGTTGAAACATTACATAGTGATTTTCAGGTTTCATTTACCTTAGATTTATTTGCCTTTTTCCTTTTATCAGTGCTTGTAGCTTCTTTTCTCTGTACCTGTAAGGCAAGAAGGTATTGAGAAAGTACAGCACATCATTCTCCCTTACACCTCCTCATCACAGGAACTGATACATACCCAACTGTAAACTTCTATATTTATTTCAAAGTCATTTGACACGTCATGCCTAAAAGGGAAGAAGAAAAACAAGTTAAAAAATCTTAAGCAAAAAAGCTTTTGTTTTGGTTTTTGGCAGGGTTTGGGGGGGGGTTTTTGTTTGTTTTGGTTAGTTTTGTTGGGTTTTAAGCTACTCTTCTTATCTTCTTTTGCTCCTTATAGCTGAAGATTTTAATGTATTACTACTTCAAAATACTTTCTGGAACTCAGAAAAGAAAAGGGAAGAGGAGGGGACAACAAGGGGCAGATAATGTGCATCTACCATTTCTCAGATTGCACCCTCCCCTGCCACAGACTGGGTTTTTTGAGTATATAATTTTAAGTGAAAATTCCAGTACAACTGAACTTAAATAAACTCTGTTTTTGATTTTGAAGACTTACTAGCAAACAGCCATTTGAACTCACAATGCCTTTTTAGCTGACATGTGAGAGCTGAAGTTATATTTGTAATAGCACCATTTTTCCAGATACCAAAACCAAATAGCTATATAAAATATCAGTTGCTGCAAAATAGAAAAACACATCTCAGGCACAGCAATCCATCTGTCATTGCAGGTGTTCCAGGAAGGAACAAAAGGCAGAAAATGCAAGAGATAAAATACTGATGGATGGCTGAATAAGTCTAGGTTGCTCTTTTGAGAGAAGTGCCTTCCAGCTATTTTTTTGAAGAAGGAAATAGGATATCACAAAATCTCGCCATACTTTGTTGCAGAATATGATATTCTTATAACTAAAACTTTAAATGTTTTTATGCATGCTCCACTATCAGAGTTAAAACTGGTTTCTTTAGACTTACATAGTAAATGTCGTAGTAAAAGTAAGAGCATCTCCATTCAGGGAACTGGCAATACTTGCTAATGGAGTTGCAACCATGTTTTCTGCTCCAGATCTCAGTATTATTACATAGTAGTAATTTCCTGCTTCTGTAAGTACACATCAGATGGTTTGGTTAGCCAGAGGACTCCCAAGCATCTAAAAAAAATCCCCAAGTACTGCATTGCTACTAACCACAATCTGTTTCACCCTACTTAAAACATTTAGTTAACATTTGAGACTTGCTTATAAACTTAAAACAATTTTACTTTCTTTATGCTATGTCTACTAGTAAAACTGTCTCCACAGGATTCACAGCAACTGCTTTATTGCCTGGGGCATCTCAGGCCAGACCTACACTAACCAGGGTGTGAAAGGGGACAGGAACTTTCAGTCAGATCAGCAGATAATCTTAGTTCTTTATAATGCTTAGGTCTGCCAGCTTAACCAGACATCAGATTTCACTGAAACATTGACAAATTAGTCATAAGCAGATGAACTGAATGCAATAGCTAAATTTTCATTACCCCTAGATCTCTGAGAACATCAAAGGAGAAGACAAAAAAAAACAAAACTCAAGGAGAATGAACCAGAAATACGTGTTGGAAGAATGAGGACAGAGGAGAAAAGAAATAAAGCTTTTGCTAGTTTTACCTGGCTTTTGAGCTGTACCACATACAAAGTCTGCTTTTAGAGGTAGACGCATTTCTGAAATGGAAACAGATCCCCTGGAGGGAGCAAATTCAGCGGATGTAGAAGCAGCTTTATTTCTTTTATTATGTGGTCCCTCACTCTTCAGTTTATTCAATTCTTCCAATAAAGCAGTTCTCTTCTCAGCTGCACAAAGAAATTAATTACAGTTCTACAGAAGAAAAAGTACTGAATTTTTTTTTCTGCCATAAGTATGTAAAATGCAACTTAAATATTAATCATTTTACAGTGTAATAGGAATATAAGGGTCAAGAAAGATACAAAAATGTCATCTTGCCTATAAAATGAGCTGAGACAGAACAGATAATATCCTGGGTTTTTTTTCCAGGTGAAGAACTATTAATAAATGGACACAATGTAACACAATAAATGCATGAGGAAGAAATTATGAACCTTGTCAAAATGTTCATTACAAAGAATTGAACTTGAGCATAAAAACCTACTTGCAAAGAGAAGAAGTCTCTCTGCTTCTGCTTCTTCTTGTGACCCTTTTCCATGTTCCTCATCAACACAGCAGTTCAGAGCTTGACTGGCTTGATAAATCACTGTCTGTTGCATGTTGATCTCATTGTTCAGTTCCTAGAGTAAATCAATAGTAAAAATAATTACCAAGAAGAGATATCTAGTGTTGCATTCAAACAAGGAAGTGCCTCTAGATGAGAATTTTTGTGGGGCTAGGCTACAAAAGAAAATCAGATACTTTAGATAGAAAACTACAAAAGCCTTGCAGTTTACTCTTACTTTGGCAAAGGAAAATTGCAACACAACTTTTTTTTTGATCTCAGAGGTATGGTAGGGAGTGAAAGACTCCAATGTTTTATGTTCCAGATCCCATTTAGTCTTCCTGCCACCAGGGGAAGCAGCACTAACCAGAAATTCAGCAATACAGATGAACAAAGCACTAGTAAAGATCAGACTATTACCTACTTTTGTAGGCAGTTACAAATTCTGCCTAACTCAATGGCACTGCTAAGACACAGATTCTCTGTCTCCTTCTCAAAACAATGACTTGTTCTCTCCAAACTTAATCTATAACATGATCCTTTTAAGAGAAGCATTAGCTGTTCAAATTATGCATCATCAATCCCTACCATTAGATATTTATGCAAAATATAAATAACCTAACCACTTAATTTTACAGTTCTAAGTATTAAGAACATACAGATTAAGCAGTACCTTAATGTCCTGGACATTCATAGGGGCAATCAAATTTGGAAACAGTAGATTAGAAAAAGGATTTTAAGAAGGATATTGGGTACCTGCATTTTCTTTTTGATGTTGACTTGATCAGATGGGCCATTTCTTCTCATTTCTAGTCTGGAAGCTACATCTTCTTTGCGAACAATTATTTGCTTTATTGAAGGACGATCGGTTTCCTTAAATCTTTGGGATCTGTACGCATCGACACTTGTAAAAAAGGAAACCCCACAAAATGTTTCACAGATATGCCAAGCTCTTTTTAATACATACATACGCATGTATCATACATTGAAGCCTTCCAACTTGCCTAAATGGCTTTAAAGAAAGCATTCTATCAGCTGCTTTTATGTTTAAGCAACATAAAAGACTACACAATCTTTGATAAAGGCTGAGATCTTGCAAAACAAAGCTTAATTTGTAGTTCGAGTAGTATGCATCATTAGAAGAGTGAAAAAAGCCAGTGTTTTAACTTGAACACTTACAGAATCAGGGGTGGAGGGGTTGTGTTTATTACCTGTAAGGAAGATTGCGATCTTCCGACATAGAGCCAATACTATCTCCAGATTCTGCCCTGGGAACTCTGGTCCTTTGGAACTTCTCAGACTTCAAACTGACATCACTGATACTGCTACCTTCCCCAGTTGACTTAGAAGGAGAACCAAAGGCCTGAGGAAAAGAAAATATTACAGCTATCTGTTAACATAATAATAATCTGTTTTCTCTCTCCTTTACTTGTTTTACATATAAACAGTAAATTGCTTAATACTATTTAACATTTAACATATTTAATACTATTTAACTATCTTACAAAGATGGACAATAGAGGAAGTTTATTTAAGGACACTAACAGATTATTGAATTCAATGAGATGCCACTTTTAGCTTCCAAATCAGTACAGTTACATAATCACTTCTCTTCAGATTTTTCATCAGAAGTCACTCCACTGAATGCATGTATACCTCTTCAAGTAGTAAAAGGCTTGATTTCACAGACCACTTGTAATATGCTATACTATTTTCAGAGAAAAATAACTTGACCTCATTATGCTTTAATTAGCAAAATACCATTTGTAACTTTTTATTTGCCCAGATATCCTAATACTACAAAACATCACAGCTCCCAAGCCAATTGGACATCTCTCTGTAATAAAAAAGCCCTTTCCCACTCTCCCTGAATTCTCACCTCTGAACCAACAGATTCCACTAGAGGGGTTAACAGAGACATTGATGAAATGTTCAGTGACTCTTCCTGCTCATCCTCATCACTTTCACCTTCCAGGCTCATGCTCATTTCTTTCTTTAGCTTTTCTATGTCAGGACCATCCTCTTGAAGAATTTCAAAAATCTCATTTATCACTTTTGAACTATTCAGCTCGTTATCCACACGCATTTTGCCTTCATATACTTCATCTGAAGGGCGACATTTTTAAATACATTAGTAACATCAAAGCTCTCAGTAAACAAACAGAAGCAAACTTGTTTTACTTTTCAAGCAAGCTTGGTTAAAAAGCACTTCTTGCAGTCGGGCATACAGAACCTAAAAGTACTCTTCTATGGCTGTTTTAATACACTGTTTTTACATATACTGTATAATCAAAGCAGAAAGAGAATGAAAAGATGAACATTTTAGACAAATTTCAACCTTTTAGTTCAAATACATCTGAAATTTAACTGCAAGTCCAACAGTAGGGCAGTCATTTCTGTCCTTTTCCAATGAGCTTTTAATATCAGCTTTTTAATATTCCTTGAAGACTTGAATGTCAAGAGAGAAGGGTTATGTACGCAAATAGAAGTTTCCTAATTTGTTTTATAGAAATCTCATTACAAAACACATGGAGTTCAGCAAATGGATGGTGAATTCATTGTTCAGACTTGAAGGCTATTAACACTGTCCGAGACAAGGGGCCATAGAGAGCTGAGTCATTAATATAAGTCTACTCAATACAAACCTTTTGGTTTCTCGTCAAGTTGTTCAAGTTTTGAGACAGACATTGCTTTTACAGGGCTCTTTGACTCAGCAGTCTTCAGAGGACTGGGTTTATCAGTCTCTTCACATTTAGAAGTATCTAAGTGGTTTATAAAGAAAAGAAGTATTATGTTTAGCCTTTATTCTAGTTAATGAATTTTAGAAGTCTAACTAACAAAAAGATCACTAGATTAAATATTCCAGTTAGCAACATGTCAAAAAAAACCCTTAAAATACCCTCTTACAACCTGTACATCTAGACTTCTACCTTATCAGAAAACTAGCACCACAACAAACAACGCTGAAACCGTAGCAGAGTGCAGACACTCAGGAGCAAAAAGGGAAAATTTTAAAAAGACAAACAAAAAAATCTACTACACAAACCCAATTTTTCTAGAAGGACATTTGATAGATCTTTCAAGTGAACAGTCTACCAAGAGCATTAACTAAGTTGTTTCACAGAGAGCTGAAGATTCTTCCGCTCAGTAAACACCAGAAAAGATGCCAGGAGCATCTCACAATTCTTTTCGGGTGTCCTACCATAAGAATTAATACCACAAAGGGATACTGTCAAGGGAAGAGTTCCCTCCCATTAGCTTCCTGTGGAAATTTGGTTACTCAGATACAGTTTAAACTAAATATGTAACTGACTATTCTCATTCACTTCTCTGCACTTAACCTCCATTAAAGTTTGAAACATAGGTATTCCCATTGAAAAACAAAAAGACAGTTTTGCCTTGCCATCCTTCCAAGTGGTATAGAAGTGCAGAGTACTACTATCATGCAAGAAGATTTAGGCAAGATAACCAGTAACCAAAGGAGAGGTCCAGTTCCACACAGTATTACTGGCCTTGTTCTCTGCTCATGAATATCAAGTGCAGTGCTCCTGTCCAGCACTAGTCACAGGCAAACTGTGACAGTTCTCACCCGAAGACTCCAAGCTAGGAGACTTTGCTGGCCTGTCACCGGCTGATGTGTCTTCTGATGATCCAAGAGCAGAGGCATCTGATCTAGGAGGATGTTCTGGACTAGCATGAGATTGGCTTTCCTGGGAAGAATAAAAACAGAATGCATTCAGAAGGTAATAATGTTAAAAGCAACTAAAAAACTAGCAGAAGAAAATACATTTTAATATCTGCTAGGAAAAAGAGGTTGCCTATCCAGTACCCTATTTATTTACCCAAGATATTTAACTGAAGTAGTAAATATTAAATGTTTGCATGAGGACCTCTTATGCTTTTGCAATTACAGAACATAAAACCCCCCACACTTATCATCAAAAAGTAAATAAATCACTTGGCTCAAAGCAGTATCACTTTTCTTAGTTAATTCTACAAGACATAAACTAATAATTTGTCAATAACCATACAAATCACTCGACAAGTAGTCTTGCATAGCCCAAGCACTCCCAAAGCATAGGTTTTTAGCCCTTATATGTATTTCCACGTCTAACTCTGTATTCAGAATATAAAGCAGTTCAAAGTATCATATTTTGATTGATGAGGTAACACATTACCATTTTAGCTTCTGGAAGCTTCCTCTTTGAACTGTCACTTTTCTCCACACTCCACAGATTGCCCCTATCAAATCGGCCACGAAGGCATGCAAGTTCTCGTTCACGTTCCTAAACAGATGAAGGGAAATGGGAGAAAAGCTGACAGCCTCAAGATGTCACAATACTCCATTTTCCTCAGGAAGGGGAAGAACAGTAATAACCTTCCCCAAGCTTATAAGCTAGTTATGAATGTAACAAGTCATACCTGTTTAAGCTGAAGCGCTAAATTGGCAGTAGAGGAATTTTCATTTTGTTTGAGAAGCCGCTCCTGGATTGTCCTTGTATTTGGGGTAACAGTGGGTGTTCTGCACCCTGGAGTATTCGTAGCAGGGCTGCGTGCACTACGCTCTTGACAGCGCTCCCCAAAACGTTCCAGGAAGGGCTTAATTCCAGATCCCCCTACAAGAACAATTGGTTTACCTTGAAAGAAACTCTCAAAATTAAAGAAATCACTGCAATTTTGTATCCTGATGAAGGTTCCCAGTGAAGCAATTAAGCTGTCTACTTTACAGCCCTTACTCCATTATACTTTGTACAAACTGAACCTGAATTGTAAATCATAACACTGATGTTAATAAAAGAGTAAATCAAAGCAAGTAGATGTCTCTCTCTTACTACAGTCCATATGTAATACACCACTTATTTAAACCGGTTTGCCTTTTCAAAATGTCCTCTACAGCCAGCCCCACTTAGATCTTTCACAGACCTAAGTATTCTAGTACATGAGGAGGATATGTTGTTTGGCACCCACCCTACTTGATCGAGCTTATCTTTTACTGTCAGCATATCTAAAACTTGCTTTTCTAGCCATCATTTTTAAGAGTTCAAGCTGTTAGTCCAGGTTTCTAACACAACAAGCAGTTGAATATAAAACTGAGGATGTTCACTTGTTTTGACATTAATGCTATCACTGAAAATAAAGACACTGCAAAGTTAGAGCATCTATGTGGCAACAAACTTTGATTTCTTCTAAATATGCAGGCTCTTAACATTATATTGAATGGATACATATAGTACCAGACAATCTGAATTAAATTTTGAATCATCTCAACATGTTAGGCTGCTTTTGCTCTTAAGAAGCACTAAAACCACATCCTAGAAAACATCCCCTGCAAAATACAGAAGCTGTATAACTTAAAATAATGATCACAGAACTCAACAGCGTTTTATTTGAGTTACAGCTAGAAATAGGTATTATCTGGTATGGTACCTTAAATTCTTAACTAGTATGTTGTTTTCAACACAGCACACATAGGCCTAATTTGAATGAATATTTACTGAAGCTAAAAAACAGCCTACCTGGTGTTGTGGGTTTACCCTTAGGTTCAAGTTGCACATGTGTTCCTTTGACTGGCTCTGCTTTGGACTGAACTGGTTGAGATAAAGCTGACTTCGCTGTTTGTATACACTCTTCAGTTTTCCGAGGACTGCAGGGATTCTCTGTTGGCTGTTGTTGTACTTCAGATTCTTTAGAACAGGGAGCAGTGACTCTTGAAGATTGCGTTAAAAAATTATTTGGATCCTTAACAAGGGAAAAGGAAAAAATAAAATATGAGACTTATGTTCTTATTCTCTCAAGAGGAAAAAGAATGAAAGCACTTTGCATAGCATACTATCACCTAATACACCTGTTCCTTCAACAAAAGAAAAAGCCAGCATTTAGTACTTTATTTTTATCCAGTATTTCAAATTGTTTAATACTTTTGCTTTTTATCCAGTATTTCAAATTGTTTCAGCATTCCAGATGCTCTTGCTAGCTATTTCAAATATTATCCCACACTTCCCTAAACAAGAATGCACATGGCAGATACTGTCATTGCACAAATTGCATAATTTGATCAATAAGTGTCTGGTACAACTTATTTCATCATTCTGATTGAGTCTTCATACAGCAATAACATTCACAATTTCAGTCAATCAACTACATGAAGTTACAGAGTGAAACCCAGTATCCCTGTAACAAGTCCCCATTCCGATGGTCAAGAGCAGCAATCAAGTACATTGACACCAACAAAACACATAAGTACTCTCATCTTTAAGTCACAGTAAAAGGAATTCTAAGCTGTTTCAGATCTGTTATTAAAAAAGGGCATGTAGGATTGCAATAAATCAAAAGCTGTAAACAGACTAAGACTGTTCACGCCAAACCCTTAAATTCAGATTAAACAGTTATGTGCTAACATTTTTCCACCCCAAAACAATACTCAAATCAATTTTTAATCAGCAACTATATCAGACACTCACCGCTCTCTTTGAGTTTGCTGGTTTATTAATAGAAGCCTCAACAAGCCTTTGAGAACAGGATGCAGCTTCCTGCTTTACACTGCTACTATTGATTCTAGCAGATGCTCCACTTGTAGTGGACAATTTGGATAAACAAGTAGTGCCAGGCTGTTCTTGTGCATTGTTTTGCTTTGCAGATGGATGACTTAGGTCATCTTCCCAGGAACCAATTGTAGCAGCAAGGTTAGCTAAACGGCCTCTTCTCCCAATAGGGGTTTCGCTTGCCAGGACATTGGATGTCTGCTTAGGTGGAGAAACAGACAGATCTTTTGACTGGAGAGGAGACAGAGGAACACATTCAGAGGGATCTGGAAAAAAAGAAAACACATTTATTTTGCTAATAAATTATATTGAGATACAGTTGTATCTTTTACATTATACTCTGTATTGAGTTTATCAACAATTAGACGTTCCTGCCATCAGTAGAATCAAACTACTAGCCCTGGAGGCATTGAGACTAACGAAATTAAACATTTTTAATCAAGCAATTTACTAATTGTAGGTCAGTGTTGTGAAAAGCAAGGCATGAGAGTAGTAGAGAAAAAGAAGTTTAAAATTAAATATTAAATATTTTAGGCCTGCCCTAGTATTGTCTTAGAATTCTTTAACAAAACATTAATCTTCCCACACACAACATTATCTTCTTCTAGCCAACATAATCATCAATGCAAACACTGAGAGACACCAACGGTGCATAACAAGTGAAACATACCCTCACTATCCCAGCAGCGCCGCTGTTCTGCCAACTTCTGCATTCGTGTTTTGACTGAAAGGGCTGCAGGAGTTTCTGACTTGGTGTTTGGTTTTACTTTCTCAAGAGGCTGAACCAACAAAGATCTGTTAGAAGCATTTTCGTGTGATTCTGAAGTCATCTGAGGAGAATTATGGCTTGTGGAACTTGAAGGAACTGGCTGTACATTCTCTGAACTAGAAGCTTGAGTCTCTATATCATTAGGGCAGAGTCTTTTTGATGGTGATGGCTTTGTATCTGGTTTCACTGGATAGGTCAGAGTATTCAAACAAATTAGTATTCAAACAATCTAAAAAATTTTCCAACAACGTAAAATTGTAGTACAAATAAAGCTCTGATTTATGAATACCCTGATATGCTTCCCAAAAAAATGCCCTTCCCAAATCTACCAAGCACAAGGCACTCTCTGACATTATGCAATTATTTCTAAATAGCTTACAAATGACTTGGCACATTTGCTCTCAGGCCTAGCTAAACATGAGCTAGTCCTAGGGGCCAAGTAACTGCATCCATCACTGTTTAGTTTAAGATAAATGCTCAGTGTTTTCACTTTCCCTTCGGAAAAAAAGGACTGGTATCAAAACAATCTTTATTAAACATGCCACTAAATACCTTCATCACTGGGAAGAGGTGCCTGGTTACCAGTTTCTGCCAAAGGCTCTCTGGCCCTCTTGGTCTGCATTGTGGGTCTCGCCCCCATCTTCGGCCGCTCTGCCATTTTCCTCTGCAGGTTCTCTCGCCTGGCACGGGTTCTTTCAAGGAGTTTCTGAGTGGTCAATAAGTCATGTGTTACCAGACATTGCAGTGTGTTAACTGGTAACAGCTCAGAGTAAAAGATGATGGAACTCTGTTTAGCACAGATAGCCAGTAGGTTCCAAATTTCAGTCATTAAATCAACTATTGTCTCCAACTAGCTTGGCGCTGAAAGAAAATTGGGCTAAAGAGACACGAGCAATGGCAAAATTAAAGAAGAGGGCCTCCTACAGACACCAAAATTATCAGAAATATTTGAAAGTAAATTTTTTTTTATTATCCTGAATCATCACATGACAGTCTTGATCTGTCAAGTCCTGATAGCAAGGTTTTCTTACACTTTGCTAAAGCATCTGGTGAAGTCACCTGACTGGCACTAGCCCTCTAACAAAATAAACAGCATTGAAGCGATTGTCAAGAGGTCATAAAAAAGTTAAACAAATAAAAGCGTGGCTGTCAATATTAAAAAAAAAAATTGCTATTACACCTTCTAAATTAAAAGGTGAATTTCTTCACCTCAAGCTTAAATTTTAAGAATAGAATGATATTATGCCTAGTTGTATTATGGTAAATAGCCTGTTTATTAACATATCTCTATAGAGAAAAACATACAAAGAGATACCAATTAAGCTATATTCTTTTTCATTTCCTTCCCACTGGAAATTTGAGTATCCTGATTATATTCCATATAAAAATAGCTGGTTTAGTAAATGTTCCGCACTAGTACAAAGTGATTCCTTACAGTACTCAGGTTTAAAATAGGTTGTGGTTTGTTGGTTTTAAATATAGCATTTGTAAGTCATTATCACGCAGTTTGCTCACATCTAAAGGATACTTAATGACTCTTTTGATATAGGCTTTAAAGTTGAGACAAGAAATTGTGCAATTGAACTAATGACCTTAAAAGGGAAGCATATAAACTGCACTTGTTTGGTGGTACATAAATTATTCTGAGAACTGTGCCAGCCATTATCTGTCCTGTTGCACAGCAATTAAATACACATTTCGCATTTTTAACTGTCTAAGGCTGAAGTCTTAAACAATGTTCTATTGTAGGACAACACAGGACAAATAGAATGTTAATCTCAACAGTTTTTTTGTGAAAACAAATCTCAGTTTTGCTAACTTTCACAGAAGAGGGGGAATTTGGAAAAAAAAAATCCCAAAACCAATATGCATGAAATGGCATGAATGCTTTCAATGCAGGTTCCACGATAGTTGTGTCCAGAAGTCAACTTTCCTTATTCCCAAAATGCAAAGAGAGAGCTGCAAAGTGAAAAAACCTTAAAGGCAATTTAACAGCTTCTTGCAAAAAGTTGAATATGTTTTACAACAGTATTCCTATAGTTCTATTCAAATAAAGGCACATTCCTTTCTGTTTTGTTAGCTGAGCAAAATAGAGTTTCAGTTGTTACATATGAGATGTCATTTCCCAAGAATGCACGGCTCTGTTGTTCAGCTCCAGCTCCTATTGGCTTCTTGCATCTCAAATTTTCCATTCAACTGCCATAATTGCAACGGTGCTGTTACACACGATGAGTAAGCCACACTCCACAACTTGAGGCTTACTTTCCAAGTTCATCAACAGGGTATTTTCTACAAGTACATTCTACAACTGTTCTGATGACAGAGCTTTAGAGTATCACAGAAGTTTAAAATCCTAGAATATATTGAGTTAGAAGGGATCCACTAGGAATCCAGCTCCTGACCCTGCACAGAACAGCCCCAAGAATCCTACGACGTGTGTGAGACCATCACCTATTTTATTACATCAAGGATTCTGAGGACTACAAAGTCAAAGTGGATTACTGTGTTACAAAAGCACTTGCTAAAAATCAGAAAAAATCCTTCCCACCTCAAATGTTAATGGGAGTTTTTCAAAAGTATGTTTTAAAGTACACATTAGAGAAGATATTTGAACCCATATATAATCATATATGATTGTGCTCTTAAACAAGAATTTGTTCTAACTGCTGCTTTAGTAGCAGAATAGAGCAAAGGGAGCAATTGAAGGAATAGTTAACTTCAAACCTCACATTTGTAAATCTTCCCCAGACAACTGCATCACTTATTTCTCTTTGCTCATCCTCCATGCTAGGAAACCATCCTTGCCTCTATGAATGGTAAAAACTACTTCAAAGTACAAAATAACCTAGACTGTTTCTAACATCCCATAGTAACACAAACCCTTTTGTGCAAGAAAGCCGAGTTATAAAATCACCTATGAATGGAGAGTCACAAATAGTATGTTCATTGTGATCCTGAGAAAGTACCGACTTTATCGTCTCCTCAGTGCAATCTGCATTAATAATTTGGTTGAGATTCAGAAGGTTATCACTTTTTTTTGCAAGATTAACCAAAAGAAACATTATTTCAGAACTGTTTTGAAAGCATTCCACTGAATCTTACACCAAGATTTATTTGAGCTTAAATTCATTGAGACACAGAAAAAATTTGCCACTGCAAAGTGGTCAGCAGATACTGAATTAACAGTATGCTTTGTCCAATTAAGGCTCAAATTATTACATTTTACATAATCAACACTTACAGTGCCTCACCAGGTCCCTGCAAGTATCAGAGTATGGTAACGTGTAGACAAAGATTACTTGAAAGCAGTTAACCTAAAGAATGTTATATTAAATTAAGAAAAATAGCAACACAAACCACAGAACATAAATACTTGAAAATATGTGGTCAAATTTCTTTTCACAGAAATTTGGGAAAAGTTACTAAATTTCAATACTAGGACACTAATAATGGTCAGAACTTCACACAACAGTGGAATGTCCTCCACAGCAGAAATATTCTTGAGAAGGTGATTTTTTATGCACTCTGCAATACTGGCTAACACTTCAATGAAGTTTACTCTGGGGAGTGGCCTCACAGTTGGTCATTTTCAAAGCATTTCAAAGTCAGTTATGTACAAGAAGGGCGTGTATAAGTTGGAATATCTCCCAGCATGCAAAACCATTTTAAACTTGATTCAGTAGTCCATACTTGAAGTTTATTTAAGACAAGCTGGATCATGTCACTCACTACCAATTAAGGAAGGAGGTTTTAGATGTTTACACTTTGCAAGGCTTTACATGGGGATAGGATGGGACTGCCTTGGCATAACACATTTAGTAAATCTGTTTGGATCAACACCTTATGTTCATTTTTTAAAAAATCAAGTCTGTGCAGTCACCTGCTCTGGGCACTCAAATGATCTAAAGAATGTCAGTTTGATAAACAGACTGTTTACAAAGGGAGGAGAGAGTCAGTGTATCTGACTTGAATTTTTTTTTTTCAATTAGTTCAGGTTTTATTTACACAGGCTGTGGATTGAAGGCCCCGTTTACTATGTCATTTCTCAAAGCAGTCACAGG
This sequence comes from Taeniopygia guttata, assembly GCF_048771995.1. NCBI lineage: Eukaryota > Metazoa > Chordata > Aves > Passeriformes > Estrildidae > Taeniopygia > Taeniopygia guttata. Next base: position 47,195,758 of record NC_133026.1, on the reverse strand, counting down.
ACAGCTTTAAAACTACACCTCTAACATGAAATCAAAGTACAGCATAGCATCTTTAAGAAACTTTCAACATTCATACAGCTTCAAGGAGGTCAAGTCTTCATTTTATTACAGTTTTGCATCTGCAAAAGTCACTCTAACAACTAACAGACCCTAAAAAAAAAAAAAAAAAAAAAAAAAAAAAAAAAGAGGAACTGGGCCTGCCAAAGAAAGTGACCAATCGCGCCAAGTAGGATGCATTTTTTTATCAGATGTTCTCCTCTTTGGACAGACTTATGATTCGACCTTTAGGTATGGCAGGCGCAGAGTGTCAACAGCGCTCCCATCTGCTGCCGGGGTCCCTTCCGTCCCTGCTGGAAATCTTATCTGCCAGGCGCGTATGAAAGGCAAACTCCCGCTTGGGAAAGGGCCTCTCCTCCGCAAACCCTTGCGCCAACCACCCGTGCTCCGTCCTCTCCCGGCAGGCTCTGACACAGCCCGGGCGGCCCCAGGAGCAGAGGCAGCCGCAGGAGCAAGGATCGCGGGGCGGGGCAGCGAGGGTCACCCCGCTGCAAGCCCGCAAACCCCGCGGCCAGCAGGGACGAGGATGGCTGACAGGGCTCAGCCGGGAGCAGCTCTCCCATCCCGAGAGTGCGGCGCAGGGAGCAGCTTGCCAACCGGCCCCTTCCCTGCGCTGGGTCCCCGGCACTGACAACTCGCCGGCTCCCCAACTGCACCCCCTCCCCAGCCGAGGACCCGGGGCGTGCGGAGCCAGGCGGAGCGCTCACCTCGGTGAACGGGTCCATCGCTGTGCCGGTGCGGGCTCCGCTGGCCGAGGCCTCCCACGAGCGGCCGCACCTCCACCCCAACCGCTGCCGGGATTTGAATTTCAGCGCCCGCCGCGCGCAGGCACCACGGGAACAGGGGGCGGCGCCCGCACGCGGGCGATGATTGACAGGCGCGCCGCCCAATCGGACAGCAGCGCGCCCGCCCGCCCGCCCGCCCGGCCGGGGGAACTGAGGGCCCGGCCTGGGGGGGCACCGCTGTTCCCTTTTACTGTCACCGCGGCCCTGCTGCCCAGGACTTCCTTGTGTGGGGTGCTCGGAGTCCGTCCCGCCGTGGCTGCCCTGTCACGGAATTTGTTCGGAAAATGCCTCTGAGATCGGGGCGTCCCAACCTATAGGGGAATAACGCTGCCAACCAGGCCACGGCACTGAGTGCCACGTCCAGTCCTTAACACCTCCAGGTGGTGACTCCGCCACCTCCCCGGACTGCACATTCCAATGGCTAATCACTCCTTCTGTGAGGAAATTTATCCAAATATCCAACCTAAACCTGCCTTGGCACGGCTTAAAGACTATGTCCTCTTGTCCTCACCTTCCCGCTCCTCCTCACTGACAGCCCCTCTTCGAATTAAGAGGCTTTTACCTCCTTTACAGGCGAGTAATAGCGCCTGGTCGATCACATATCTTGCTGCAGCTGCTCAGTAGGAATGTGCCCGGACCCCTTTTTCACTGAAGATTAATTTTTCACCTGGCATTGACATGGAGATGTCGGCAGAAAACATAATTTTTGTGTGACACAGTAAATGCAGAGGATACTTACCCCAGTGCAACTGTGAAATTGTGCATACTTTTCATGAGGAAAACTCACACCACTTCCTACATCAGTCCCCATTTCACTGGCACACCTTTCTCAGTGAATGTGAATTCACTGAGATCCACTGGTTGCTGAGGTTCACTCCTTGCTATCCATGCACCACCCCAACCACCCTTCACATACATGTTTTCAGCATAATCACAAATACAGTTTGTTTTTTCCATATCTGCCATTCCCTTTCTGAGGCTGCTATAAGTTTGCCTGATCAAATGAATGAGTCTTGTCTGTCCAATCATACTGGCACCCCTTTAGACCTTTTTGCTCCTATGCAAATGGTGTTCATTACCTTGCATGAATGCCCTTCTTCACTAGTGCTGTGCTTCTTGCCTCTGATTATTTATAGGCAGTAGTCTTCTTTCAGCCTTTATTTTGCCTTGCTAAAGAAACCAATGCTCTTCTAATTGTCCCTCATTAAAAAAATCTTTCCAGTGTCTTATTTGCAAACACTGTGGCATCAGTGTGCAGCAGAATCTAAAAATACAATATCAAATAATATTTTTCTGAAGAAATCATCAAGATTGGACACTCTGGCAAACAAACATCTCTGCACCGTTCTCAGATAAACATGGGTTGGAGCAGCCTGAGGTCCAGCATCAGAACTTGCTCACTCACCAGGCAGAAAATTAGGACTTACCAGATGGGACTTGTCACTCATTCATAATCTATGAACCAGCCTGTTCAGTGGTAAGAAAGAACAGGCTTATTTCCTTCAAGAGAAACTAGGTTTAGCTATCACTGGTAAACAACAGAAAAATTCCTTTAATGGAGCAGTAGAGAATGCAGGAAAACCCCAGAAGACAAAATAGCCAATATGAAGCTCATTGGCAGAAAATAGAGAGAATTACCATTAAATCCTTTCTTTCTCCTGTCACCCCAAAGGAAGAAAAGTAATGTACAATTTGAACCCTTTAAATGATACGGAATTACTGCAACTTGAACATGCTTTCTGCTTTACTTGTGGGTCTGTGAGATTTATACAGTGCAGCTCCATCTGCCCTTGGTGCATTTCCAAATGTGGCTCCATCCATTGCTGGTGTCTTTCAAATGACACAGCATAGCACATGATGCTCAGCCTGGGGGCCAACAGAACGGGGGTGGCTGCACTGTTAGTGTATGTAAGGATGTGTAAAAAATACTGACATATGCTAATTGCTATTATTAAAAAGAGGAAAATCATGATTCTTAATCTGTGCAACAAATTTCTTGTAGAATGTGTACTCTGAAAAACTAAATGGAGATTCCTAGGAGTGAATAACTGCTTAAATCAATGCAGTATACATGTGACAAACGTCCTTCCCTTTTGCTCTCTAAAGAGCCACTAATTTCTTCATAATTTCGATCCAGACTCATCAAGGTCCTGCTATAAATAAATAGTTTCTCATCTTGTCAAGGAATTATGTCTGTCTTCCAGAAACCAGTGGATAGTAAATATATATTATCCTTTTAGCACTCTAAGGAGCCAAAGAAAGTAAATCCTCTTCAGGAAATGTGATATAAAAATGAGGCCTGTTGTCTGCATAGTGGTGGGGGTACAGCTCTTAGCAATGGAATTTTCAGTTGGCGTTATATTTTTCTTAATAAATAAGTAAAACTATTTATACAGAAACTTATGGGAAGAAAATCAACTGATCTTTCGCAGTGTGAAGGTACAAAGAAAAAGAGAGGGAGAGAAGGAATGCCATGTGAAACTAGCAGAACAATGAGCCAGCTCTTTCTGTTTAACAGCTTTATATTTTATGCCAGACTTTTGGATTCAAAAATTATGAATCACACTCTTCACTGTCTCCTCCCCTCACATGACGTGGTTTAAGATGTCTTCTTGCCAGGCATAAGCTAATGAAAAGAAATGCTTTCTGTAACAATAAATAGCACAATACAAAGCAGTGGGGGAACAGTTTTTGCTGGCTTGCAGTTTTCATGGGAGTTGAGAACTTAGAACTTAGGCACTGCAGCTAGTCATTTTTCTTTTAACACGGAAAGAAGAACATCTTTACTTTCCCAGGCTTTCCTTCAAAAAGTTTTAAAGCATAATGACTGTTTTCAGGGGCGTATTTTCAGAAGGTTATAAATGCACTAGCACTTTAATAAGAGTGGAACACTTTTTAACTAGTAAGGAGAACACTTGCCAAAATGTTTTATATCTCTGGCTTCCTTACAATATCAATACAATCAGAAATATAAAATATTGACATTGAAAATGCTAATCCCACTGTGTAGCTCCATTATGTAATTGTCAGAGAATATTTCCTAAAACTTTCTTTCTGCTGAGAAAGTGAGTTCATAATTCTGATTCCAAAGATAAGATGAGCAAAGTGCTTCCTTGATGCACAGAAAAATCCTGTCAATTAGATAAAATCACTACTTTCCATCTTGTATTTTCCTTTTATTAATTGTTTAATAACTCAAAAGTTGATGCTCACCCATCTAGCGCTTGCAAGCAGATTCAATTTGTAGCATGGAAATTAGAATACAGTAGTGTAGTATTCCTTGTAGTGTAGATTTTCTTTCAAAAGGTGTTTTTTAACAGAAAAAATCCACTGGCTAACACTTGAATGAAATTTACTCTGGGGAGTGGCCTCATAATTCGTCATTTTCAAAGCATTTCAAAGTCAGCTCGAGAGCTGTCATGATTCTGAAAGCCATTTCCCACCTAGTAGTAAGATTACAGGAATCCACAGAGAGGAGAAGCAAATGTATGGCCTAGCACATGATGGTATGCATCATAATTTCTGGGCTATAGTTCCAATTAGAATTAATTTTTCCCCATGACTTCAGACAAAAAGGGAAGATGAACTTTGGGGAAGAGACAAGGTGACAACCCTTGCAGAGCTTCTTGAGGACATCTCCTTCCCCTAGGCCACCTTCTTTTTTGCCTCTCTTGGATCCTGGAGGATGTATGGCACAGATCTGACTCTCAGTGTTTTGGCTATGTCTAAGTTGAAGTCATGCCATAGGAAAGTCCCCTCTTCCCAGGCCCCCCAGCAGGACCCCTGTCATAAGGGAATCCTGCACTACACAAGAGCAGTAAGAATATAATATCCATCCTTTCAGTGATTCTGAAATGAAGAGCAAATTGTGCCCTCATATCCTCTTGAATATCCTGGTATGCCAGAGAGCTGGCCTGGTAAAAGGCAATTTCATCTCCAAACAGTGAATAGAAGGGCAGATCCATAGTCTGGCAAAATGCTGCAGTTTGGATTAATCTGTATTTTCTATTACAAATGTTACATAATCAAAAACATTCTGATGGGCAGCATTTAAGATATGTTCTCTAAGCCAAGCCAAAGGTGATTATACTGCTTTTGTCAGCTCCTATGATAATCACAGAGGCAATTTAGACTGACATTATTCAGTAAAGGAATATATTTATGCCAGGAACAAGAAAGGTTTCATGAGCGAGTAACCCAACCTGTGACATGGATTTAAATTAGCATTGCTTAGAGCACAGGTCTCTCTCCTAGCAGTCTCAATAGGAAACCCATAACCAGCTCACCCAGACTAAAACAATGAGAGACCCCATAGCCATTGCAGTGTAACTTTTACCTGGGAGTTTGTTTTCTGTTACCAAAAGGATTCATGCATTACTCTGCCTTGACCAGTGTAGTTGAGGGGGAAAATCCTTAAAGTGGATGCTTGCTGGGGGAAAATATTACAGAAGCTGTATTATGAGGAGCAACTGAAGGAAAAAGCCTCACAGAAATCAAAGCTGGAGGGAAAAACAAAAACATTATAGGTTAATGGCTGGACTCAATGATTTTGTGGTCTTTTTTCAACCTTAATGATTCTATGATTATGGGGATAAAGAACTAAAACAAGATGAGTGAAAAAATTACAGACAACAAGGAAGGATAACAAAGAAACAGGGGAAAAGAAAGAAGATATATTTAAATGGAGAAGTAGTGAAACAAGGATTGAGATAAAAATCATATTTCATTAACATCAAAAGACAGTTGCCAAGTGGACACAGTTTCAGAAAAAGATTACTGGGTGGTTGAACTCTACTTTTTTACAAGGCTATGGGAGTTAAGAAATATCTGCATTTCATGCATTCTCAAAAGATTTATTGTCTTCAGTCAGTATAATATTGCATTTGTATCACTAAATCGCAGAAAGTTTCTCAGGGTTGTTCATTTAGATTTCCTAACAGATTTACACAGGAGGAGAATTAGACTTCTTTCTTATGTGTATCAAGGTAAAATACTCCCTTTTCTTTCTTTATCTGTATGGTACAGATGTACCATTTGCTAACATAAAAATTCTGAAATTAAGCAAAGGGCATGAGAGTACTTAAGTGCTGGTATGTTAATTTAGACCAGAATATTACTCTCAGTGCCTGAGACTTGCTTGCAACTACAACATAGTGCAAATGGAGTAATCACATAATCACATCAGCAAGTTCACCAGCCAATTTGTATTGCATTTTATGTTTTTGATATATTTTCTGAACAATGGAAAAATTAGGACATTCTTGTTGAGAAACCATTTTTCACTAACAAAAAAAAAGCCACTTTTCTATCAGCTCTAGATTTTTTATAAAGACTCAGGAGGCTCTAAGCTTAACAGGTGATTTTCTGACCTGCTGCCATCATATTATAAATAAATAAATGAAACCACAGGATACACATAAAATAAATTATTTATAAGGAAGGACAAGAATCTTACCTACAAAATCACCTGAAAGTTTTTAAAACCAAAATAGGTGCTTCAACTTAAATGTAGCCTATATACTTTGCTAAATAGGGAAAGGATATGATAAGGATACAAAATGGGTTTTACGTGAGTTCACAGTAGTTTTTTTCACTTTCTATGTCAGGTCTTTAGAAAAAACCAACCATGCAGTATAATGAAATCCTTTCTGCAGAAGTAGCATATTTACACTAGAGGGTGCTACTTGGACAGGATTTTAGGCTGCTCAGTGTCTTGCTTTGGTAATCCCTTTTTCAACATTTGGGGAAAATTTAAAATAAGAAACAGATGTTTCTTATGGGACAAATTCTACTGAAATTTAAATAAACATAACTGAAATTTTATTTTACACACACATACCCAAGAGGGACACTGGTCCCTTATGTCATCTCAGCTTCAGTACAAGCTACATATATAATTACACTGAGGATGTTTTAGAGATGAGTAAATATCCTTAATATTTCAATCTGTTTCTGCTAAACTTCTATGACACAGAAAATAGACTAACTAAAGGAATATAAAAATAAGGCCATGGCTTTTTGTTAGTGATAAAGACAGAAGCATCTGATGGAGTAAAACCTAAATTAGCAGTCTGTAGTACAAACATAGTGTTACTGAATGCCTGGGTGTGATATGACAAAGGCAAAGGGAATGGAAATGGCCAAGAGGTTATTTTAAACAATTCTTCTTTAATTCTTCCCATAGTGATGAGAATTGTGAGAACTCTGAACGTGTCTCTCTACATCTCCAGGGCCTTTGGCTGCTTTAAGTCAGAGCCCACATGGAGATGGTGCAGATCTTGGGCCATGAAGATAGCTGCTGCTCCCTAACAGCTGTTTGCAAGCAGGTTGGCATGGGCAGCTTATCTTCTTATACGTCTAATCCAAAAATCTCTTTTGAACTTGGCAGGTCTGTAACAAGGTAAGACAGAGTTTGCCCTGCTCTGTCCCTGTCTCAGAGACGCTACAGCTCCAACTCTAGGACTCTACTAATGCCATGATGAAGAGGTAGCTAGGGAATCTCCAAAACAAGCCAAGAGGTGGAGGTGAATAAAGTCTGCAAATACCTCTGGTTTGGTTTACTCTTTCCCCAGCACTACTGAACACTTTCCATTGGCTGAATTTATCACTGATAACCACTTGGAAGGTGTTATTCCTCACAGAGTAAATAAAATAGCCTCAGCTGTTTTATAACTCCATGTAACCTCACAAATTCTGTGTGAATCTGCGAAGTAAAGCTCAGTAGCAGTGCCAGGCATGTGCATGAAAACTGGAAAAACAGGGTGAGTTTATACCTTGGGTTCTGCCCCTCACTGAGTCAGTGTTTCTCCTTGAAAAGAGGTTTTACCAGAAGACCACCTTCTTCAGGCCAGGAAAAATCCCTTCTGCTCTACTGATCCTGTCCTAACTGTGAGAATTTGGATGTCCCATGAAATGAAATGCCTTAATGGAGAAGTACATCATCACTCTTTCCACAGCTATTGCATCAGTGCCCCCTAATGTTAGCTGTGAAGGGTCCCCTGCTCCCAGCACTGGAGCTCCTGCTGCAGGAGAGTGCTGGACGCAGCCTGTAGGTGAGAGATGCCACCAAAACTCCATGTACGCACACTTACTACTGCACAAGTAGTAAGTTTGTTTCTTGTTAAATCTGCTAAGGAGATGTTTTGTGTTTTTTGGATATCCCCTTCTCATCTTGTAAGTCTGTTGTATAGCTTGGACTAGCAAAAAAAAAAAATAGGGGATTAAATAAACAAAGTGGAAGAGGAAAAGATAAGGAAATGAATGGCAACAGATGGAGGAACACTGGGCTTTCTTCAGGTTGGTTAAGAAATAAGCAAACTGCTCACCTGAGAAGCCAAAAAGATGATGTACTGCTAGGAAGACTTTGGTTTTCAAATAGAAATTATCCCAGCAACCACAAAAGAGTTGAGTAACTTCAAAAGGCACAATGTATAACAGATTGTCATTTTTGTGGCCTCTGGTTTAACCCCAGCCAGCAGCCAAGCCCCATGCAGCTGGTCACTCACTCCCCCACCAATGGGATCAGGGAGAGAATGGGAAATGTAAAAGCTAGAAAAACTTGTGGGTTGAGATAAAGGCAACTTGATAGAAAATCCAAAAGCTGCATGCACAAGCAAAGCAAAACAAGGGATTAATTCAGTGCTTCCATGGGCAAGCAGGTGTTCAATCATCTCCAGCAGAGCAGGGCCCCATCACATACAGAAGTGACTTGGGAAGACAAACACCACCACTCCACACATCCCCCTCTTCCTACTTCACTCCAGCTTATATACTGAGCATGATGTCAGATGGTCTGAAATGTCCCTTTGGTCAGTGTGGGTCACCTGTCCTGGCTCCATCTCCTCCCAGTCTCCCATGCACTTCCTGGCCAGCATGGCAGTACGAAAAGCAGAAAAGGACTTGGCTCTGTGTGAGCCCAGCTCAGCAATAAGTAAACCGCTCTATATTATCAACCATGGGTTCACCACAAATCCAAAACACAGCCCCACACCAGCCACTGTGAAGAAAATTAACTCTACCCCAGCCAGAACCAGCACGGGGCAGATTCTCTTGTGCTGCCTGTGCTGCCTGACCTGGTATTTCTGTTGCCACAGGAAGGCACCTGTGATTCATCTGCTGGTGTTTGCAGTTCAGCAGGCAGCTTGTGCTTGACTGCTTGCCAGCCCTGCCTGCCAGTCCTGCCTGCCACTGCCAAAGGCAACACCCTGCCTTTCTGAGAAGGACCCCTGTAGTGACAAGGCATTGCTGCACAAGTGGACAGATGGTTAGAGGAGGAACGGTCAAGAGGGGTGAGTTGATCCATCAGTCCACTCTGAAGGAGCTTTACTGTGGTCATTATATTTTTATAACCTAATTCTCTGCCATAGGAAAGCAGCCTCTTTTTCATTAATAGGTATAAGTGAATTTGTGAGTGTACAACAGATGTCTTAGATTTCTTTCCTCATATAATGGCAGACAACAGTCAGATGCACTCATAGGTTCACATCACAAGGATCTTACATTGCTTTCACTTCTCTGTACTTTACTGCAAGGTTTGCCTATGTTTTGTTTGCCCTTGTTCCATTGAGTGTATGGTTTTGAGCTTCCTTAGCATAAAGTGTGTACAAATTCAGTGGATAAATCAATCTGAATACTGGAGCTGTATCAAGTTGTGCATCTTAAAATAGCAGTCCCATTGAATAAGTCTATGAGTAAGCAGCTCCCATAAGCATGTGCTGCATTTGCTGTGTACTAGGAGTGTAGGACCCAGATGGAATCAGAAGGCAATGTCAGACATTTCTGAAGGAGCTTCTAGAAAGAATATGTCTGAAAGGTTGGTCAGTTGGAGTCACTTGGTCAGTGAAATTGTTTGGTCAGGAGATACTCAGCCAGTTGAGAGTCATTAAGCAGGGAGGGAAGGCTGCACTCTGAAGGGCCTGAAGCTGTGCCAAATTATGCAGAGTTAGTTAAGGACTTCATCAGTGAATCTTTGTTGTCATAGAGAAGTGGTGAAAAGATGGTGTGAATATGAGAGAGGAACCAAATAAAACTGATGATAAAAGAAGTGTGTGTACATATATATGTATATATATATATATATATATATATGTACATGTGTATATATATATATACACATATTTAAAATCCAAATGCAGATATACACATATATATTTGTATATGCATCTATATGTATATGGATTTATATATGTGTGTATGTGTTGGAATTTTGCAGTGTTAGTTTCTGAGAGAAACAGAGATCAATAAAATGTGTCACTGCTCTTCCAGACTGTGTACAGAGCTTGTTGATGCTAATATTTTTATAAAGATACTCCTCTATGTGCAAGACACTGCAGTATTTTTGACCAAATGACTGTGACATTACTTCTGAAGACATGACCAGGTTAATCTGCAATTATCTGTGAAAGTAATGTTACGTTAAAGTTGAAATACAAGATGCATGTCGCCTTTAATTCTGGCTCCTAACAATGAGTACAGATCCATTTGGACTGTGGAACTGTGTCATTTCAACTGTATTCCACAGTGTGGTTCATCTAAGCATCACAATTTGTCCCTATGTTCCCTCATCTTGCTACAATGTGATCAGTGCCAGCTGCACTGATAGCCTCCAGAAATTTTTTCATGACAGAGTAGCTTGTCTTTTTCCCTGCTGTCTTTCCAGACAGACGTGCAAGCTAAGATGTCTTTAAGGTCAGAACTGCTAGAGGTACACTGTATATATATGTTAAAATAATTATAAAATTATAAATATGTGTGTGTGTGTGTGTGTGTGTGTAGCATTTTTGTAATGAGATAGTAATGTTTTTCTCAACTGACTTTTCCATGTTATGCTTTTATGCTTGCTTGGAGATGAAGCAGAAAGCTGGGACAGGTGGCCTTTTAGCAACCCTCCTCTGTGCCTTCTGCTGCTATTGCTTTTGGCATTCTCTTGCAGCAGCCAGGAGCTAGTATGACCTAAAAAAACCTTCACGCTATCCTGCAAAGGAAAAGGCTAGCGGGGAAAGAGAAAAAAAACAAAGTGGAGGCAGCAGATTCAGGGGTGACTGGCTACCCAAGCACTCAGGGAAAAAGGATTCGTGGACACCAGGGAGAAGCAGGCAGGAGATGAGAGAGATGCAGAGAAGGCATCCACTGGATGGAGCATGGAGAGGAGGTGAATGTGTAAAATACACAAAAATAGCTAGATAGTTATTGATTTCATTGCCATGGAGTCCAAGTATATATAAAATAGCATCTCTAGAAGGAGAGTTAGGGTCTATGCAGCTAAACCGCTGGAAAGTTTCATTAAAATGGTACATTGACTTTATATTTTAGCAGTTGTCTATCATTTCTTCATCAGCTGTGCTAATTATTTGTAGTGCTTGAACAGATTCACTGTTTTTTGGGTTATTTTTCCTGTAATTGCCATGTATCAGAAGCAAACTCTAACCCATTAGGGATAGCTTTGTCTCTCTGAATTTAAAAATGTTTATTCAGTTCCTGCAATTTGAGATTTGGAAACAAGCCTGCAAGTTCCAGATGCTCTATTGTTAGCAAAATGGTTTAGAGGGTATTTTAGGTTAAACTTGGATATGTTGACAGAGCATATATCTTTTTGGATCTTCAAAGAATTTAAGTTAAAAGAGACATCAAATTTGTCAGCTAGGTAGAAGTGTGTTTCAGCACTGGCTCCTCATTAGCCAACTGAGAAAAATGACACCTCAGTCTTTTCATAGATGGTCTTACGAGTACCTAGGTTTGACTGTGTATGAAGCAGTAGAAAATAAAATGAAAATATTTGCTTTAAACTCTTTTTTTTTTTTTAATAATTGCCTGTGAAGACTGACATGAAAGCAGACAGAGCTCTCTGAGCAGTATTTACTCAGTCTCGTGATTGCATTCTTGCAAGTATGCATGTCTGTCTAAGGATTCATGAAACTCAGTAAAACTTTTCCAGGTAGGTGGCAGAAAGGGATTCTCTGAAGTACCAACAAACTGTGTTCTGTAGAATTTCCTCCACTGCTACCTGATGATACAGCTAGGTCTTACTGGACAGTGCTATGGAGGGAATCTCTGTGTGGAGCACATTGCATATATGGATTTACTGATGAGATGGAACATGGCAGATATCTAAGATACTCGACTAAAGCACCACACAACTTCCCAGCTCTCCTCTCCCTGGGAGAACACTACACTCCCATAATATATGTTAAGCACTATTGTGCTGGTAAATCACTTTCAATTAAACTGCTCTCTCCAATAAATACTGACCATTTAAGAAACGCAAACACATTATTAACACAATAAATTGTATTGAGGTGTAACCTGACTTCAGTAGTCCCCTTAAGTCTGCATGAAAAGTATAAAATCTTCCTACACCATGCCTGCATTAATGCATTACACAACCGTGATTGCTAAGATAAAATAACTTGTTCCTATTTGATGTTCAATTTTAAAACGCGCAGATTGTATTTCAAGGAGTGAAAGGTTTCACAAGCAAAGCAACAGATTGCACAACAAGTAAGGCAACAGGAGGGTGTAATATAAAGTCTGTCTTCTACTTTAAATTCTACTTACTACTTATCAGTGTACGATAACCATCAGTTACGGCCCTAAACCGTTGCCCTGATGCAATTCCTCCATTCTCTTTACGTGGGACATTCCCAAGCACGAGACCTGTCTCCTAGGGTGGCACATATCCTGCTAAGCACCCTTGTCCCATGTAGTCCTTCCTCTGCCTGCCGCAGATACAGCAGAAAATTACCAATCACACCAATTATTACCAATTACAGCGATGATGGTAGCTGACGATTATCAGAGGACTGCAGCGCTGTGAGCTATGCTCGCTAGATTCTTGCAAAGGATGACGCAAAGCCTCGCCTATGCTGCTGACACCTGGGATCAGCCGTGCCGGTGGGATACAGCGGGCTGACGTTCCCGGGTGGCGTCGGCGGGATGTCACTCCGGGACACAGACTGCTGCACTACAGATCCCAGGGTGCAGCGCGCCCGCGCCCCGCCCCCTCCAGCACTCGGGCCCCGCGGAGCCCGCCGGGACTTGTAGTCTGCAGAGGCAGGCGGGCGGGGGCTCCGCCGGCGCGGCTCCCGCCTGCCGGCCCGGGGCCAGCCGCGCTCCCGGGATCCGCCGAAGCGGCGAGGTGGGCACATCCCGCGGTGCCGGGCGCTGCCTCCCCTCTGGGCTCCCCGCCCAGCAGCCGGGAGCCCGCGGCGCGGGGGGCAGCCGGCGGAGCACCATGCTGGAGTCCATCTGTGTCACCGGTGAGGAGCGGGAGCGGGAGCGGCGCGGTGCCCGCCGCGCCCGGGGCAGCCGGCGGCCGCCAGCTCTTCCCCGCCCAGCGAGGCAGCATCGCCCGGGCGGCGCCGCGGGTGTCGGTGGGGTGTCCCCGGGGAACGGGGGAAGGGGCTCCGCACCTGCCTGGCTCCAGCAGCAGGAGCACCCCCGGTGAATGGGGAGGGAGCGTGTCGCCTGCGGGCCGTGCCCCGGGACACGGGGGAGTGCGGAGGTGACACCCGCTCCGCTGGAGCCAGGGGCAGACCATGCGAGGAAGAATGCCAGTAAAAGTACTGCTGATTATATCTGGTGTCTTACACGGTTTGGCTCTGCCCTTTGCTCTGTTCTCTGAGAAGTTAACAAATCCTTACAAGTCTGTGTGTATACAAACGTGTATTATGACTATCTAACGATCATATAGACAGGTACTTGGTACCACACAAAACTGGCTTCTTGTGCTGTGTACAATACAGTTGCTGCTTGAAAGCAGATGCTTTCCTTGTTTAAATTTGACATCCTTTCATGTGTCATTACTTCAGGTGCTCCAGCCCATGTTACTTCTCCGTGGGGAAATCTATCTACAAGAAATCTGCTGGAGGTGTCTTAGTGTACCCTCATTCAATACCTTTGTAATCATAACTAAGATCTCTTACAGCTGCTCTTTCTCTGCATAATTGATATGCTGTTCCATCTGTGCATGGATATGACTAGAGTGTTACTTCTGATAATGGGAACAGAAATAAAGTTCATAGGATTGATCAGAGCATCCCTGGAGATGTGCAATAGCCACTGCAATCTTAAAGGATGAGATTTTGTGAAAAATAGTTACTTTGAGTCCATATCCCTCCATCAAATATTCCTGACTGCACATGTGTTGCAGTAGAAGAAGGCAGAGACCTGCTTGGATGAGTTTCATCCTGTGCAGGTCTGCCTATAAATCAGTGTTCTGTAATTATATCCTGAGTTTATTACATCAGTAGGAGTTTGTTGCTTGATTTCATTAGAGCCAAGTCTTCACTTTTAATGATAATTACTGTGCCCATGTCATTTATTTTGAAGGGCCTGGATTTGGAGTCAGTTACATAACACTGTATTTCAACACAGAAGTAAAACTGCAGGAAACTGCTTGCAAGTCAGTCCATACCATTTTTTCCTTTTTAGAGTAGAAAGAGTACATCTCAAATAGCATTGTCTTTTTAAAGAAGAAAATCCAAACTGTCAATCATCCCTTAAAATGCAGAGTTACTTATGAACACTGCCAGGTAATGAATCAGATACACAAACTGGCTGATAGCTGAATCCTGCCCTTGCTTTTGAAGCTCAGAATTAAAAGCTGTATGACAGGTAACACCTTTACAGGAGAAAAGAAAATTGGATATTTTTTGTGGGAAAAAATAGAGTCTTAGGTTAAATGTAAAAGTTCCCAATATCATACAGGCTCTAGTTAATAACTAAGATGCTTGTGAAAATAGAAAGTAACTCAATGTCAGTGTTTTTACAGAAGCTCATTGCCTAATTTTGCTCTTAAACCATGTTCAGTCATTATACACAGAGCTTCCAGTGCATTCTAATTCAAGTTGCCTGACAGCTTCTGTTCAAAACTGTAGTGTTTTAAACTTTAAAGGGGTTTCCAGTGGTGAGGAAATAGAATATAAGATTGTGGTCAGAATCACTTATGCCACAAATACAAAACATGTTGTGTTTGAGAGGCAGTGGAACATTACAGGTTCATATAGAACACTCCTATGTTGCCTGCTTTTTTTTCAGAATATTCTTTCTATAGCCCTCTGCACACATGAACTACACAGTCTAGAGCCCGTAAACTATAGGGTGTTGTGAATCTATTCAAATCTTCTGAATATTGGAGATAAACATTTCTTTTTAATGAAATTGTACCTTTGCACAGTGTGTCAAAGGAAGAATCTTACTTGTCACATCTGTGTAGCTCCTTCTCATCTCAGTAGTTTCAAACTTAGCTATTGCTTGTAGAGAGATCACATACATTATTTGTGTTCCTATAAATTTGAAAATTTAAGTCAACCTTGAAATGATTTCTGATTTTGAGCAGAAAAAAGAAACTCAGCCATATTCTAATATGGTAATGGTAATCTTAGAAACAAAAGTAGTGTCTCAGACCATTACATCCCTAGGACAGGAGGAAGTGCTCCATTAACATATTTGCTAAGCACCTTAGTCACACTTGCAGTTTGGACAGGATTTGTTCATTGTGCTTGTATAACCTGAGTGACAGCTGCTCAAAAACTTGCAGGAGCTCTCTGCTATTTTAGAGCAAGGCTAGCCAGACAGAGGTATCTGTGCCCACAAATACCTGTCATTAACCTCATTCCACCTATGGAACAGGTATCTAAAAGCTGCTTGGATAGTAGCTGCCCTGTAGTCTAGAGGAAGGTGTTATTTATACAACATACTCCAAAGGCTAGGAAAATGCTTACACTGGGATTTCACCATGCATATTATTGACTTATTAGCTCAATCCATCAGTTTCTAAAGGACAGAGACCAATAATATAAACTGGCTTCTGAATATAACATAAAATCTAACTTTATTGTAACAAATAACCTCTGACAAGATTAGTCAGTGTCTGCAGTGTTGCAAGGTTCCAGGCCAGGGACTGAGATGCAATTTATACATGGAACATGTTTCATTAGTGCAGAATCATCATGAAATTCGTGGTTCTCACATATTCTGTTAGCACTCATGGACTCCATCCTTTTTCCAGTACTGCTGTGACGCTGGAATAGCTACCTGTGTATAAATGGAAGTTAAAGATCCTCTTCTTTCTGCAAAATCAAGCCTGTGGTGTTTTGAATTGTTCTGGGCACATAGTACACTTGTGTCTGCAGGATGGAGTAAGTCCAGTACTGCCAGGTGCATCTGATGTCATGACAATGATAGGATTTTGGTTAGGGCACAGCCTGCTCTCTTGTGAGATTCTTTAGACTCACAGGGTGGTTGTTTTTGGCTGGCTGGTGCCCCGCTAGCCCAGGTTAGGGGACAGCAGACACCAAACAACATGGTACTAAAGAGGGGTAGAGCTCTACTCTGGCCCAAGTTGCCATTAACAGGAGGATTTCCTGTTCTTTGGTACCCTAAATTATGACAAAACAGGGACAGGCAGTCCTTCTGTCCCCTCCTTGCTTATCCCTTGCCATCACCTTGGGCCCCAAATGTGGCAGATTGTTGCATGTAATATTTCACCTGTGTCTCTAGGACCATGTTTTTATTAACGTGTTGTTGCAGAAAGGAACAAGATATAAATAAATGGAAGGAAACATGATGGAGAATCTTTTAGGAAGAGACTATTAGTTTTGTTGTGGATTTTGGGGTTTTTTTAATTGCTGAAGGGCTTGTGGCTTTGTGGCCATTGAGTGTTTGGAAGTGAAAACAATGAAAAGAATCCTGATAACATAAATCACAAGAGGGAGGTTCTCAAAGGTAACTGGAGCCCTGGGCATATGTTCTTTGACAGTTTTCTACTGCAAAAATAGAAATAAGTTAAGTCAGGAAATTCAGACTTGTACTTCTCAGAACACATGTAGCACATGTGAATGTGATACAAAAGATAAAACCTATGGGATCTGTATCATGATATCTGTATTCTGGTATGCAGGGTTGCATTACACCATAGCATGGTGGTTTTCAATTTGCCGTTTTCATATCTTTTAGAAATTATCTGTCCAATGGTATCAGAATTTTAAAGCTGGGAATCACTGCTAAGCAATCCATGCAATTAATCTGGGTTGATAATCCATTCCAACTGGCTACTTTATAGCAGTACGGTATTTCAGTACTTTTTGAAATTCTGAAGCAGGTTTTCGGGAGGCAGGCTGTGCAATGAATTTGTTTTATATTCAGAATACTAGACCTCTTTCTCAATCACCAGGTATTGCTGATAATTGCAAACTCTTGGATGTAGTAAGACAAGTTTCCTAGAAGACAGTACAGTCTTAATTTGGTTGATGCTGTCTGATTTACAGATGTGAGTTTAAAATATATTATATCTTAAACAAATGCACTAGAGAAATAATTTTAAATTTGGTGTTTTGAAACATGATTTTGACATAGTCTTAAATATTATTTTCTAATTTATTTAATAATGATCTTTAGAAGACCTATCAAATTTTAGAATAGCAGTTAAATTACTTCTGTGAAAACTGCTTTGTTATCTGTTATAATATTTCAAATGTGCCAGATTACCTGTTGATTCTAGGTTTCCAGCACAAATAGGCATGGAACAGTATCTTTTAGTCAGAAGAAAATTAAGGACAGCCACACTTAGTTTGGCAGCTGAAAAATCACTTTGCTACGAGGTTGCGCTTATAAAGTAACTACAGATTGGGAACAACTATTTTTGATATCAGCCATGTGCATGTGAAACCTGCCAGTGCATGTTCAGCACTCAGCCACCATTTGTGACACTTCCAGGAGAATTCTGACTTACAGCATTCAGCAATTGTCTACATATAAAAGCATTTATTAATGGCCAGCTGTACCTTTTAGCTCTAACAGCTTGCTGTCATGAGTTTTTGGTATTAGACTGACACAAGCGTTAGGGGAGGGAGGGAATGGGTGATTTAAGGTCATTTTGAGTTGTTTCCTTGAATTAAATTTCTGTTTTTTTTCTTTTCTATTTATCACTTCTTAGATATGTGTGTAATATTAGTTCTATTTGTTCTTCATTATAGCAGCAGTTTAAGGCTTCTATTTTCTTTGTGGCTTTTAAGACCTGGTTAGTAGAGAAGGTGAAGCATTAATGCCTCTAGTATCATGTTATTTCTTTGTCTATATTTTAAGAAGTAGCTGTGTAAATTCCAACTCCAATTTTGTCTACCTAAGCAAAGTTGTGCTCTGAAATTTAATATGTGTTCAGACATTCTGGAAACCTTGGTTTTCACTTACCCTTCTTATAAGTAAAGATTCTCATACTGTAATAGTCTGGAGTCATACTGTAATAGGTCTGGAGTCAGTCTCAAATACCTGAAATATGAGCGTGGTCATCCTATTCTGTTGCATCCAAAAAATGCATCTCTTTTACGTATTTAGTTTGATGTTGTTCTCCTTGTGATGGGGAGCTGTGGTTTCTCACCATGACAGCTCATGGGAGAGCAAGATAAGCCATGTAGGCAGGTTGTCATGTATGTGATGAGAATGATCTGACAGAATTTGAACAGGAATGTCAAGGAGCACACTCCTGTGCCAAGCATAGAAAGAGGAGTCACAGACTTATGATGGAAGAAAACTGAGTTTGCATAGGATACACATGCTTTAGTGAAGGGTAATAATCTAATGCTTCTACTTCTCTTCTTTCCAGTGGAGAAAACACCTTGCCTGCAGATCACCCATCATATATTCATGCAAATAGGACCTCTGGTCTTTTTGGTTTTTAGGACAGGATGTCAGGGAGAACTGAGGAACACAGGTTGATTATGGAACTGACAGAGGTCCAACAGCATGAAATACGTTGTCATGGGAGCAAAACTTAATTTTCCTGTGAAAATAAAGCTGAAATTAAGCCACTGTTGATTTTTTTTCTGCCTTGGAGGCATTTAATGATTTCTTGCTACTGTTACATTGAGAGTATAATTACTGTATGTAAAGTAATTACAGCTCAACTACATATAACTATGGGATAAAGCTCAAATCCCTTTTGCAGGGATTTAATCTTTAATCATGCCACAGCCATATCTCCTGTTCTGTGAATCCTTTTATTTTAGGTACAGAAGTAGGAAACATTTCAACTTTGGCACAATTTATTTGTATGTGTAGTTTTGGCTCACCGAATGTTCTAGGAGGAACTGGTTGTCGAGAGGAGGGGATGGTAGAACCAGTGAAGTGAGGTCACTTCTAACAAGCCAGCACAAATGTTAAATTCAGTTTTAATCTTCAGTGACTTTTCCATGCAGCTGCTCTGCACCAGGGACCAGTCTTCCCCGAGGGCTGTGCTAGGAGTCAGAGCACAAAAGGAGGGCTCACTCATTAAAAAATAACTTTATTTGCTTTTTGCACTTAGTTTGGTTTACAGTGTTTCTTCTCAAATGTTTTTTTTTAAGCCAGCTGTTACGGTAGAACAGCTTTGATTAGATGAAATACCCACTGTTGTCTTAAGGCATTTCGGGAGACTAGTTAGGTGATCTCTCTTGCCTCTTGAAATGTAGCTTATTGCCTGTATTTAGAGTGAACATGTGAAACCAAAGTCTTTTAAACATACATTACAATCCATATGCTGCTGTAAATTGTTCACAGTGGCTGGCCTTTTCCAACATTCTCACCGTTTTCTGGGAGTAAATTCCGTGAATCAGATTTTGCAGATGAGATCACACCAGACTGCTGTGGGATCTTCTGTGAGACTTCACTGTAAACACTGCTCATATGCTCCTGTACAGTTTCCTCTTTTTAAAGTTATTCTTTATCCTTACAGAAAACCTTCCTTGCATGGTAAAGATCAATCAGCTCAAGACTATACATTTGTTAATGTAGCAGTAAATGTTCATGAAGTCCTGTAGAGTCTTTTCTTAAACAACAAAGTCCTTAGCTGCCAGCAGCGTAGTTATGCATGGAGATGCAAGCATAAAACACTCGTTTAGCTGGATCTCAGTCTAATTGTCCAAAAGTGATATACACACTCTGTTATATATTATATATTATATATTATATATTATATATTATATATTATATATTATATATTATATATTATATATTATATATTATATATTATATATTATATATTATATATTATATATTATATATTATATATTATAATACAGCTGTTCATGCCTAGAAGTCAAGATTAACGTGATGTGACTGCAGTTAAGACATTTTGTCTTTCCTTTATGCTGCAGTTTTGAGTCCTTGACATTAGTATCACTGCGTGAAAATCAAGTTTGTCCTCATTATTTCCTTTTTTTTTTCTCCCTAAATGCAGAAAAACTTCACTGGCCTAAGACAGAGCTTTCTAGGAAATCAGTCCTGAGCCTGGAAGTACACAAGCTGAACATTCATAATGAAAACACCCTCCAGCATCCACCTTCTGGGATTCTCAAGGACATTTTCACCACAGGCACCAGCAGCTACAACGTCCTTCTGCAGAGCAAAGAGGAGAAAAAGCACCACGCTCAGAAGCAGTCGTGCTCCCACCACAAGAAGCACAGGAAGGCCGGCCCCAAGCGGCCCTGCAGCCCGCGGGGCGCCGAGCACCGCCGCGGGAGGGCGCTGCCGCTGCCGGGCGGGCGGCGCTGCGGGCCCCGCCAGCCGCCGCTCCTCAGCGCCGGCCCCGCGCCCGCCGGGCCCGCCCCGCCTGCGGGCAGGGCCAGAAAGCACTCCGGCCTCGCCAAGCCGAAGCAGCCCCCGGCCTCGAGGAGCCGCGGGAAGGAGGAAGGAGGTGCTGCTGGCCAGAAGCTCTGTTTGCTGACCGCCATCAAGCCGTCCAACGTGGAGAAAGAGAAGGTTAAGTTTTTCAACTCGGATTTCACGTACAATCCTCAGTTTGAGTATGAAAACCCCGCCCTGCCAAATGTGTTAGCTAAGCACAGCCATGCGTCTGACAGATTCCTTAAGCAGGTATAGTTGCTTTTATTCCCCTCCATTTCCCGTGATTATTTCTTCCTTTACCTACGTGGTATTTGGCTTTGTTTGTAGCAAGTAATTTCTCCCTATTCTCCCCTGCTGTTTGAAATATGCATTAGAGAACTGAAATGAAATTTTTAAATTTTAAATTAAAACCTTTCTGAAATTTACAGGATTTTAAGGGATAAATGCACAGTTCCATCTAAATGGGTTTACACTAAACATAATTTAAAGCAAGAAAGTTTTTTAGGCAATGGAGCAGGGTCCTGTAGAGGAAAAATACAGGGCATAAGCAAGGAGAGGAATAAGGCAGCATAGGAATCCTGCCAATCCTCTTGGTGACACAAGGATCGGGAGGGGATAGCAATTATTTGAGGTCATAGTTATTGGACACGCATATGTTGATGTTCCCTGTTTTAATCAACTTTGAAAGGTTATTTGGACATACATTAGGCTCAATCAAGCAGCAGCCAAATTCCATTCCAGAGAGAGGTAAATTTTAAGAAGACAATTTTGGTTTTTCATATCTTGCAGCCACACTGGTAATATAGCTATACACATTCCCATTCTGTGTAACAGCCTGGCTTCCTACCTGAGTTGCAAAAAACCTAAACAACAAAAGCCCTGCTTTCAACTTTGACATAAGTGACAAAACCCAGTGCTTATCTGTAGAAGAAGCACTACTCTTCCCACTTTTGCTATTTTTAAATGGTTTTAGATTATTTTTTTTGGATTAAAATGATTTTGATCTTATTTATGTCTGACAAGCTTTTCTAAACATAGACTCTTACGTATTCAAGTGATCCTTAACATGGAAGACTTCCTGCCATTCCATGAGTTTCACTTCTTTGCAATATGAATATTTCACTTAAAACTAAAATTCCTGGTGGCAAAGATACATTAATTAAAAGAACTAGGGATTGTAAGAACTGATCCCTGACTTGTGAACAGCCTGATTTTTTTTTTTTCTAAACCCAAGAGTGTACAAAAGTGTTATTACCCATTACATCATTGTATCGATAGTCTCCATTCTTACATTGAAAATATCTGCATATTTTAACAACTCAGTTTCTGGATTTTCATTAAAAATTTATTTTCTTTATGAGAAAAGGGAGCAGCTCTTCTATTCTTAAAATCGTCTTCCATACTTCCAAACAACGAACTAATTCATGATGACACCAAATAAAATTGCCCCTTGACTAGAGCTTTTTAATAGGTTTTCCTTTGATTTTTTAGCAGTATTAGCAACATAGATGACAGCACATCAACAACTATTGATTTGAGAAACCAAATTTAATACAAATTATCCCTCTTAGTGTGGGCTAGCAGAGCCTTAAAAGTCCTTTTATGCATGATGATTTTCTGGAGCAAACCTTTCTTTGGTTTACCCTTCTTTTAACAAAAACCCATAAGTGTAAATACTGAATATTTTAATGACGAATGATTCCTCAATATTTTTCTGATTTGTAACTCTACCTTTTTCCCTGTCCATAAAAAGTATGGGAAAATAAAGGCCCTGTAACAACTTCATAAAAGGCAGTAAAGGATTTAATATTCAAGGAAGTATGTTTCTGACAATTAACAAGGAATATATAAATTGTTTCACCAGATTTAGTTTGAGCCTAGAAAAGCATGTATTCTAAGTTCAGCTCCTAAAAATACCAAACAAAAATACCTTGCACTTAAAAAGCCCCAAAGCAGAACTTTAACATAGCTCCAAGCCCAGCAGGTGTCACTCTCTCTCTTTTATCTACAACTAGCTTCAGAAACTTTCATCTCCATGCAAATTTGAATTTAATTTCATGCAAATCTACTATCCAGAAAAAGCAGCATAAATCAAAAATTTTAATCAGGAAGTATTGTAGGAGCACTTGCTTTTCCTCGTTGCTATTTTTTTTTTCACGCAGATTTTACTTGTCAGAAGAAACGCGTAGGTATCTTAAAGGAAGTTCAGAAAGAATAACTTGAGCTGCAAAAAAAGAACTCACAGTATCAAGAGCTGGGTCTGCAGTAAAAATGCAACTGTGTGTAGTCATCCCTTTTGCTACAAGAAGGTTCAGTTCAGTTTTGTTGGGGTTTTTTTTTGGAAGCATATTTGGCTTATGTTTATTGCTCCACTTATTTTAAAAAGCCTTGGTAACTGTGAACAGTTTTTAAGGTACTCATGGCAACTTCCACTTGCTTGCTCTTTTATGAGTAAAAAGCTATAAACCCAGTTCTTACTGACTGAACCCACCGTGTTTGTAGGGGGCTTTTAGGATACTTAAGTGGAATGAGCTCAAAACCTGACATTTCAAAAAATTAGAGAATTTTTCAGTCATGTCAAAAATCTTTTTACCCACAGCTGTGCATAGCCTGCTAGGACATTAAAACAGATTGTGCTTTCTTATTGCCCTTTCTGCATTTGTGCATGTGTATGAAATTAATATAGCATTACTGAAATATGTCTGGAAGACAAATCACACTCCACCCCATTTATTTACTTTTCTAAAAGCAGAGAGCACTGAAGGTTTGCAAACCATTAACCCAGAAATGCTGTAGTGGGGAACACACAGGCTTGTGACCACCCACTTTACCCCATGCCTCTACTTAAATCAGAGCTTTTAAACCTTGGGCACAGCTCAACACATTTATTGATTGACTTTTCACAGAGAGAGAATATTTTTATTTCATATTCTTTTATTTTATTTATTTATTTATTTAATTTTATTTCATAATATTGTCTCTATATGAAATATTTATTAATATTTCATATACAGAGAATATTTTTGAGTTATTAATGCACTTGAAAAATGCTTATTTTAGTGTCTTCCTTCTCATACTCTGTTCTGTTTGTTTCTCTCTTCATATCTACATTGTATTTTCTTCATAATAAGATTTTTTTAATGAGTCACACAATACAGTGCCTTTAGGGAAGTAAACTGTAGAACAGAAAATAGCATGCAGATTTGTACTCTTCACAGGGATTAACATATCTGATATTACAGAAGTTGATTTTCTTACCACTGTGTTTCAAGGTCACTGCAGCAGCTCTGTGCTCTAAAAGTTTTCTGACTCAAACTTCTTATCCCTCATTGTGAAGTTTCTGAGCACTCAAAGCATTTGTTATTTTTGCTTAGATGCTTGAGGTGGCAATATTTGCTTAGAAATAGTTGTTCCCAGTGTTTGCAGAGCAGATGAACTTAACAGTTCATCTGATTTGCTGAACCAAAATCAGCAAGTTGCATTTTTAGGTACCCTGTTTCTTTGAACTGTACAAGGCAACAATAATTCTATTTCTATATGCATTTAAAAAAAAAAATGATAAAAAACCCCCAACCATTTTGTCAAATGAGTGATCCTCCCACAAAAGAGTTACATATCCTCTTCCCTTGTACTCAAAAGAGTATAGCAGTTTTGAGTTCATAAATAAACCAGTTATACCACAGTGCAAGTGTTTGTGTGACACCTTTTAAGGCAATAATAAAAGTAGCCTACGATTAGCAAATTTATCAGATGTTGGGAAAAAAATTTAGGTGGAGCTGGAAGGCTAAACAACATGGCAATCAACACTGAGTAATCCTTTGCTATGTCCAAGTGATGTCACAGCTTAGGCATTTGGAAGATTCAAGGACATGACACTGTCTGTATAAAACACTTAATTGTTAAACACTTCATTCTGCACTAGTGACAAATTCCATTGCTAACTAGGATTTATAGATAAGGTGTGCTAATACATAACACAAAGCATGTCAGGCCATCCAAGTGGCACAGGTTCTCAGGGTCTGACGCAAATATCTCTCTTCCCCTAGAAGGGATTAACAGATCACTTCTGGTGATACCACAGTAGGAATATAACTTTACTTCAGAGCAGAGTCTCATACAAAAACCTAGTGAGTATTAACTTCAGATTCTTTACAAAGTAACTTAAAAGTTTTTAATTAAAAATATTTCTACCATCTCTAAATTACTTAAATGTGTCCTTTATACCACTAAGAACAAGCATGCAAAAGAAAAGCCTCTATAAACACTGAACAAAACCCCAAATCCTGCAGCCTGAGTGAACTAGCTTCAGAAATGTATACTTACCTTCCTCCCTCCATTCCTCTTGACCCAAACAGCCACCATTTTATGGCTGTTGATTAGACTAACAAGCTCTGTCTGGTACAAAGTGTTACCTAATGATGCACCTTGGAAGCTTTTTCCCCCTAGCTGATAAGTTATGCAGGAAGAAGAGCAGTGGTGTGTGTCTACCTTGTCTGTCTTACAAATCTCAGCAGAGACTGCAACCCCTTTGCAGCAGAGCTGCTTCTGAATACAGGATGAGCTGACTAAGACAGGGGGCTGACTCCTAGATCACCGAGACCCTTCTCTGACTTGCTTGCCTCACACTACTCATAAGAAGTCTTATCAGTACATATTTCTACAATAACTCTTGACCACTGAGCTGAGTTGCTGGACATGGGTGACTTGAGATGCAGAAACCTACTTGGCTGTAAATAATTTCTTTTAAAAAGCAACACCAGCATAACCTAAACCAGTCAATTAAACAGCCTTGCCTTACTCTTGTTAGTGCTTCTGTGTCATTGCTTTCTTGAGCATCACAGAGTTTGCTGTGCAAGGGGGCTTGTCTTGAGATGGCTACTTCTTTTGGCACTCTTTGGTAGTGATCAGAGGGATAAGCAGACATTTTAGCTAATATTGAAAAGAACAAAAATTATTACTGCTATCCAGTAACCTAGTACAGCCACATAGTTCTTATTTTCTTTTTTTTTTACTTGTTGCTGAAGAGTTTATAGTTTAGCCTTAGGAACTGCAGCAGTACCAATGTTCTGCTGGCCTGGAGGCTGGAAAATAAGCTCACAGTTGGATGCTGCATAGGCAGCAGCTGGAATGCTGGTCTGGATTTTCCCCTTTTCCAGCAAACTTGCAACACCTGACTGAGTCATCTCACCTTGGAGGCAGGTGCAGAATCCCAAATTAAGGGCCTGGTGTTGTAGTCAGTGCCTGGAAACCAAACATTTCCCAAAACTTTTTCCTTCAGGAACCACCCCCAGCCGGAGTGGTCGTGGCAAGAGGTGTCCAAAGCAGGAACATCCCTGGGGATGGGGCTCATCCCAGTGTCAGGGCCATCTGCCACTCCCCTGGGATTTGTGTGCAATGTGTCTGTGTGTGATGGCTCTCCCTGTTGTTTTGGTGCTTCCAGAGCCACACCTGCCCAGTTGGAAAGAATTTTCGGGACTTTTTTCTGTTTCGCTTGAAACAGAGTCAAGAGAGAAGGTGATAGTGGTGAGCACCCTTCTTAGTTATTTCTGAATATCTGGTTAGAGAGTCCTCTGGGATTTCATTTCAAATGAACTTAGGCAGCCTAGAATTTAAGTGGGTATTTAGTCTTATAGATGTAATTGAAATTTAATATCAACAAGTTGTGAAGACAGATTTCATGCTAGAAGATTGATTGACAGATGACTTCTTCCAGAGTGAGCAAATAAAGTTAATTAATTGTTAATAGAAACCCAATATACCAAACAACTAATAGGTGACATAAATATCTTAAGGATCTGGCACCTGGCAAAGGAGACTGAAGAGCTGTTATCATGAATTATTCTGGCTACTGGCTGAGAATAAACTTCCTGGGAAAAGGGTGGGAATTTTTAGGTTGCTTCTTTAACCAAGGATTTTCTATAAGACAGGCAAATGCCTCAGAATGTGCAGACACTAAAAAAATTATAAAACAGATAATGTTTTTAGAAGTTAAAATTGATAGGTAATTTTTAAAAAGGAAAAAATGTTTGGGAAAATATACAAGACAAAGAAATACTGAACATTAGGTACAATATTTCTTTGGCATTCGGGTAAGTGAGATTTCCTTCATCAAAGAGATATTAGGCTTTAAGGATGTGTCTGGCTGTCATTTATGGGTTTCAGTAGCTATTACTCAGGGTTGATTAGTTTCAACTTGAAAAACATTAGAAAAGGATTGTTGATAGGTGTGAGAGATAAAAAATTAATCCAATTTTTGTGGAAAATCAGTCAACCTGCCAATGTCAGAATTACATAGCTGGAGACAAACGTGTTCATGAAGGGATATAAGTATATAATGTAAAAAGAGATTCAGTCTGCAAGATTTTCACCTTTTATTGTTAGTGGTATTTTCTTAGCAAGAGCATTCTTTTTTTAAGGTGGTGCCAGGAGCTTCTGTTATCAAGTCTATGACAAAAAGCTATTCCCTGTAGCTGGACTGTTGCTGGGAAAGAAGTTATTCCATACCGCATTTTCTTTTAAGAGTGTGAAATGACACACTGGAAAGAAGATAACTAGGGATGAGAATTTCACACCCCATCAATAAAATCTTCAGTATGCATAGTTCAGATCATGGTTTTGGGCATTGTGCTGAGCTTTGCTCAAGGGACTTCTACTAGCAGCAATTCATAGGAGAATTATTGATACTACTCTATTTATCTCATGAAATAGGCCTTCATTTTGGAGGGTTTTAAAGAAGTACTGTGGTTTAAATGAAAAGTTTAAATGAAAGTTCTGTAAATAAAAGTTCTGGCTCTCTCTCCTCCTTTCTCAGACAAACACCCATGGTACAAGAGATTTCATTGTAAGGAGACATTTTTGGTAGAAGTATTATTATTAAAATTATAGTTACACATCTGCTTAATCAGTGTTCCTAAATTAGAGAATGCCAAGAAATGAAGTGAGATGACAGTAATAGTTGATCTTTTTCAAATTCTTTGGAAAAACATAAAAAGAAAAATGCTGTCAAACTGCAAATGTCCTGGAGACCTGTTACAACTGTTTTAAAAGGCAGTTGTACAACACTGCCAAAATTAAAGAGAAAATAGATATTATTTCACTAGACTGATAATCATCATGCTGATGCATGTGGGTCTAAGATGAGTTGATCAGGATCTTTTTTCAGTACTTTGGCATTAACGTACATCTGAAGATGGTATAACTTTATTGCAGAGTGTTTCAACATGTATTAAATGAGTAGAGCCTGTTAGTGACTGTCAGTGAGTTAAGAAAAGGGGGATTTTAAACTGAGAAAAAAAGAGAGACTGAGAGGGAGAGAAAGAATACAAGTATCAGGCTGACATGGGGATCTTATTGCCCTGATATTTGCTATGCTTTTTCATTTTATAGTCCATTAATATTATGAGGCGGACATTGCAGAAATATGGAAGCTATGAAAAATTCGAACAGGCAACTGGAGGCAGCCTGCTGACCAAAAGTCGTATCTGGAATCACGTCAGGAAGTACATGGTGAAAGAAGGCTGTCTTGGTGAGGTAAGTCCTGCACTGATCAGGAAAGAAACACTTGTGTAGACCTTAGACATTACACATGGATGGACCCAGGAGACCATCTGGGAGGCCTTTCCTCCATAATTACAAGAATATTCCTTACATCATATTTTTTCTCATGGCTAAGCCCAGTCTAATGTTCGAACAATTGAAACGACACACATTCATTGTGAAGGCTTCAGTCATCTCTCTGAGCCTGTTTCCTGATTCATATATACTTGTTCTTAAATTCTCTTCTTTTGGGAGTACCCAAGAACGACACCCTTCCTTCCCTCCTTTTTTCAGCTACATGGAGACCAGCACATTTCCATTTATTCATCAGTTCTGCCATCTGTTCTCCTGTATCGAATTATTTACACCAAAGGAAAGAGTTAAGAAAAGGCCAAGAAAAATAAGCCAAGAGAGTGATTTATAAGAAGCAACACAAATGAAAGTGACATAAGTGAATAAAAATGTCTGAAAGAGCTTGTTGAATTGGTTTGAGTGCTGTTTTTTCCTGGCTTTAACCATCTGATTTTTAGAGTCCTGTGAAAAAAACTTATTTTCTATATTCAGAATTTTAGCATTTTAGAAGACCAGTTTGATGAAGTTACATGAAATTGCTTGGAAAAGTCAGATGAAATTGTATGTATAAAAAAGGGATTAATCCAAATGAAATCACCAGATGACAGAGTCAAAGATTTGGATGAGATCACTGGCAGTGAGCAAGAGGAGTCTGGAATCATGAGACAAAGATTAATTTCCCAGAAACTAGGTTTAATTGGTAAACATAATATTATTAGGAGAAACTGCTAAACTCACCACACATTTTTGTGGGACACTGATAACCAGACTTTACCAGTGTTTCTAAGAGTGGGCTTAATAAACTACAGTTTAGCACAAGCAGAAAAAATTTGTGTTTTGTCTTTTCCTGTGCTTTTATCTCCCTCTTCATTTTTGGCTTTGTTTGATTTCATAGCAGCTGGATCCTACATCCTTGTCCAGCAACCCATGTCCTTCTTAATGAAATGCTTCACATTTTCTGTGAAAATAGGGTTAATACGTCATGCTTAGGATGGTCTAAAATATGAAAATACTCTCTCCAGCTGAAGAGGTGTTAATAAAGCTAAGTGGCACCTGTCCTTTCAATCTAAATGCTTTGGGATTTACCTGTTTTTCCTGCCTCTTAAATTCAAGTTTTATGGGACTGATGGTTTGCTGTTGAACTTGAAGCTGAGAGTGAGTACAGGGAAGTGTTATATTCACACGTTTGATCCCTGGGTCTTTTTTGGATACTAAAAAGTAATCTTTAAGTAGTCTCCTTTGTACTCTTCTGAACAGTACTGTTTCATTAGGCTTTACATGAAGAAGGAAAGGTGCTTAGTCCTCAACTTTTAAAAGTTTCACTTTTCCCTCTCAGTGACTTGTTTAAAAAGGCTTTTTGAAGTCAAATAATACAATATATCAAAATGCATTAGTTTCCTTCTCTGCCAGCTTTTGTTTTGATTACCAGTTTTCCAAGAGAGAACAGGAAAGCAAGAACTGTTTGGCTGTGTAGAACTAAACAATACCAGTGTTTCAATATTTCAAGTCTGCATCATGTAACGGGAGAAAAAGTACACAATACTTCCCCCTCTCATTCAAGTGACTTTAGATTGCAACTGAAATGCTTTCAGACAGCTGATTATATAGATGCCTAGTCAATTTATATGTTCTTATCTAGTATTTTTCAGTTCTCGGTAATACTAAGATAATTCAACACAGTTCAAAAACTGGTATTTTCTTAATTTACTGTGCATGCAATTGCTC
Organism: Taeniopygia guttata; assembly: GCF_048771995.1. Taxonomy (NCBI): domain Eukaryota; kingdom Metazoa; phylum Chordata; class Aves; order Passeriformes; family Estrildidae; genus Taeniopygia; species Taeniopygia guttata. Next base: position 47,165,987 of record NC_133026.1, on the reverse strand, counting down.
CCTGCCCTTTTAGTCTAGTCAGTGTTACCATACTAAATTTTTCAGTGATTGCTCTTCTCAGTCACCTGAGAGAGCCTTCTGGATGAGTTTATCCTATTCACCTTCTGTCAGTAGTACAGGTGAGTAGGATGAAATCATTCAGAAAGCTCTCTCAGGTGATTGCTGATCCCAAGACAGAGTTGCAGAGGGCAAGGGATGAAAGAGAAATGAAATAATGGAAGAGCCGGAGGAAAAAGCAGGATCAGGAGCGAGAAGAGAGCTCTTTCAGTTCTACCTGAACTCTCTCCTCTTCAGATTGTGGTCCATCTGACGGAGGACCTGCTGTCCCGAGCCTCCATGACCGTGGTGAACGGCCGCCCCACTCTCACCATCAATGTCTCCACGGCGCGAGAGCACTGGCTGGAGGGGATGCTGAGACACGAAATTGGTATGAGCATCACATCCCTTCTGCAGGCAAAGGGGAGTACTTGCATGCATTCTTACTTATGGCACAATGGTGGGCCAGGCACTGGACAGGTACAGAGAGAGGGAACATCACTCTCTAAAGAACCTTTGCTGGAGATGTGCTGAAGGGAAGGAGAAACCTTTTTGTTACTGCAGCATGCAGTAAAAGGATTCCTAGGGTTCATGGACATCAGCATTTTAGGTCAGATCCGGAGCAAGCTTTTGAAGTAAGCCTACCAGCCAGTCCCACTTATAGCACTGAGGTTCCCATGCCAAAGGAATCTTGGAGGAGGCAAAGAGTAATCCTTTCAGATTATGTTAGCCCAGAGGCTCTGCCTCAGAGCATACCTTCTGTGCTGTCACTGCTCAGGGACATTTTGCTCATGAGAGCAATTTTTTTTTAACTATTCTGGAGATAAAGGGAAAAAAAAAGGGGAAATAAAAATAGTGTGACTGTTCCACCTCAGCACCAGCCACGTCACTTTGCAAACCTGCTCCTTTCACGCTGCACTGCTTGCAGATGTAGGCATGCTTTAGGTATAAAGAATTTACCCAGTGATCCCTAAACTGGTGTAAAATTGCTATGGTTTTGCATTACATAAGGTTGGCCCAGTCCTGTGGGAAATTTCTACAAAACTTTCAGTGCATCTGTTTCAACTAAGTACATGAAAATTGGGTAAACTTGGCTAATGCCTGAATAGCAACTGAAGAACAAGCCTTGCAATTGCCTAGAACCACTGTTACTCACGTTTTAGGGGACATAGCATCTTCCAAGGCTGGAGTAGTGCTTTTTAATCACCTTCAGGAGCCAACATTTCTTCCCTTTTACTTTGACTTCCCTTCCTGCTGTTCCCTACAATGCCTAGCCTATGCCAGAGACAATTCAGCTTGTAGGACTTCAGAAAATTCCTTTTCACAAATTTAGAAAGTCAAGTCCTCCTGAGAGTTGCATTCCTTAAGCATGTTCAGGAATTTCACTTGCAGTCAGCAGGTGAATATTTGTATGGTGTATATATCTCTGACAAAATTTTGTTGTAGACAAGGCTAGAGTCACCACTTTTCCCAGTGCCCGGTCCTACCAGCTCAGAGTTCTGAAATGGGTATCTCCTTATATATTTTATAACTTTTTGTTAATCATTGGATGCTACTGTTCTGTGTGGCAGATTACTTTTTTTTTTTTTTTCCAGGAACTCATTACTTTAGGGGTTTTAACAACAACAGTCAGCCTTGGTGCAACCGCAATGGCCGTAGAAAACATGGGTTAAAACCAATCAACCCTACAGAAGAAGGGCTAGCGAGCATTCACAGCGTCCTGTTCCGCAAAGACCCTCTTCTTTGGAGAGCTGCCCTGCTCTACTACACAGTGTACCAGGCCAGCCAAATGTCCTTCAGTCAGCTTTTCCAGGATGTGGGGAAATTTGTCAAGGACCCCAATACTAGGTGGGATTACTGCGTACGGGCCAAGAGAGGGTGGACTGACACCTCACAACCAGGTGAGTTCCCTATTTGTCTCCTCTTTTGTACTTCAGGGGGGTTTTCAGAACATGCACAGTGCTCCTTAATCACGTCACGTAGTAAAACCTTTGCAAAAAGGAGAAATCAGACTCCACACTTTCTGAAATGGGGTCTCAGGAATTCTGCTATGGAAAACAAGACTGAAAATGTTCATGAGTGAGACCTTCAAGCTGAATCAGTAAAGGATTTTTTTTTTTTTGTGGAAGTGGAACATAAATGCAAAACTTTGAAAAAATTCATACTTACAGTTTGACCTGCTTTCCAAAGATGTAATGTTGCATGTGGTTATTCACAGGCCCTGTCTTCTATGTTTGATTTCTTTTTCTGGCTAGTGGTAGTGGGTTTTGCCTTCTAGCTACTTTTTGGAAAGGTGTTCAAAGTCAGGGATATAAATACCTAGGTTTTAAAAATAAAATTGTTCTGCTCATAATGGCTTCTGAGAACATGCCTTGACTGAACACTTACAGAGTGCAATGTATCTCCATTCCTTTCAGGCTGTTTCAATAAGGACCAGGTGTACTTGGATGGCATTCTCCGAATCCTGAGATACAGGGAGTCCATTGATTTCCATCTTCTGACAGCCCTTGGAAAGGTGACTGAACTAATTTTTCCCAAGGGTACAGTTTTATCATTTCAGCAAGCCTGCCTGTAATGAACTATGAGTCATGGTGCTTTTACTTTGATCTAGAATTCTCTGCTCTGTACAACACCTTCAGTTACACTGTGCAAGTTGCAAGTATTTTGATGTCCTAAAAATTTCTATCAGCTTGTCCTCATTCTTCACTTATCAGATTAAGATTTTATGGTCATATTTCTCAGACTTTTCTCCCTTTATGGGGTACCACCTGACTTGCAGTAGAACAGACTGCCTCGGCCAAACAAGACAGGTATCGAATAAGGCAGTGGTCCTAGAAGGTAACAAAAGGAACCATTTGACATTAATGCACCCCTCTTCCACCACAAAGGGTATTTCATCTCAAAGTTCTGTCACTGATGGCAGGTGTTTTTTTAAAAAATCAGGGTTTTTTCCCCCAGAAAAATGGTATTTCTATTTTCACAGAATGTGAATGAATTTTAGATGCATTCTAACTGTCATGGCTTCTTGTTCTCAGCTCATCCTAAAAAGTGCAGAAATTTTGTCACATTTCCTGAACCAAATCCTTGGGTTGCTAAGCTTTTGCAGTTCATTAAGCAGGGTTCATACTCACATAAACAGGGACTCAAATTGACTTGAGCTTGAATTTAGAGCTGGTATACCAACATTTCTGCCTACTTAGCAATCGATGCGTGGTAAAGGGAAGGGGCATATTATGACAGAGGGTTTTATCCACATTTGAGCTTTCTGTTTATTGTCAGAATCATCCTTATTGATAAGCAAAAGTTATTTAGGTAACTGAACCAAGTTAGGAAGCTTTGAAAATAAAATCACACAGTCACATAAGTCTGCAACTTTCTGTCTGAAATTTCCTTTTGCGTTAAACCTGCTTAACTCCACACAGCTTCTGCCTGCTAAACCACTGAACACACAGTTCCTTTACTGCTTTATGCCTGTCTCTCTTCAGGGAGTCTGCAGGTTGTCAGACCACTTGAAAAACACACTAAGTTGTTCCTCCTGAAATTACAGATTCCACTATGATCCACATTGCATGGCACCCACATTAAAGGTCTATAAGCAATTTATTCTAGCAGTATGATAATTTATAAGTACTTGACTTTACAACTTTTAAAATCAAGGAATCTTAAAATGTTTTCTGAATGTTTTAGCTTCAGGCATCTGCAGTCAACCTGGAAATTTGTGTATCAGACCAGTGTCTGCTCTCAGCATCACAGACTAGTGAGGTCTGCAGAGATCTCTCACTATCTAGTCCAACTTCCATACTTAAGCAGTGTCAGCTAGAGCAGTTTGCCCTGGACCATGTCCAGTTGAGCTTTGACTATCTCCACTGATGGTGACTCCACAGCCCCTTCTGGGTGACCTGTGCCAGTGTTTTTCCACCCTCATTGTACAAAAAGGTTTTTTGTTCAGAGAAATTTTGGGCATTTTAACTGGTGCCACTGCCTCTTGCCCTGCCGTTGTGTGCTGGTGAGAAGAGCCCCATTCCCGTGTTTACACACACTGATGATTCCTATGAACTTGCTTTTCTCCAGATTAAACAGTTCCAGTTCTCTCAGCCTTTCCTCACAGGAGAGATGCTCCAGTGCCTTAATCATCTTAGTGACCCTCCACTGGGCCCACTCCAATATAACTTCTCAGGAAAGGGAGAAGCATAGAACTTGCACTGGGATCTAGCCTAGTGGTTTATCACCACTTTAAATGGGGGATTTACTTGTTTTTTTAGGGTGGAATGGGAGGATCAGGTTGTTCCAAAGGGAGTATTAAATTTGGCTGGCACATTTTGCAGGTCTTGCCTTCCTGTTGCTTCTGACATTACATACAGTGTAGAAGAGTGTGGTGTGGATACATGCAAGCTGTTCAACATACCTAGAAGTGACTAAGGAAAGCAATTGAAACCTGAGAAAAGGTACTTCTTAAAAGGAGCAGTATTAAAACTTCACAACAAAGAATCAAATACAGGAAGTGCTGCAAATATTCATGTAGTAATTGTATACAAATATTGCCAAAGAGAAATAGAATGCAGATATTTGGTGCACTTGAGTATAGGATAACTACCAGAGTTTGAAAAAGTAAAAGCAGCAAAATATTACTTACTGTTGTGTTTCCCAAGAAACACATGAGCACATTACAAAGAGCATTAGTAAGCCTGTTTTAGCCTCAGTCTTTTTTCTCTAGTGCAATGACTAATAAAATGTGGTAAGGAAGACAACCTGTTTCCACCATAGGATGAGACTGTATTTCATCTCCTCAGGATATCAACTTTGGTAATTTTTTAGCAATTGCAAGAACTGAGGAAATGCATCCCATTCAAACCATATCTCAGATTATAGATACATGTTTCTTGTTTGCAGCAGTAAAATATGAGGGGGGAAGGATCTTTTTTTTTTTTCTTTAGGCAGGAAAAGAGGTAGAATTTGAGAGGTATGTGGTGCTGTGTCTCCAGACTGAGAGATGGTATGGTTTTGTAGAGCTCCTCTCTATCTATTTTTAAGTTAATTAGGTGTAATGCCACACAATCTTCGAACAACAGTATTTTAATGACTTGAATAAGCCTGGGCATGGGTGTCTGTTTTTTTAATTGGGTGCATCTTGTCCTTGCAACTAGAAAATCACACTTGTGTACGCAGATGCAAATCGATTCTCTTTGTGGGCTTTGTTCCAATTATCATCGCTGAGATATGCACCTGTCCCTATGGATCAGGTGTAGCAATCTGGATTGCACTGTCCTGTGTTTCCAGAAAACCCTTCCATGCCCCTTGGACATTGGTGAATCCTTCATCCACACTTTAATCGCTGCTGAGTAGAAACCATCATGTGGCAAGAGGGCAGGCTGCTTCCAGGGAAACCAGACTGTACAGGGCTCAGCTCCTTAAAGGAAACATGAGGCAAAAAGGTTGGAAGGAGCAGGCTCCACTCAAGCCACCTGGCACAAACCTCATGTGCAGCGCAGCGAGGCTGGTGGGCTTTGCCAGAGCACATGCTGCTGTCTGCAGGGTGCCCATAACACACAGCTTGGAGACAAAGCGACAACCACACAAATTTCATCACACTGGACAAGCTGCCCAAGGAGTTCTTCTCTGTGCTTCCATGGCAGCTTGTGCCCAGCCAAAGCAGTCATCCTTTCTGGACTATCAGTCACAGCATGTTGAACTACTGTTTAGAAGTTCTAGCTTTTATAATCATAAGGCTATGAAGATAGAAATGTCCATTTTCCTTAGGAAAAAAAGCTATCAGATCCTCTAATAGCTGCAAAATGAGAGTTCAGCACCAACTACCAGAAGGTTCTGATGCCACGAGGCAAACCCAGTCTGCATTCTGCTATTAAATGGTGAAAACAGGAAAAACTAAAATTGGGATGCTTAGGTATTGGTTCATGCTGTAGTTAGTTACTAGGGGTGCATTTTAATTTAGCTTTGCATAAGCACATTTACTAGTGAAAATGAAACAGCAGAGTTCAGGTCAACTGGCACCATGCATTTCCCAAACTGTTTCCTGTGCCATGCCTGTGCTGCCCTCCCTGTGTAGTTCCTTAGTCTTTTGCACGGTGTTTTTTTCATTCTCATGTAAATCTTTCTGCCTTGTTGAGAAGACATTCCAGCACTCACATGTGCTCCATCCTTTCCTTCTCTATTCCTGCAGCTGCTGTAGATGATTCTCATTCACATTCCTACAAGTCTGTTCACTGATTGAATCAAAAGCAGAATCAGGAGTTATGAAGGCATTTGCTAAATTTACACTTCTTTTGCATCTTCCACTGAAGCACACAGTTGCCCATGTTTTCAAACAGTTCTCCAAGGTTTTAAATTCTCCTGTTCTGACATATTTTCTCATTTAAAGGGGAGACTTTGTAGCAGCAGTAGCAGAGAGGCAGTGGAACTGTACTGCTAAATTGACCCAGGTCTTTCCTTACAGATCTCATATGAGGATGTGGATCGCCTGAAAGGATTAGCGGTGATTGAGAACATGAGGGTGCCACACTTTTTGCAAGACCACACCCGGTACATGGAACACTTGAAAAAGATCATGGAAGTCAATGAGCTGACTGACGAGGAGCTCCAGGATCTTATAAATTAACAGTATTAGACATCCGTTCACTTACTGTGTCAGGATGTAGAACTGGACTTCCTAGAGCTTTTAAAAAGGGACTTAAGAGGAATGAGAGGGAAGAGTGGCCAGAATATGTGGAATTCAGAAAAGGCCCCTTTATGTCTTTTTGCATTGTGATTGTATACTGATTATTTTTTAAAGGAATTGTGGATTTTGTAAAATTTGGCTTAGAAATTCCTCTGCAGTGATCTGTCCAACCATCTACTCTGTTTTGTATGCTTGGTGTAGTGCTCAGTGCTGTCTCTTGTAATATATTGCCTTTTCCCACCCAGGTTTAGAGGTGGAGGAAAGGAGACAGAGGAGAAATTCCTCCTTAGTTCACTTTTGTTTGCCTTATCTTTGGTCATAGCTGTCACGGTTCATAGCAATAGAACTGCTGTAGATTATACTGCATTGCTGTCTGCATAACTTTCCCATTTAGTCATCACTGCAATGAAAACAGAAGGTTTAAAAACAGTGCACAGAAGCAGGTCTTTGTGCCACGGGATTGAAGTCTGTAACATTACAAACGTTTCAGGGTTTTTTTTTTGTGAGAGGATTAGCATTTAAAAAAAGAGAGAAAAGGTAGGTAGTGCTGGTTTAATGATTGTAAGTGGATAGCAAAGCTTTCCCCTTCATTCCCTCAAAAAGTTACACCATTCTACATCTTTATGTGTACAGTACATGTTTCAGTAAGCTGAATTCTGGGAAGGGCCTCCCTCCTTTGAGGACAAGCATAGCATGTCTAGGAAACCCAGCATGGCAGTGTTTTGGAAGGGGGATTGAGCAAAACTGTGATTCCATGACCTATGGTTCTACATAAATTCAGGAGCACAGGGCCATGATCCAGCACAGCAGGCAACACTCACTTCTTCTTTGGATCACCTGAGCCAACAAAGAACCAGGTCACATTTTTGACCAGTATCCCCACACTACAGCAAGCTTGAGCTTGCAGAGCTCATTCCAGAAACAAGATGTGACTGGGGGAGACAAGATGACTCTCAAGTGCCCTATTCCTGTGTTCCAACAGAAGTGCTGCACCACTCTGGAGCAACTTTACCTCTGTTTTAACTGCTGGTGCTATATCCAGGACCAAGGAAAGAAAGCTTCTTGCAGCAAAGAGCTTTCTCTAGTCACATGATGAATAACTTAGATGATGCAGGAGAACTTACTACATAAGCTACATTTCCTGATTGTGGAGTATTATGGAACTGGTGAGGCAAAGTATTCTGACAAAGGGTTTTGTTTTAGTAGACAATTTTACAAGGGCTCCTCTGAGTCCCTGGGAAGCAGCTGTGGTCAGAGAGGCTGGGCAGAAACTAGTGGGAGCCTTGGACTGGGCTTCTGCCCTTTCTTATCCTGCTGCTTTTGCCCACTGGTAACAGGTCTGGCATGGGATAAGGTGAGTAGATGGAGCCAAGGTTTCCTCCACACTCTATTTGCATGGACCTGAGCCACAGTATCCCTCCCCTCTTATCCTGTTCTTTAATGTAACAAATGCAATAACTCTCCCACCTTGTTTTGCACCAGGACATTACCAGACATTTCAGTAAAATCTTGAGAACATGTTTTCTGATCCATAGGAAAATCTGTGAGGAAAAGGTGATGGTTGGCTAAGAGGTCTGAAGGTTTATGAATAATCCCATAAAAGCAGCTGCCTTTCAGATACAATTGCAGATTGTTTACAGTAGCTGGCTGACTGCTGCAAAAAAGCAAATGCATTCAACAAGCATAAATTTACTAAATTTAGTTATTTGCAAGGCAGAGGCTTAGAACTGCTTGCAGCAGCCTTAATTTTGTGTCATCAGTATTGTTCAGGAGCTGAAAGCCATTCAGCCTCATGATGCTGTTTTCTCTCCTTTCCTCCTTCAGGCTGTTTAGTTTGAGCACTGGTGACTTTGCCTGCCCAGCTTTGTTTTAGAGCTGTGCAGAGCAGACACAGAGCTGTTGCAGCAGCCTGACAGGAACCATTTGCAGTCAGTCCCGCACATGTGCTCCAGGTTTTGGCTCCTTTGCCAGAAACAGCAAGAAAGCCACACATGACTGAAGTCAAGCCAAGGATTACAGTAAAAAGCTGTCTTTGCAGTAAACTGGGCAGAGATCATTTGAGCTACACTGTGGAAAAATCTGGCTCACTTTGCTGACCCTGGGGTATGCAAAAGGGACATTTCTTCAAGAAAAGAACAATTTTGAACAGATTTTATTCTGGCGCGAGATCCTTGCCTTTATCTTATGACTTTTACATAAGCAAAGTGGTTTTCTTCCTCCTACAGTAGTAGCATCTTATAATCAAAGTGCACATGCATATTGTATCCTCAAAACAAAAGCTGTGCTAGTCACACTTTTGCCACAAAATGCCATGCCTGCAGGCCAGACTCTTATACCACTCTGTAGCCCTAAATACTACTACAGGCCTTTTTGCTTTACTTGAAGACCTGCATCACCTTTTTTGCAAAGCAGTAGGTGCCATTAAACTTCCATTCTTCATTATTCTAGAAACAGATTTGCCTGGTGCAAAGTTTGGAGACTGGAAGTGGTCAGTATCAATATGTAGCAATAGGCGAAGCTGTCAGCTTCTGGTTTTGGCATCACATCATTCCTCCTTTGTAAAAGTGTTTAAAATTTTGAAGTGTAACTTTTGTAAATTTTCCTGAATTTTTGTTTTCCACTGTGAAGAGGCTAGTTACCGAGTTGTGATACTGAAGTTCTGCGATAGAGTGCGTGGACAGCAGTGAGCTCATGTCACTGCACAGTTTCATGGAGTCAGTGTTGCATTGGCAGCCTTTCCTGCCTGTCTGGCTTGGTTGCTTTGGTCTCTATCTATGTCTTGCTATGTTATTCCTATACAGAAACCTGTCTGGCATTGGAAAAGCCTCCGTGTTTCACCAGACCAATTTTGAAAGGCATTTTATACAACTTTTACAAATAAAGACAAAATAATGACAGAGATGAGAGTACTGAAATGTTGTGTGTGGAAGAGGCACCTTTCTGACGCTTTTTCAAAAACATCACTTCGGGTTGGAGTCACGAAGGGTCTGTTGAAGTCTTGCACTGGGTATGGCTCTCCCTGCTCAGTCAGAAGGCCTGGCTGCTGATGAGAAAATTATCCTCCTATTTTCTAGGATATGGGCTGAGGCAGCGTTGGAGCCTCTTTGCTGCAATGCAATTCTCAGCACCATCTATGTGGGAAATGGCAACTCCAAATGTTCCACTTTTAACACTTTGATCCACCCCCCAAAACCCCCTCCTCCCCTGCTGCTTCATTCCAGTGCTCCCTATCCCCTCTCACATTATAAAATGTGCTTACTTATCTCCAGGGAGTCCTCTCATCTTATGGCTCAGCTTCTTATGTGTAAGTAAGGATAACATTCAAGGGTTGTGGGTTCTTCTTAATGGAAATATTTTAAAAGTCAATTGCTAACTTTCCTTGCAAGACTGCTAAGTATAATCACATCATATTCCCTTTCCCTTGCTAGAAAGTTTGGAAAACACAGCCTGAAATCTATTCCCTTCTAAGGCTCCCAAACAACCACTGCTCTCCCTTGCCCCATGCATCCTTGACACCCCTTGTATAGCATCAGTAGGGTGAAACACAGCCCTCAGCCATCATTGGCAGGTGTATTTCAGTACTGAATAAATCTCACATTTGTTACAGGTGATCTGCAGGAACAGTGCAGCTCTGAAAGTTTTTGCAGCACTCAAGTGCCAGGATTGTGAAGCTGGATGCCCTGCCAGCAGTTTGAGAAAATCTTAAGCACCAAGGTTCTCTGAAAGGAGAGAAAAATGGAAATCATTGATGCTGGAAACCAGGATGGAATCTGGGGACCCATGAGTCAGAGTGGAACTTAGAGACACCTCGTCTAAGCCAAGAGAAAGGCAAAAGGAAATAGCTGGAATGATTATTTTGTCTGAGTTTGTTTGGGAGGATTTTTGGCATTTCTTTCTTTTGTTGGTCTGTTCAGTTTGGGTTTTTTAAGGGAACAGTCATTTAAAAGTGTCCTAATAACTTCCATAATGTATTAACTCAAAATTAGTTTAGAGGTTTTTTCCAGTATGCAGTTTAAAATGAGTGTCTGAGATACAGAATGGAGAATCTATTTTGGCTTTGCTGAACAATCAGAGACTTCTCACAGTCTATCTTAAATCCAGAAAATCTGGATATTGAATTTTAAACCCTTTCATTTACATTGATTCCATTGCAGAAAGATGTCATCAAGATTATCTTTCAAGGCATATCCTCACCCTTCCCATTATAGTTGTCCAATTAATTTTTTATGCTGCTGCTGAAATGTTTTGTATCTCCCCCAGTCACACAGGGCCTCTGAGACCTTTTAAACATGTTTTTCTGAGATGTCTATGGACAAGCAGGGTGAAGTACAGCATTATTTCAGCTCTTTAGAAGATGGAAGTGAAGAAACTGAGGCTAAAGTTGGAACTGCACTAGCCACAGGGTGAAGAAGGAAAGGCAAGGGGTAGAGAGCCCGCTAATAAGACTCTCATGAGTGGACAGGGTCAGGTTGTATAGGCATGGTTTGGAGAAGAAAAAATTCCTGAAAAAATTCCTAAAAAAGTTGGTGGCGGGAGAAATGCAGATGGTGGCACAGGAGGGGCTGGCATGAAGCCACGGCACTCCTGCTGTCCCCTGGGGTCAGACTGGGATGGACAGCTCCCTGCAGGGACCTTCTCCACTGGATCTGTGCAATTCCACTTCACAGCTACTCCAGTACAGCAGAGCTGGGCTCGTGTTCAGGCCCTGTCCCAGGAGTGCTCTGAAAAGGACACTTGGAGGGCACAATTTATACTTTAGGGCCCAATTTCCATCCTGTGCCAGGTTCTAAGCAAGAGACCTGTCAGGCTGTTTTCTCCAGCTTACTGGCTTGTTTCTGTCTTGTTTGACTTTTGTACTGGTCTCTAGCACTCATCCATCAGGCTGCCTTTTTAAATCCAAGTCCTTCACGTTCCATTTTATCTAAGGAATATATTCACTACCATATCATGCATCTCTGAGCCTAGAAAGTAAGTAAATTCACTCTCAGTCCACAGGTAATCTGTAAGTCAACCTCTTCTTCCTCTCCCCCAGCAGTATTTTAAAGCTAAGCTATCTTGTATTTTTGATCTTCCTATATAACTTTCAGCCAAGAAGCTTTTCCAGGCATGGGCAAGATATGTCACCAGACACACAGGACAATGTGGAGAAGCCTCCAGTGGTGATTCACTCCTCCATCCGTTGTCTCATCTCTGTCCTTCCCAATTTCCCAGTCTCTCTAGTCCACACTCCTCCAGCTCCCAACACCCTTGGTCAGTAAAAGGAACAATAGCTGTGCAGTTGAAGCAATCAAGGTGCCCCCAAAGGAGGGTGTGCAAGAAAATGAGGGGAGGCAAAGTGACCAGTTGGCTGCAAGGCAGCCTCTCTTGGCTATAGACAAAGAAGTTAAGGAAGTCTGAAGGAAGAGCTTCCCTGAAGGCCACTCCCTCAAATCTGGCAGGAAAGTGCTCTGAGACCCTGGTGTTCCTTGTGTTTTCACATGAAATTTGAGCAATGTTGCAGTTCAGGTCTGTGCACATTCCATTTTTTTTTTCCCTTTTTAACTGAGGCCTTTCACACAGCTGATAAAGAGACATTTGGACATCCTTCAAGCTGGGAACACCTGATTGTGCAGGGTTATGAGATGGCCAGAAGGATGGGTCATCAAAGGGTCATCCAGCAACATATTTCCTAAGTGTACACCTAACCTTGTAGGTACTTTAGAGTAAATCCTTTTAGCTACTTCTGTTTTACAAAGGAACTTTTTTATCTACAGATATGGAGGTAAAAATTGCTTAAGGCTTAAAACCCTAAAAAATAGGTAAGCAGACAAGAGCTCTGTCTGCAATTCTGGTCTTATCCTGCTCTGTGGAATGTGGGAAGCAGCCCAGAACTGCTGAATGGTGACAGTGAGAGCTGTGCAGGCTGCTGGCAGTGGCCTTCCAGTCACCCTGAGAGCAGCCAGCTCACAGAAACCTGCTGCTGCATCTCTTCTGGGGATGAAAAAAGCTGCTGCAAGCTGTTTCCCACAAGAACCCTGATTCACAGTCAGCGTGACTCCTCACATAGGAGCTTTGCATTTTGCTTAGGAAAAACAAAGAACATAAGCCTCCTATAAAGTTTTTCCCATCTAGAAACTCTGTACAAAAATGCTAAAGTCAGCGGCCAGGAAATGCCTGCATGCTTTTGCCTTGCTTCCTGCAGCTAAGGGAAAGCTCATAACCTAAATATGGGACATTTCCACCTAATTTCTGAGCACTTAAATTTATGACCTGACGCGCTCCCAGCAAATAACAGCTGCTGACCCAGGAGCTCTGCTTACCATCACATCTGGCTCCTGCCTGTGGCCAGTATGCTCCATCAAGACACCAGGTTTAAAACCAAAAATCAACTTGATGTCAGAGGGCAGCATTTAGATGTCTAGGAAAACTTTGAAGACCCCTGGACTGACCCTTTTCTGTCATTTTCTAGGAACACTGAGCACTGACTCCCCTTAGGGTTTAAGAGTGCCAAGACCAATGCTGATTAACTTGGACAGTCAAGCCTCCACTTCTGAGTGCTGCATCAGGATTTATCAACCCGCTGCTGCCACAACCTGGTTCTTGGAAGTTCATCTCCAGGACAGTTATTTCCTTGTGTTTGCTCCTCAAAGGTTTTTAACAACTCTCCAAGCCCTTCTATATCACACCTTTTTTAGATGACTTGCAACACTGCAGTGCAACAACACTGCAAAGACAAGTGACCAAATGGACATTAGCCAAGTTCTTTTAAAAAGTCCACAGGACAAAGCAGAGGATTTCCCATGAAGCAAATGTGTCAGAGCAAATGGGAAAAGAATAATTTGGCTGAGAATAATTTTAAAGCTTTCATTATGAGAAGCAAAGAGACCAAATGCTAAAAATGGACCCCTCAGCCTTGGTGAGCTAGGTGCTGCTTTAAGCTTTTTCCAGAAGATGCTAAAAGGTAGAAACTCAAATATGTCCTTCCAGGAGGCACCTCTCCTGCCAGAAGGAGGAGTGAGCTCCCTGCAGAAGCCACCACAGGGACCATGTGCTGTGCATCAGCTGTCACCATGTCCTCTGGCCAGGGGAGGTCTGAGGCTGGCATGTGTCAGCAGGAGACAGAAGGCAGCACTTTGTGGTAAGGGAGTGGCCAAGGCTCCATGTGCAGTAGACAGGAAAGAGCTTCACCAACCTTCACTCTGCACAGCTAAGATAAATGGCCTTACAAAAAAAATAAACCTGGACCAAATCAGTCTCTAGCCATTGGTGACATTACTAATGAAGCAGGACCCTGCCTCACATAATTTGGGCTCCTGAGAGGACCCCAATATGTGTAAGATGTATCCACCCTTCTGTAAGAATGGCTCACTGCTTCTGCACCCCCTCCTTAGTTGCTGCCTTCCTTGGCACTGCCTGGGCACTAAAGCCACAGCCAACTGGGCCAGCTGAGCTTGCACTAGGGGCATCTTGAGATGAAATTGCTATTCAGGTTTGCTCCCACAGGGGCAGGAGAATCACAGCCACCACTTCAGCTTCCGAACAACTGTAGCACAACAGATGTTCTTGGGAACTCCAAAATCCATCAGACACGAAACCACCTCATCCGCCTCCAGGGTTGTCAGAAAAAAGCAAACTTTTTAAAACCAGTGAGACCACAGTGAGGCACTGTTGATTGCAAAATGAAGTGACCAGGCACATACCTCATACAGATGCTCCATGCAAGGCAGAATTCCACACATAGGTGTCCAATTCCTCCATTTTCCTCACATCTCAGCCCAAGGCATCTTTTTATCCACCAAGAAATCACCTTTCCAGAGCCCTCCTCTGGGCTGAGGAACCTCTGGGCTATAGACCAGCCTCATTAACTTTCCCTACAGCTCACACATGGGTTATGAAGGGGGCTCAGCTCATTTCCCACACCGGCAGCCCCTGTTAACTCATGAGCCAAAGCAAGGGCCCCTGCAGCACCTATGAGCATTATCACCTGCTCAAGAGGCTGCAGGTGCTTCTCTAGACTTCAGTGCCTCTGCACTTATTTATACCTGCAGCAGAATAAATGGAATCTGGCCTTTCCAAGTTTTATTTCAAGAGCCATAAAATAATTTAAGCCTTCCAACATATTTATAGCAGGGAAACACTAGCTGGTACATGAGAGTGAGTGTGGTTTTGGGTATATTATGCCTGTCACCTCATGTAATATTCATCTGACTAAGGCAACTCTATTGCATCTTTGCCTGTTATCCAGTGAGAGTTTCTTGGGGAATCTGGTGCTGCTCAAATTAAAAGAGAGCAGCAAAATTTTGCCTGATTGAAAAGGACAAAGTTGCAGCAAGGATTGAGAATGAAAGCTGGAGCCAAAGTCTTCAGATAGTTTCTTTAATGACCAGAAATAAGGGCCTGCACTTTTCATTTTCAACAGGGAATGTTGAGCAACTAAAGGTACATTTTTGGTCTGATGTTCTGAGTTCTTAGGCATTCATTTGACCTCTTGAAACATCCTTGAAATCTCCCTCAGTCTGAGAGTCACCCCCAGGCTATGCCAACTTTTTCTGGGTTTAGTTTTGCATACAGACAGAAAAGCTGTTCAACTGTGTGTGTTTGCATGGGAATTTATTTAGTTGTTGAGAAATTAGTTATTAGTAAGTCGTTAGAAATGAGGTGGGATCTCAGAAAGTTACAGTAATAAAAATACTGCAAGAATATTTTACTGTTTTGCTCTAAAACCCTCAGTTACAACATTTCCTTTGCTGTCAAGAGTAGTGAACCATGCCAGAGAACTTTCCTCTCAGCAGCAAAATGTGTTGTCATCTGCAGGCCAGAGCAGCAGGCACTGGGTTAGGGGGAAGCTCAGCACCTTTCACACTCAACCTATTTCTCTTGCAGATGCTGAAGTGCTGATATGTTTCCCTTCTGGGTCACTGCTTATTAATTGCTGCATGAAATATCTCATGTAGGTGGTAAATTTGACGCTCCATTCCTGGTGCTGCCGAGGCAGGGCACTGACTGAAGTGCCCCCACCCAGGACATGCAGAGATCCCAAACCCCCTTGGAAGCAGCCCCCATCCCTGCCACACGCTGTATTTGTGAGTTGTGGTGAGTGAGTGAACCAGGCTTATGCAGCAGTGAGGCTCAGGAAAGGGATGCATAAATGCCTGCTCTGCCAGAGGGAGAAACTGAAACCCCCTAAAAAAGTCAGTGGGCAGAGGTCAGTGCATCATGTGGGCCAGCCCCTGCAGGGATCACATGAATTTGGGCTCATCTATAGACCTCCAGGATGCATGGCCTGCAGAACATCAACTCCTAGACAAAGACCCATGGCTACATCTCATTGACGCCAGCTGCAGGCCCAGAGGACAAGGGCTGTTCCTGTGGGATCCCCAGGAGGGAGCAAGGCAAAGGGCACAAAGTGGACCTGGCCATGCAGAGGGACAAGTTGGTGCTTTCCCAGCTCCTGAGAACTATTGTGCAGGGAGAAAACCCAACACTGAATGTTGCCCCAAACAAAAAGAAAAAGTCAAGCTCCAGGAAGCTATTCTGGGCCAAAATTACCTTGCTAGGAGCATAAGGGAGAAGGAAAGAAAGGATGGGGGGGGTGCATACATGGGGCTGCAGAGGAACAGTGTCTCTCCAGGCTGGGGCAGAGGCACCACTTATGTCTCACTGCAGGTCACATAGGGATCAGCTCCAGCAGCTTTTGCAAGTGCTGAATGGCATTTGAGACTTGCCAAGAATGTCCACCACGTCTCTTTTTGGGGCCTCTCTTATTACCTCAATTTACAAGCAGGCAAAGGAAAATAACCATCACCTGCCCTTCCCCCTCCCAGCAAAACCCTGTTCAGCTGCATTTTAGCAAAAAGTTCTTCCAATATTAAAAGTACACTTTATTTTCTGTACAATTTTCGTCCAAATCTCCAGGTGTGGAAATGTCCACTGTGTCCCTAGAAAAAGTTGCAGATTGTTTTGCTTCCATGAGGCTCCATCCATAACTGTCCAGGAGGGGCACAAAGCCAGGACCACCAAAATCAAGTGCTGATGCTTTCTAGGTGCAGGGAGGAGAGCAGGAAGGAGAGGGAGGGGAAGGCAGTCCTGCTCTGCCATGAAGTCAAAGCCTTCCCTGGGCGGCAGGAGAGGTATCTTCAAGTTCACGTCATCGTTCGTGCTTAGTGTGCGAGTCGTTGCGTTCAACCGTCACCCCGTTCCCATTCCGCGTCACCTCCTTCCTGTTCCAGTCCTTTTCCAGGTAAAATTCAGCGAGCACAGGGCAGTGCTCTGAAGCCACCCCACCCCAGGACCAGTTATCGGGGATCCATGGGTTTGTGAGCCCTTCTCGCACGACAGCCCAGTGGCCTGCATCAAAGAGAATGACAGGGAAAATGTTAGGTGACACTGCCCAAAGCAAGGGGCACGCGAGGCTAACCTAGCTAAAGGTTACACAGCTTCACTCAAGCAACTCTACCTGTGAAAACCTTTTTCAAGCTCCGACTGATCCAGATGTTATCCAGCGACTTGGACCCTTGTGGGTTCTTTGTGCTGATGTTGGTGAAGGTGCTGGAAGGGACCAGATGGTGAAACTTCTCCTTCCTCAGGATGTCATGGTCGCTGCTGTCTGGGGCCTGGTTAAAATCTCCAAGGATTATCACATCTTTTTCTCCTAGAAAACAGGAAAAATAGAAAAGAATGGGAGGAATGGACATTCATCACTCAAGTACAAGGGGATTAATGGAAAGAGGGAAAATACAAATACTGACTAAACAAAGTGATTGTACTCTAAGCTCCTGAAAGAAATGCCGTTTGAAGCCTTTTTCACTATTTACGCATGGCTGTTCTCCTCAAGACAATAAAACTAGCCAGTACACATTTGATGCTTGTTTTAAAATAGCATCTCGTTTATTATAGGCTCATAGAATCATAGAAAATGCTGAGTTGGAAGGAACTAGTAAGGGTCATTGAGTCCAACTCCTGGTCCTGCACAGGACACCCCAAGTCACACCATGTGCCTGAGAGCATTGTCCAAACACTTCTTGAACTCAGACAGGCTTTATGCTGTGATCACTTCTCTGGGGAGCCTGTTCCAGTGCCCAGCCACCCTCTGGGTGAGGAACTTCTGCCTAATACCCAACCTAAACCTCCTCTGAACTCAGCTTCAAGCCATTCCCTGAAGTCCTGTCACTGGGCACAAAAGTGAAAACATCAGTACCTGCCCCTCCTCTTCCCCTCCTGAGGATGTTCAAGATCACAATGAGATCTCCCCTCAATCTCCTCTCCTCCAGGCTGAACAGACCAAGTGACCTCAGCTGCTCCTCATACAACTTCCCCGCAAGCCCCTTCACCATCCTCATTGCCCTCCTCTGGGGCAGCTCTAACAGCTTCAAGTCTTTCTTATATTGTGACCCTCAGCACTTGAGATGAGGCTGCCTCAGTGCAGAGCAGAGCAGAGCAGAACAATCCCCTCCCTTGCCTGCCTGGCCATGCTGTGCCTGATGCCCCCCAGGACATGTTTGGCCCTCCTGGCTGCCAGGGCACTGCTGGCTCATGTTCAACTTGCCATCGATCAGGACTCCCAGGACTTTTTTCCACAGGGCTGCTCTTCAGCCTCTTTTTCCTCAGTCTGTGCACACTAGCAAGGTTGCCCCATCCCAGGTACAGAATCTGGAACTTGTTAATCTTCATACGGTTGGTGATTTTCCATCTCTCTAGCTTGTTGAGGTCTCTCTGCAGGACCTCTCTGCCCTCAAGGGAGTTGACAGCTCCTCACAATGTAGTGTTGTTTTCAAACTCCTCAAACTCCTCCTTCAAGTCCCATGTCAATTACTGAAGATACTGAAGAGAACTGGGCCAAGGATGGAGCCCTGTGGAACCCCACTAGTGACCAGATGCCAGCCTGATGTCACCCCATTCACTGTAATTTTTCGGGCCTGATCTGTGACCTGGCTGCTTGCCCATCATGTAATATGGTTATCCAGCTGTGTGTTGGACATTTTGTCCAGAAGGATACTGTGAGAGACAGGCTTTACTGAAGCCCAAAGATTAATGTCTTTTCCTTGCTACTCCCTGTTAGTGACAAACTCAAAGACAAGCAGTTTTAGTCTCAGAGGTTTTTAGAAAAAATCTGTGCCTTTTTTTTGTTGTTTGTTTGGGGGTTTTTTGGGTTTTTTTGGGGGTTTTTTTGTTTTGTTTTGTTTTTCTGCAAGAAATATCTTCTGGCTTTAACTTATATGGGCATTTTTAAAAATAAATTTTCTTTAAGAGTCAAGGGCACTTTTGTGAGGCACCCAGGCAGATGCAGCCTTATGCTGGTATATACCACACTGCCAAAAGTGCAGTGCTCATTCTAACCTCTGCATTTGAAAAATCCCAAGCAATAGGACCAAGGAGTGGTCTGCAAGCCTGATGGCAGAAGATGAGTTGAGAAACCACACAGACACCCCCTGACTACACCAACTTTCTTTTGCCTGGCTGACTGAAGGGATACTGCTCAATCTGGAACAAAAAATTACTTCAGTTACATTTTGTTTCCAACCCTAATGAGTGAGAATAGAAACTCCAGACTCTAATCTCATATCCATGTGTGCTCTCCTAGCCCCACAGATGTGGATGCAGACATTCCACCTGTGTCCTGGGATAAGAGGACAAAGCACACAGCTCCATGCCTATCTCAAACCACTGGCAGAAATATCTGACAAGACAGCTGAAGAATGGTGACAGCTGACCAGAGATGCTTCCATGTCACTGCTTGCCACTGGAGAAGGATGCTGAAGGAGGCACAAATGTGCAAAAAAAAAAATTATGCCAAAGCTGACTTCAGAGGAGCGATCTATGAATAGTCTATAAGCTTTTTCTTTCCTGGGATTGAAGTGTGAGAGCGGATCAGGTGGACAGACTTTCTCTACCATACTCAGTGCTCTGGATAAACCTCTTCATTTTTTGCTGTTGCTATAGAATTTGCTATCCAGGAGAGGGAGCACAAACTCAACTAATCTATTCCACTCCTGTCTCGCAGTGCAGGAAAGACGAATTGGGAAAGGGAAAGAGAGCAAGCGAGACTGAGGGCATGCTATTTAGAAATACTTCAAAACATGGTGCTTGTTAAGATGCAAAGGGGAAATGAATAGTTAGTGAGATTCTGTGTGGTTTCTCTACCCTTTTTAAGTCACAAATCATATTGTAAATAACATGAAGTTTAAATATTATTCTTTAAAGCATTCATTACAGCAGTTTTCCCACCTTTGAAGGA
The DNA here is from genome assembly GCF_048771995.1 of Taeniopygia guttata. Lineage (NCBI taxonomy): Eukaryota > Metazoa > Chordata > Aves > Passeriformes > Estrildidae > Taeniopygia > Taeniopygia guttata. The sequence goes on along the minus strand of NC_133026.1, from coordinate 47,146,065 downwards.
AAAAAACCCACCTGAATCTCAACCTGAGTTATTCTACACTCCATCAGAACCCAAAAGAAAAATCAGTCTTTGTCTAATGGGATGACTGTGCTTGCTGTGATGTGATAGTTGTGCATGCATCTCATAACAAAGATCTCTTGCAAGATCTCTTGCTTGGCAGGACCAGGAATCCTGAAGTGTAACTTTGGTCTTTCAGTGCTAAGATTTGCTTAATGGCCCAGGCAGCACTTGGCTCCTTCCATGCTTTCATCTCCACACTATATGGGAAAAGGCCATTACAGAAACCTCTGGAGCACATCCTTGGTATTTGAAAATTATAGACAGGCTGGAATCTTAACAGCAGTCCCTTGATTATACACAAAATCTATTCCATCTATCCTAAACTACTCATGCTTTTTTTAGCAAATCTTCCACACTACCTCCCTTACATGAAAAATCTATGAAAAAAACACCTCTGTACTTACAAGTGAAAATTTTACCTGACTGAAAATTTTAACCTTTTCATTCTGGAGAAGTTAGAAATAGCAAAGTATAAAAGACCCAGCACTTGGATGCATGCTTGGAAGGAGGTAAGAAGTCAGCCTGCAGCTGACTGCCCAGGGAGGGAATAATGATATTCTTCACCCATTTAAAATTTGTATGTAGAATAACTAAGCATAAAATCATAACAAAGTGTAAAGCTGGCAGACAGAATAGGCTGGAGCATGTTAAAAAGCTGAAACTCCATTTGCCATTGGGGAGAAAAAGGAGTACTTTTGGTTCCCCTCTGAGAGGAGCTTCTGGGGCTCCTCAGACTGCAAAAGAGTGGGGAATACATCTTCCTATGCTAAGCAAGGAAGAGCAAGCAACCAGTTTTCTAAACAACCACCAACTTCACTTCCCCTTTGTCCTGGCTCACTCTCAGCTCTGCTCCTAACTCTGCCAGCTCCTGCAATAACAACATCAAGCACGCCAGAACTGCAGTTTCGTGTCTTGTCTGCCTCCCAAGACCCTGACAGACATCCAGCCATGAGAGGGAAGGAAGTGAATCCGCCTGGATCCTCCTGAGTGTGTGACTCTGTCTAACTGGACACTCCTGGATCTTTCAGCAGATGCAGGGAGCAGAGCTTCCCACAGCAGCTGCAGCTCTCAGGGGTCTCAGGGATGAGCCTCAATGGCTCTCAGCCAAACTTAGCAAAAGTTCTGGAAGAAATCATGCCCTTGCTCATAATGAGAGATGATAACTGATCAAAAAGTGCAATCATGATGTCCCCAGTTATGATAAGATGGAGAGAAAAACAGAAAATTAAGACAATGCTACTGGTGCTGTGCTGTGATTTTCCTTTTTTGGAGGCAATGAGTTTAAGACTGGCAGGGCTTGATTCTGCTCCTCAGGAGCCAGAGGCTCCTCGGTCAATGCAATCTGGTCCTCCTCCTCCTCCAACAGACAGAGCAGCAGGAGCTCTCTTAAGAACCAATCTTCTGCTGCAAAGGTCCCTGACACAGACTGTACTGTCCACAAGGATCCAGAGCCTCCATCTGTTGGGATGTGGTGGCATAAAGCCCACAGCATCCAGGCACATGTCCTGTTCATGACCTCTCAGCAGCACTCCCATACGCATTCACACCCTCTGGGCCCGAAGCAACCGTGCCCTTGTCAATAGAGAACTCCGCAGGTGAAAAAATAAGTCTGGTCTCTTTGCAAAGGCGTTTTCAAATTCACTAAAGCACTGGCAAATTTTGGCAGTGCCTGTGGGTGGCTCTTGGCCAGCAAAGCAAAGCAGAACCTTAACTCAGCCCTCTGCTGCAGTGGCTGAGCTCTGGTGTGCCAATGCAATCAGCTGAGGGACTGACAGTGCCTGCAGAAGGTCTGCAGTATTGAAATCTCTGCAGGAACTGGGAAACCCTCCTTTGCTTCCTGGCAGGCCAAGGGGACATCTGTAGGACACACTTCCTGATATGCCCTTTACCATGCCCTGGATGATTTCCCTCATGAATTAAACAAACTTTTAAATGCTCAAATTCTTCCTGAAAAGAGTGACACACATACGATGAGAAGGATGTGATGTTACAGTGGCTGCTAAGAAGTCTTCTCAGAAGTCTTGTAAGCCCAGTGCCTGATGCATGGGTAACCCATGGAATATGGCCAAGCCACATGGCAGAAGGTATCACAGAATCACAGCATGGTTTGTATTGGAAGGGACCTTTAAAGGTCATCTAGTTCGAACCCCCTGTAGGACACATCCTACTAGACCAGGTCATTCAAAGCCCATCCAACTTGGCCTTGAATGCTGCAAAGGAGGAGCATCCACAGCTGCTCTGGGCAACTTGTGCTTCACCACCCTCACAACCACAATTTTTTTCCTAATATCTCATCTAAAACTACCCTTTTTCAGTTTAAGGCCATTTTCCCTTGTTCCATCACTACATGTCCTCGTAAAAAGTCCTTCTTCAGCCCTTTCATAGGCCCCTTTCAGGTACTGGAAGACTGCTGTGAGATATTCCCTAAGTCTTCTCTTCTTCAGACTGAACAACCCCAGATACTTCAGCCTTTCTTCACAGGAGAGGTGTTCTAGCCCTCTGTTCATCTTCACAGCCCTTTTGTGGACTTGCTCCAACAGGTCCATGTCCTTCCTACATTGGGGATCCCAAAGCTGGATGCAGCTCTCCAGTGGGGTCACATGGGAGCAGATTAGAGAGACAGAATCCCCTCCCTCGCCCTGCTGGCCATGGTGCTTTTGATGCAGCCCAGGATGAGGCTGACTTTCTGGGCTGCAGGTGCACGTGGCTGGGACATATCCAGCTACTCATCCACCAGCACTTGCCAGCTCTTCTCCTCAGGACTCTCTCGATCCACTCAGCACCCTCATCCCTGTGTCCAGCCACTACCAGGACATCCAGAATAACATCTGTGCGCTGCCCATGGTCACCACACTGGAGATGAACTGGTGGAGCTCTTGAGAGAAGACAGAAGAGCTGCTTCAAAGAGCAGCTAACAGCCACGGCATCTCTCCAGTACTGATGAAGGGAAGTAAAGAGAGGGGAAAAAGGAACTAGGATCCACAAACCTAATGGGAGAAATATGGGGATCCTACGCCCTGCGTTAAGGGAGGCTGTGGATAGTAAACAATGTTCCTCAAATGCTCACCTGCCTCTTAGTAAGAATAAAAGATAATAGAACAGGCATCTGTTAGCAAAATGGGAACAGAAACTCAAATACAGTACCCACAGAGAAATCAGTTCTTACTGCCCATATTTTGTGGACTAATTTGGAAGAAATTGAAGGATGGTGGTAATTTTAAACATGAAATTCATTTTGGCAGGGTAATTCAGTACTTCAAAGTCACATGTGTGCACTACCATTTCCTTAGGAGACCACACCTGCATCCCACAAGTTTGGAAAAATCTGAATTTTTTCTTTTGTGAAAGACTAAGCCAAGAACAAGCATGCTCCAGTAATGTGCCTGCCATATGAAAATTAAAACATGAAATAAAGGTAACACCAACAGTCTAAGTTTAGATGCAGTGGAAGTGCAGCTCAGTTGACTTCAGAAGAGCTACACATTTATCCCATGTTTCAGTTCAGCCTTTGGGGATTAAACAAATGATCCTTTTGTTTACCTTCATCCTTTCCAGTTTTAAAGTACGTGGAAAAATACTTAAATCAGTAGCACTTAAAATAGCTCTGACTGGCTTCTGCAGCTCACAAGTAACTACAATAGAATGTGTAGAAAAACTGCAAATACCTCTTGAGTTATACAAGAGGGATATTAACACTTCCTAGTAACTAAACTTGCTGAGCTGGGCCAAGTTGAAAATCATCACACGAATAACCTTGCAACCCTTTCACATCTTTCTTAAGCAGTAAACAAAGGGCTAGACATTTCTGTTCCAATAACAGGATCAGCAACATTTAGAATCTAAACTGCTTTTTCTGCTTCACAGGAAGTTAAACATAATTGCAAGCTTCAAAGTAAAAAGCAAATTCACAGAAATTAAGTAAAGAAATCCAGCTGCCTATTTCAGTGCTCAAGCTCAGGTCTAAATTCTGATGTCATTTCATCCTGGTGTAAAGCTAGAGCAACTTATTTGAAATAAACAAAATTATTCCACATATTACATCCAGGTACCAAAACAGGTTTTGGTCTCTTTTCTCATTAGCAGTCATCTGCGAATTTGTATTGGGTTTTCTAAAGAGCTTCCAATTATCAAAATAGAACCTATTTCCCTTGGAAGAAAAAAAATAAATAAGCTTTGCTTTGATGACAGGTAGGTGTCATTTCCTCAAAGCACTTAAAATAGGGTTTTAACTCTAGTGACTTTTCTTTCCTTTGAACTTGCTGTTACGGTAGCACAAAAACAGAAGGAATTTAATTTGAAAAAATGGTGTCAAAGCCAGTAGGATCTCCAGTGCTGTTTGTGTTAGTTAGGAAAGACTGTAAGACAATGAGCAAGGGAAAAGCACATTTGTCACGCTATGCATCACACAAATATGGGTAAAGACAATTGTGAGGCTGATAAGGGTATTTCTGAAATGCTCACTGAGACAAAGTTCACTCTTTAAAAAATTCCTTTGAATTAGATAGCGTGCATGTGATAGCTGGCAGGAAAAACCCCTGCCTTACCTTTCAGAGTCTCCTGCAAACTCTGCGCACAGGCTGCCAGTTTGTGGCTGTCGTGGTTCTTGCCGGTGTTCTCTCCTGCGGAGGGTGGCAAGGCCAGGTGAAGGTTAACCACGGTCAGATCATTCATTCCAACCTGGGAGGGCAAGGAGGAGAAATCGATGCCGTGCACGCGGGGAATGGAAGGTCACAACACAAAACCACGTGCCAGGTCCCAGTACTTTCAGTAGTAAATCTGGGGCAGTAGGACTCACGCCGCTGTAAATGTGGTGTGCCTTGGTGTGTCTCAGTGTGAGGAGGAAGAGGACGGAGGCATTTGCATTTTGCAGCTTTGTTTGCAGTAACCTCATACCCTCTCAGTTCTGGGGAAACTGGTTTGCATTAGCAAACAGCTTCCTTTCACCACTGTGGTGAAAAAGTCAGCAGAAAGAAGTCAGCTGCTTATGAAAATGAGTTTATGTAAAACCAGTTGCTAATAAGCTACAAATAATGTCATGGTCATTACAGGGGCTAATTACTACTGTCTTGTGATTAGCCCTGGCTTGTCACAGAGACTAACCAAGAAGCTTAATGTACCTTGAAAGGAGTTGTTGGCTCCCTGAAATCTCCTGCTCACCTTCTGAGAATTACTTTGACCTATTTCTATGATCAATTAATTACTAATACTTTATTTATTAATACTTATTCAATTAATGCTTCTCTCAAAGCATTGTCAGAGATGTCAAGTTCCCTAAACTGGACCCTTCGATCACAGCCTGTGTGGAGATGGGCTCTCTCTGCTCATCTGTTTGCTCCAGCATATGCCCAAGAACTGGCTCTAGAAGTGATGATGCTCTTTTGGACAGGTTTAGCCCCGGTGAAAAAGCTATAAAATGGAAATTCTGAAGTGTGACAGCAACATAACATAGGCCAGCTCAAATCTCACTGGAGCACTGTGCCTTAAACACACACATAGTCTCATATATATATACATATATACATATACATATATACATATATATATATATATATATATATATATATAAAACCCATCTCCATTCTTCCTGCACTCATCCCTTTTTGTAGCACTGACAAGAATCCCAGGCCTGTGGCCTGGCTGCTATTAAGCATCCACTGACTGTCAGGCTCTCAAATACTCCCTTGCAGCAGGGCTTGCTCCCACAGGAGCAAGGGAAGGACTGACTGTGGTGAACTACCACATGTATTAAGGTGCATTAAGCACCTATCCATAATCAAGTCATGGGACAGTGATAAGAAGGGTCAGAGGCTCATGCAAATTTTTATCTGTGAGAAGGCTGTGTCTCTTTTCATCACAGCCAAATTCTTTTTAGTAAAAGTTCTGAAAGGTTGGACTGGCACTGTGGCAGTTACCTTGAAATGTGCAAGATAAGGATGAGGATATGAGTGCCTCCCATTGCCATTAGTCTGTGCAGTCTCTTGAGATGAGGCATCTTTCAGCTCAATGCCAGCTGTTGTATCCCAGAGGAAGCCAGAATATTCAACTCCCTGGAATTAAAAAGGAAAAAGAGAAATGCCGGTCACAAGATGGTAAAAACAAAACATTCTGCTCAAATGTAGCTCAGTATGTATGTATGTATGTATGTATGTATGTATGTATGTATGTATGTATGTATCTATCTATCTATCTATCTATCTATCTATCTATCTATCTATCTATATCTAGGCATGGTGCCTGCTGAGGGCAGGAAGCCAAATTGGCTGTGGCCAAGCATAAAGGAGAAACAGCTTCCTGGGCTATCAGTGGAAGATACAGAGGACAAATAGGCTTCTTCAGTTCACCCCTGCCAAAACTCCCACCTGACGTGGGAGGAATGCTTCCTGGGAAGCTCCACTGACTTCATGGGAGAGTGAGTGTGCCAAGCTGAAACACGCATCACTCTGCTACTCACAGCCCTCACACCTGCACACTGGCTATTGGACACCTAGTTAATTCCACACTGCTCCAGTAAAGCCAAGGACTTAATAGTCTGTTTTATCTTCTACAAGCAGAGCATGGTCAGGACCACTGCAGGGGTGAAGGATGCTGCCTTTTGTGCGTGTTTGGCTAATGTGTCCCCATTTCCTCCTACTCCAGGCAAGGCATTGGATACCTCTGAGCGTGGTCAGTAATCAGGCAGCTTGTTACTCACATGATTAATTGACTAACCATGAGTTTGGTGCCCTGAGGTCTCACTGGGTGTCTGCTAGGGCTTGCAGCAGATAATGCTGTGCATAGTTGTTCCTTCTCCCCAGGCTCCACACCACCTCACAACCTTTTTTCACCCGCATACTATAAATATCTGGGCCCCTTCACTCTCTTAGTGTGAAATCTGGTCTAGACCTCTTAGCCCTGTCAATTTTTCTGTCTCTTTTCCAGCTTGAATGTTTCATGCTCAGCTCTCTGCTCCTTTCAGCTCTGCTTCTATGATCCTGATGGGCTTCTTTCTTGATTACTTCATGATGTGCAATTGGCATTTTCAGAAAGCTGTCACACCAGCAGCAGTTTCTAATTCAAAGACTGTCAGCCTCTTTGCCCATCACCCAGACACCATTTCCCTTGGCATCATTCAAACCCACTTCCCTTAGCAAATCACAGTTAAATCCATTGCAAGGAAGAGTTTTCTCCATTTCAGCTGCAATAAAAAATTGTTAACTGATACACTGATTTCCCAAGAGCCTTGAAAGGATTAAGGTTGGTTCAAATTCTTCGGTAGCTCCTTTGATAAGTCACCTTTAAAATACTGAGGAAATTATTCCACCAGTAAGAAGCCTAAGGTCTAAAATCTGATAGAGGAAAAGATGTGGAAGAATAAAACTGCTGTCAACAGTTGTTGGCTATTTCCAGGCTCCAGACTTTGTATCAACATGGCAGTTAAAAGTAATTGCCTGGTTGAAATGCTCAGGCTTTATGGAAGCACAAGCCAGAAGCACCATCCACCATTTTTGTCTTATTTAACCCGACACAGCATCCCAAAATCAGCTGGTGCCAAAGATGCTTTGCTCTTGCGGTTACACTGTGTTAGTTCATTGCATTTGTGTACACTGTGCTCAAACCTGACAGACTCACTAACTAGCCCCAGAAAGAGAAGAAACTTCTTGGCTTACTGAAGGGCTCTACAGCTCAGCCAGATTCTGGTTAAAAAGAAAAGTCAAGTAGATAAAATTTCTATTCTTAGTTTGGTTTTGATTCTATTTCTATTTCTAAAATTTCTATTCTTAGTTTGGTTGCACATTTCTCCCATAATTTTGGGAACCATTCATCCTTACATACCTACCAGTAAAACAAGGTGGATGATCATTTTTATTTAGGCACCCTGTAGTCAAAGCTGCCATTGTTATCTTTGGAAGTACAGCTCAAGAAAGAACTGACTAAAGACTCTGAATTTAACATAGAAATTCTGAGATATTTATTAATAATTCTCAGTAAGAAAGAAAAAAATGGAGGGAACAACTTTGACAACTTTACACAGCCATTTATATTCAGTGTTTTAATGATCTGGCCTAACAAGAGATCCCAAAGGAAAACTCCAGCCACAAATAAAAATGTCCTGAGGCATTTACATTCTGCACTGCAATTAAGTGTGAATTGTATTAAACTTTAGACACATTCAGACACTCTCTGTCTTTCCAGACCCTTATTGACACTCAGTATCTGTCTAGCTAGAGTACAATCCTTGTCCTGCTCAAGTGATGGGTTTTGATTTGTTTGGATTTATTTTTCCCTCATTCTTGGGTTTTTCTCAGAAGGGCAATAAAAGGAGGTGCACCTGCAAAAACATGAGTCCAAAACCAGAGAAGGGTGATGCAACCTGATTTGGAAAAGCCAAAATAAAGAAATGTGGATTCTAAGCAGCATGGCTATAGGACGTAACTGCAGCCACATATTTAGTAATAACAGTGCTCAGAATAAATAATTCTGGATTGTTGAAGACTGCCCCATGTGCTAACAGGCACTACTTGTTATGTGACAGCTCTCAGATCCCGCTTCTACCCACAACAACATCCACACTGCAATAACTGCACCATGAGAACAACCCTGTTCAGCAACAACAGTCTCCAGCTCAAAGAGGGCACTGCTCCGAAAACTCATTAGCATCCTTAAAGGCGAAAAAGAGATGTTAGTGATGTCCAGCCCAGTGCAGCTACACTATGAATATTCTCAAGGGTAGGCACGTGCAGCTGTCGCCACCTTAACAAATAAGTACCTCCCTGCAGTACACATTTAAACATATATATATATTTTCCCAGAGCAGAAGATGCTGCAGGGAAAAGTACAGTGCAGCATGGTGCAGATTTCAAATGGAGTCCACAGTATTTTAAACACCTGTGCCGAGGACTCTGGGGAACACAAAAGGTAAACCCTTCCAGGTGAGGATAGCAGGCTGCAGGGCTCCTCTGAGGACTCTTCACTTGAAAACTAGGAAAATGGTAGGAAAATGGGAAGGCCTTCTGAATATCAGCCAGTGTAGCACCAGGGAGCAAGCTCAGGTGACTTTCACAAAAAATGTCAAAAGTACTGCAGCCTGCCAGGGGAAAAACTCAGGACTCTTACCTTGTCCAAATGCATAGCTTTTCCTTTATATATCTGTACTGCTTTTGTCCATCTCCCCCAAAAACACACACACCAAATACACACACACCTTCCTCCTTACAAGTGCGCCACAATTCTTCCAAAACATAAATTGTACAGTCAAATTAAAAGCTACAGGAACAGCCAGCTTAAAAAACAAGAAATGCAGACCTTGCCAAAAAGGATTTGCAAAAAGTGTTGTCTTAAACATTCAAACTATGTCCTTGGTTGGGGGGGGGGGGGGGAAGCAAAACCAAAGTTCAAACTTAGGGATTAATGTACCTTGTGTAGCTGGCCTGAGGGTTTTTCGGAAACAACACCCTTCCAACATCCTCTAGGGCCCTTCCACTTGCGGATGTTTGGCAGCGTCGGCTGGTTCAGCTCCATACAAAACTAGAGAGAGAGGAAAGGGGAAAAAAATAACATCAGCTTGGAGAGTTTTTTTAAAAAAATTGCAAAATAAAGTGTGTAGTAAAGCACTGGTAAGTGGTACAGATGAGGACAGGCTGTGCTCTCTGCCTTCCCTGAAAGCTTGCAAAGGAGGTGGTCTGAGCCACATCCCAGGTTGACTCACCCCCAAACTGGACATAAATAAAAACTAAAATAACTCAGTGCAAATGCTGCAAGTAGAACATTTATCCCTCAGACCCTTTTCTTTTCCTCCAGAGCTACTTGTTTGATTGGAAAGGGATTTCCTCTGTGCTGCCTCGGAAGATGCTGGCTGCACTATATCCCACTCCTGCCTGGGGCTTCACAAACAGCTGCTGAATCCTCCTGGTGCCAGGAGGCCTCCATAGCATGGCTGGCCCCACTCCAACCACACAGCCACCAGCACAACATCAGAGGAAGGGTGTAGGCCAAGCTCAGTATCTGGAATTCTGGGGTTAAGGCTCCTCTGACTTTAAGCCAGGGACACGTGCTTGATTTCCTCCGCGCATGAAGGAAGCAGCTGCACCTTTGCACACAGTTCTAGCACGTCCTTCTCATGCTTCCCAGAGGTGCTCATTTCCTTGGTCACCCCTGAACAGCCACAGCACTCAGACACTATTACATGTCCAAGCTCATGGTCAGAGCTAGAGAGGCTGCATCCCAATGCCCAGCAGATCAGATGTACCAGAACTGTGGACACTGTGGAGGGCCCCTGAATCTACCTGTGTAACATCTTGAGATTGAAATAAAAGTAACTGACTAACTAACTAAATAAGAAAAGCCACCCTGGAATTTCTGGGATCTGAAACTCCTTTGTGCAGACAAATGAAATACTTTTTGTTAGCAGTTTTTCAAAACCAGGCTCAACAGGAGCTAGAGTCCTTTGCAAGGCTGATGTTGGCTCCAATCAGGCTCTATCTGGAAGCTGGCAGGGATAGGCAGCAGCTGGATGCCCTGATTGTGGCAGAGGTTTGGCTGTGGGCAAAGAGGCTAGGAAAAAATCATCCCTGCGGAAGAGCAACAGGGAACTTCCACTGTGCATCATCTTGCATCATACTGGAGAAACTGGGTTGAAATGCAGAGGCTTTCACAGCGAAGAAGGATCCTCAGACAAAGTCTTGGATCCACAACACCCCTCCAGATCAAGCAGCAATTTAACAAAGGATTTGCAAGGTAAAGAATAACCTTGTGTGCACAGTGACTCTTTGCAGTGGGATATGTCTAACAGTTTGAAGAGCTACAGAGCCACACAGATATAAGTATTTCCTACACAGATACCAATAAAATGATGGGATAGTTATTTTCATCTTTATCTTTTGATTCAGAAACTAAAATCAAATCCTGATCTTTCACTGACCCCCTTGCCTGCAAGTTCAGCATTCTGCAGACTGAAGCTGTAGGCATTGATCCTCGGATACACCCGTATTTGCCTCAGAAGGCCAAGGGCTGCTTTGGATGCACACCCAAAGCAAAAATGCTTGGCACAGCTTTTAGAACAGTTTTCTGACGTGCAGAGGTTGGCTAGGCCTTCTTATTCAAGATGCCACAGTAACACTGTCACCCATTATGGACCTTCCTTCAGGCAGTGCTGGGGCTGGGCTGATTTACGGTACTCAGAGGCAGGTAGGGTGTTTGCACAGCCTGGGAACAGCTCTGGTCTCAGGTGATCACCAGGTGCTACCCCAGCTAAGACAATAAATCACGGCAGCAATAATTACTCACTTCTGATGCCATTCTGATGTCTTCAAACAGAGTGGATTTGGTCAATGAGTTTTTTAACACTTAAATAACTTGAATTAGAAAAACAAAAATATTGTTGAAATTAGGAGTTCAACTGTAACCTGACAAAAGTCTTATCTCTAGGTTGCAGCTGTCTAGAAGGTCCAGCCAGCATAAAGCATATGACAGGATTGAAAAAATCCTACAGAAACCATCATTTTATTAAAAAGAGCATCTGCAGTCGACTAGTTTGAATAGTTTGTTTCCTTCAAATTTATTTTTTTAAGGCCTTTATTTGACTTTGTGGAAACAAAAAGACAACAAAGAAGATAACACAGTTTGTTCAGAAAAAAAAAAGCCCATTCTGGGTACGGCTGCAGCCACGGAGAACTTGGCCTACAGCAGCTGATTTCAATCTGTACTCATTTTCCAAGGCTTACAGGCACACATATTTTGAAGCTGTGACAGCATACTTGCTGAGGTCATGTTTTTTTGCTGAAGTGAGAATGGCATTTTTCAAATCATATTGTTCTGCCCACAAAACCCAACGTCAACCAACATTACGCTTCCCCTCATGCAGCAAAAATATACAGACAAGCTCCTCATTGGGAATGCAAAAAATGCCTTTCCTCTTTTGCAAAGCTAAGTTAGAGCTATGCCAACCCCTTTGAGAGTGCAATTATTAAAGTGGTAAAGAAAAACCAAAAATAAAATCTCAGTCAATCAAAACAACTTCCCCTTCCCCCCCGCCCAACACCTCCCCCCCCAAAAAGAATCCTCCTAAGGAAAAATGCTCTAGTTTTTTCTCTAGAGCCTTTCAAGGTGCAAGTTTCCTGAAATTCAATCCACTTCTTCGTTATAATGTACATATACCAAGTCAAAGCTCATACACATACACACACCCTGTGAGACCAACAGCACCAGGGCTTATTTACACAGATGCTCTGTGGTCTCTCGGCCAGCTGGGTGCTGGTTTTTGTGGGATAGGCAGTGCTGCCAAGGAGCAGGAAAATGACAGCACCAAGCTCCAAGGCATACTCTAAACAAAGGGAAGCCTGTGCTTGTGAGAGGTCAACGTCCTTGTGCCAGGTCTGTTGGACCTGTCCTGTCCGTTGGATTCAATGATCCTTAACTTTTCCAACCAAAAACTAGTCTGCAGTTCTATGATTGCCTCCATCTGACATACAAGGCACCAATAAGAGCCACTACCTCAGGAACTGGGACAAGCTCTGTTGGAATTGCTGATAAACAACACATCATTTTCCCAAGAGGAGGATCCAAAGATGCAATTGCTCTTTGTTCACCCTGATAAAGAGCTGGCACCTGATCCTCCCTGCCAGTCCAGAAGCAGAGACAGGCTCTTATGGCTTACTTAGGAAGAGAACAGAGGGCAGCTGGAAGAAGCTGGAGAAATGCACATTTGAGGAGTGACGGGAGAAGCAAAGGCAATGGGTCTTGGACTAATTTGGGAGCAGAGGAAAAAACATATGCTGGGCCAGCACAGCTGGAAGCCATAAGGCAGTTACAGTCTTCCTAACACACCTATCTACCTCCCCAGGGCACTCCAAGCACTGCAAGAACATCTAACTTGTGCATAAAGTTCGGTGTCTTCCAGTGCAACAACCCTGCCCACTAGTAGAGCTGCCAGCGAGCACTCTGCAATTCTGCACACAAGCAGCTCCCACCACCTCTTCTTCAGGATGCCCTAGTTACTCTGTGTTTTATTTTGGGGTGCTATTTGTGCAGCCAACCCCATTTGTGCAGCAGGGTCATCCTTCCCAGATGATGACACCACTGCATGTTGAACATCTTGGCCTGCCCAGCATTACTGCTGTAATGCCACGTCTGGGGACCACCCTGAGCCAGCGACCTCCCTTGTGGTGAACATCTTTTGCTCAAAAAGAAGATGGGCTACTCCTCAACTCCGAGGAAGCTAAATGTGATCCAGGAAAACAATGCCTTAGGGTTTAATAAATTACACATTTCTTAATAGCCAGTGATTACTCTTTGGAGGATGCCTTTATTTCAGACCTGGAGTCAGAGCAGAGGCTGTAAGAAGGGCATAGGGAGAAAGAGCAGTCAAGAGGAGATTGCAGGGTGAGCCTGTTGTTGTGGCATGGTACATCTAGGTGCAGTAATGATCACCTGGACTTCAGAAAGGTACTCAAAGTAATTAAATATCCATTGCGGTTAACTACCAAGCTGTCAGGCTAAAAGGGCACTGCAGTTGAGGTAAACAACTACTTGCTTCATCAAAGAAAAGGTGATTTTGGTTCCTCTAATGGGGAAGAGAGATGAGAATGACAGAATAAATTTTCCCTTTCTAGATGTCACATATGCACAGTTACTTTTCTTTTAATAAGCACTAGAGGGAGCAGCTTTAATGAGTACCAGAAATGAGTAAGAAACATCTATCAATTCCTTATCTTCTCAGCTATGTGTAGGTATCATATTAGAAAAGATTTGTCTTTTCATTGGGAAAGACACTTGCAGTTTGAGCTAAGGGCTGTTTTGTGCTACAGAGCATCTCCAGTATGATGGACTTGGTGCATCCAGGAAGAGTAAACAGAAGAGCTCTAAGACAGACCTTGTAAACTGAGCAGTGATGCTTGAGGAGAAGGCCCACAACACTCTCCAAAAAAAATCCCATCCTGAAATATGATCAAATTTATTTCTGATAGAAGATACAACAAAATTGACAGTGGCTTCATGAGACCATCTGGCAATGCTCATTTTTAATCCATACTTGATTTCCCTGCTCTATCCCTATGTACTGTATAAATTAAGAATTAAATGCACATTATCCTTACTTTATTCATCCAACTGTATGCTTATTTCTAATTGAAAAAGCAGACTTGAACACCCCTAATCCAAATCCAATCTACCACAGGACACAGCTACAGCTGGCTCACCCTAATGAAGCCTGACCCAGAAAGCCAGGAGCAGAAACATTGCAAATATTTCCAAGAACCTGAAACCAACACCTTTGGTTTTCAAGCAAAACTTTCCGATCTGGCTTCCAGAAGATGAGTGGTTTGTTAGATCAGGTTTGTGAGGTGGAAAAGCAGAGTTGGGGGCTGAAGAGACTTGTGGGTGCTGTATTTTATTGTATTGGCTATTGAGGTAGGGAAAGATCAGAGGCTTCGGGACTGTTGCCCTGCTGTAGTCGCACGTGACAGCACAAGGCAAGTCAAGAAGAGATCAAAGACACAGCGAGGCCAGGTTGCTCAGCACACTTGTGCAGCTGAGTAACATTGAATGTACTTCCCACAGGCTGGAGCAACTCAGGAAGGGGACACAGAGGAACATCAGGTATTTCAGTGACACCTGGATTCTCCTATACCCAAATGTAACAGCAAGGAAGGAAGTGTTATTATGATTAAAGCCTGTAACTAGCACTCATCACTGGATCCAATTCCCACTGACAAGAATGTTGTCTCAGGCCTTCACTGCTTGTTTGCCTTTCTCTCAAGCATATCCCTTTCCTGTTTGCAACACGCTCAAAAAATACACATAAGAAAGAGATGCATTCCCTGCTGTGCGGGATGCACTTACCAGCTCTATTCCACATAAGTAGCATGTGGGAAAACTGGAGTGACCCTATTTTAAGCTATAACATTTTTCACATGCCCATTCAAATAGGCCCTTTCAGGAAGACTCCATTAAAGACTGCATAATCTTTACTGCTTGTGTTGATCATGTATTGATATTACACAAAGGCAGATAGGGGTCTGATAGGCAGGTAATTATGTCTGTTTTCAAAGAAGAACACCCCCCCCCCCCTTCAGGAAATCAGTTTCAGTCTTAGCCATATGAATAAATTTGTGATGGAAAAAGTTTTCTCTTTCTCAATATTGTACAAAATTCTACAATGGCATTAGAGCTGAGGAAATAATTTTTAAAAACGTAAAAGTTTCGGAGAAAAATTCTTGGAAAAATAAAAAAATAAAAAAGGAATCAATCCACTGAAAAGGCAAAGGACATAGATTCATGACTAGAAAACTTATCTGTCCCTTTGGCCATACCAGCATGTCCTAGTTGTACTGGGTCATTGAGACCTGGGGCAATACCTTCCCATCCTTTCTGTACTGCTTTTTTCTTCCTAGAACTAAATCAAAACATCCAGATTCATGACCAAATAAATTCTTCCTACCCTCCACCTTCTTCAAGTTACCTAATTCACCCTTCAAAAAACTCTATACACTGATTGCAATAGGTGAAATCAAGGCAGAGCCCTTCAGCACAGCCACATATTCACCCCTTGTCTTTCTTCAGAAATAATACGAGACCCATAGGCACAGTCTCTGCATACCTCTGTGTGCTATAGACATACAAAGCTCATTTGTTGGGATAATGTGCAAATTGGGGTCCCAAAGCTTGGTCCATCTGAAGGCATCTATAGATTTTTCCTCAACTCAAGACAGCCATATCTACCAGGTCTCCATGCAGAACATTTGTGGGTTCTTAATTTTTCATGTTTCCATTCACAAGCTGACTTTTTTCCTTGTACTTCGGTAGATACACTCATTTGACAGAAGATGTTTCATGACTACTTCTTTTCATACTCCTAAAGAGTTTTTTTTTTATTTTAAACATACTTCATAAATTAAGGCTCAAGAGGTCATCAAGGATAGTCACAAATTTCTTCTGGAAGTCATTTCAAGACAGAGTTTTATACTTCATAAGTAGGCACTATAATCATTAACAGCTATAATGGCATGCCAAGGGGATTGACATGATATAAAAAGGAATAAAAAGAAGCCCTGGTGACTGTGAGAATATCTTTTTTATCAGGCTGGTTATACCAAAGTTGAGTGTTTGAGTTCAAGTAGTTGCACTTTGTTGCCATCAAATAGTACCCAGCCCAACAGAGTAGCTGTGCAAAAATCACAGAATCATTAAAATCCCAACCATCCATACAGCAGTTGTCTGGAGACAAACTATGTGTTCATTTGGACTGGATATCAGGTATTAGTCAACCAGGAGTCAATGGCTTCCTGGGAACACATTTTTATGGTTTGGTTTGTTTCTTGTTTGTGTAGGTTTTGGATGTTTGCTGGTTGTGGGGTTTTTGTGAGGTTTTGTTGGGGTTTTTTTGTTTGTTTGGAGGTTTTCTTCATTTTTTTTCTTAGGGCGTGGGGGTTTGGTTTTTATGCTTTAATCCTGGGTCAATTATTTTCCCACGAAACCCAAGAATCAATTTTGGCGGTGCGGTGTAAAATGACACCACTGTGAATATAACCTTACTCACCCAGGAACTACCAGGACCGCATGAGCTGACAATAAGTTTATCAGAACCTAGCCCTTAATATCAGAAGCAAATAGAAAACCATCCTATGAAACATGAGATACAAAAGTGATAAGGAAAAGTAGATTATTCACCAACTAAAAGCACCCCAAACAAACTGACTGGTGAGCTCTTATCGATTTGCCCTCATCTGAATCTCCTCATCTGCATACCACCTTCAGCCAGAGGAGAAGAGGAAAGGGGGAAAATGTACTAACGCAAAAGTAAAACAAATAAAACTGACAGGGAACAGGAAAATCACAATATTTTAATGTTGTTAATCAAAGAAAGCTGCTTAAGCATGTAAGCTGAGGTCTTTATCTCATGATAAAACTTCACTAATATCTAGAGGTAACAGTAAGTAAGTTGGGTGTTTTGTGGCTTAATTTCTTTCCTACTGTTAGTATTACTGTTCTCCCCAACTGATTTACATCTCTGCTTAGAGCAAGCATTCTTTCCCATGGTAAGAACACAAAAACAAGGAAGAAAGAAACATCTAATATGACTCACAACAATTGCCAGCCTCAAATATTTATTCTTCCTTCAGGCATTGATTACACCACCCTTTAGAACACTGTGCCATCTTCTGTAAAGTTATTTTAATCTGGCTCACCTCCTAATTCCTTTTTATATTTTTACTGCTTTATTATCTGGAGGATCTCTTGCAGACTGCTAGCACTAGGCCATGTTATCTTACCTTTAAAAAAATAAAAGAAAAAATCTCATACTACTTTCTTTTTTGTTTTTACAGCTCTAGCCCTTAATTCAAAGAGCCAAATTTGACACTGATTCCTCTCTGAGAGAGCTCATTCTTTATTTATAAGTTTCCATGAGTAATAATACATGGTTTTCTGTCTGTCCTTATTAGCATGCCCTCCACGGCGTCTACAGGACTGTCCTTCAACCCTGACCAAAGTTCTGCTCTAACAGATGCAATGGATTCTGGCTTCCCATAGAGAGAATATACATTACTATTGAAAATTATTTGAGATGACATTAAAATCCCCTTGCTGCTATGTCAATATTTTAAAAAGAAGAAAAAAAGCAACTAAACCAAAGGAAGAAAAAAGCAACTAAACTAAAAACCACTCTTCCTTAAGTTGCTGACTATTCAAAACTGTTCCTGTTCTTTGAACTTGCTTTGTCTTCTACCATCTTCTAGAAGAAATCAAGGAAAAAGGACTGAGTAAGTCCCCTCTTACTTCTACTATTCACAACCAAATCTTAACACTTGCCAGCACTTATAAACACATACTTTGTTTCTCTCTGCTCTGGAAGTGTAGAGAATGACCTCATTATTGGGTGAGTTTAGTTTAAATTCAGGGATAAGACCAGATGATTTACAAAAAATGCCAAGCTATTGGAACAAGCAATCTCCATATCACCGCTGCTCAGAGAGGCAGAAGAGCAGTGCTCTAGGGAAGAAGAGGGCACCTAATAATGGACAGCATTGTAAGAGAATTTGTGTTCTTTGTAGCTCCCTGTGCTGTGTATAGCATGGCTTCTAGTGTTTTGTTTATTGAAGTCCACTCATCATCAGAAAAGACACGCGCAATGCATCTACAGAGGAAAAAAATCCAGCCAAGATCAAAGACACCAGAAATCCTAGTAGATGAAAGCCTGTGCCTCCAATGCTGCTGACCATGTGATGATAGTTTGCAGGTGAGGGGCCTAGAAAGACAAAGTAGTCACAGATCCTCCTACAGAGAGCTACTGAAATCATCAAGGACATGGCCAGAACTGTATGGTCCACTAATACATGTATTTAAACTTCCAGCCATCTAGATCCGTCCTAGAGGACAGAAGGGAGGAAAATATGAAAGGCCAGAAGCAAGCACAGTATAGCTGCAGTGTTCCTAAGACAATTTAGTAGATATGATAAAGCCAAAAAAGGCACCCATTTAGTAAAAAACGCTACAACATTTGCAGCTCCACTCAGCCAAAAATGATTGCTTTCCAATTACAACTATTCTTTCCTTCACTCTGAGATTTCATGACCCCATGGGGTGAAGTCTGAAAAAAATTAATACTTTGTATTCCTGAGTATTACCTGCACTCAGGTAATCAAGCAAGACAACGGAGAGAGGGAGAAATACAGAGAGGGTGTGGGAAAGCAAAAGGGCAAAATAATAGGGTATCAGGTGAGAGAAAGAATAAAAGCAAAATCAGTGGGATGATTTGGAATAATCTCCTTTTAATCTAAGTGATCACTCCATGATGGCTTTTGAAGGAACATCAGCTGATGAACTCTGCAGAAGCCCATCCCACAGCTTAGACACGTGATTCCAGCTATCCTCTCTAGAAATGGGGAGCAGAAAAATGAGGCAGTGACAGGGCTGGAAGAAACTGATCAAATGTCTTGAGTCACTGGCCAAGATGGCATCTCCTTTTCCTGATCTCTGAAAGCAAGACTGCTATTTCCTTATCTGACTCTAGAGGACATCCAAATGTACTTACTTTTCAAAGGGGTCAACTGCTTCCTGGAAAGGATAGGTCTAAGAAGAGGCATTAAATATAACTCCTTTACAGCAACTAATTCATTCATTGCAAATCACCTTATGATCTTTTTTAACCAACAGCCCAAAGAAAGATTGCAAGATAGGGCTCACACTGTACAGAAGGATTATGGCAATTAAAAATATGCACAGAAAGACTCAGTTCCAGACTAACTTCATTTCTGGGTTACTTTAAAAAAAAATCACATCAAATGCTCACACAACCACATTTATATCCATGCAAGCAAGATCCGATGTGCCTATGCTTACCTCTGCAAATGAAAAACACCACCTCTCTTTCAAAACTGAAAAGCTCCTAGGGATAACCTTTCACAAATAAACAACCTGCTCTGCTCAGAGAGGGATTTTATAAAGAACACAGATTACAATGGGCTAAATCATGATTAAACACTGATCTGGCTCAATCTACTCAAAAGCAGACAAAAGATAAATAAAAACCTCCAGCAGATGCATTTCATACTGGAAATTCTGGAACCTCAATTGACGTCATACTTTTTATGTTCTGATAATATCTGGAGGAAACAGTACACTGGATCAAGAAAACAAAAGCAAATTTTTAGTTAAAATTCTCCATGTGCTGTGTAAAAGGAAGGCGGCTGCAGCATGGAACACACAGGGCAGCTCAGCAGTTTACAAACCTCTTTTTGACTGCAGCTGAAATTGCACCAGCAGAGCAATGCTACTAAAAATAAACAAGCACCCCTTTTTTGCCTCATCTCCTATATCTTACCCAGTAAAATTGTGCAACAGTAGTCACTGAATTTCCTCTCACACAAAAGCCACTTCTGATCAATGGCAGGCATGTTAAATTTCTTCTAGTAAAGTAATGCCACCTCCTCAATATCACCCTAGTTGTGTTTCACTGATTCCTCATGCCCAGTATAAAAATTTTGTGTGATGCAAAGGGGCTGAACTTCCCAGACACAGATATCTGGTCTTTTCTATGGGTGAGGAAATCCAGGAAACTGATTCCACATCATGGAAGACAACTTCAGCCAATACTATTGCTGAAGGAGGTGGGAAAAGCCAAAAAATGAGCACAGATTGTAGAGGTTGTTTGTTTACAGAGATGAGTTTTCCATTTAATGCAACCAGGTAAATACAAAGAAAGAGAAATAGCTCTTTTGATGCGGTGGGGGGAATCTACCTGGAGAAGAAAGCTGATTGGAGTTTTGTTATTCTATCATCTCCAACAGAAATTCCCAATGGATGACCAAGTAAGGTTAGACCAGCAGACAGAAAAGATCCCTTCCTGTATTGAGAAAATGCCTGTCCTCATGTCCAGAGAATGCATTCTGTGCTTCAGAGGCACCAGGTGAAAGACTTTCAATCTCTCTTGATTTGTGACCTTCAAAACTTCTCACTAGAAGTGAAGGTGAAAATCCCCACACACACAGTGCAAGCCTACTGATAATTGTTTTGTTCTTTCACTTTGTCACCTCTTGGACATACCTCACATAAATTTGCCAACATTGCTATAGGCAGACCTTAACAGTGAAACTTGTGTTACTTACACTGATTTTCAAGCTGCAAGTTATTGTCAATGTCAAGAACATCATCCCTAAACACAACCAAAATTCTCACCCCATTCCCTATTGTCCTTCAGCCCACCTAGTGTGTCTCATAGCAGACTAAGCAGATCTCTTCCAACTCCAGGCAGAACAATCATCACTTTGCAAGTGAATTCCACACTTCACAAACTGCAGATCAGAATCATATGATTTGTGTTTCTTAGATGAGAAGCCAACAAACTTCTCTGTGGAGTCAAGTGGACAGTCCTTTGTCATCTTGAGTAATAGCAAACACATTTACATTTTAATACACAAATAGGAAAATAACGAGTTACTGTTGCTTGTTCACAAAGCAGGCTTACCTTTTAAAAAGCTGTCAAGGGATTATTGAATTGCATAAATTATTTAATTTTTCTCTATAACCCACCTCTGAAGCAGGAATGAGCTCAAGAGCCCCTGTAAACACTTAAAAGATGGAGGAGGAAATGCTTAGAATGCAAAGAATATTTTTATTTTTCTTGTAAGACAGATGACTCTTCCTGTATAACTTGCTGGTATCAAGCACCAATGAGAACAATTGCTTTGGTGTGCATGCTTGCCTATGGAAAAGGGCTACAAATTTAAATGCTAAAACAGTTACCAATGAGAAATGTCACCTGGCTAGGCAGTTCAACCTAATTACTTAAACAGATTTATTTTTAAACCATAAAAACAACATGTTCCTTGGGAGAATTTTTTCCCCTTCCCCAAATAAATAAAATTAACATTTGGCAAGTAGAATTCTTCTTCTGCAATTAAGGACTTGCCAGAATTAGATAAAGTACTCAAAAACACACTGGGGCAAGAGTGTCGCTGAGAGCGTCTCCCAGAGCTGTGCTTCTGGAAGAGGAAGAAATGTTCCATACAGGACTCGGCACCAACAAGCCTGCACGCCTGTGATACTTCTTCCTAAAGCCTGAGCAGCCTTGAACCCTTGAGGGAATGAGGCTGGCATGGCTGGAAGCCCTCCCATGGCATCTCACCATTTGTGTTCTTCCCTGCCCTCGGCAAATGCCAGCAGCACTTGTGAAGGGAAGGCACGTAACTAACACATATCCACAGCAGCAGGGCAAGCTCAGCAAGGAGGCAGGGGGAAGAAAACACATCAATTTGAAGGCTCAAGGTAGGACAAAATACAGGTAAGCATGGGTTTGGTTTTAAGTTGCCTGCAAGTCCACTCACACGGAGCCTGTGCTGGAATGGATCTGATGGGCTATGGCCAAAACAAACACAAACCCACCTCTGACCCAGAATTTTCTCTATGTAAAGGCTTTTTTTCTTCTTACATGACCTGGTTGACTGAAATTAATTATTATTTTCCCATTCCTCCTAACAACAGTAAGCATGGTGCTGGGGCTCAGCTCGACAAGCAGCACCCTGTCTGTGGTGCTTACAGGAGCCTGTGGCACCCCAGAAAAACAAACCAGCTCATGAGCAGCATCCAAGTGTCAGTCGAGCTTGTCCTAATGCAGGACAGGCTGTAATTAAACCTTGCCAATCATCCCTCTTGTTTTGGCAACACCAGGCATAAAAGCTACCAGTGTGGTAGATCTTCCGCTTAAAGGGCCATTTTGGCCCAATTTGTCAAAACGTTGGGGTTTAGGAAATTAAACAAATGGAGTCTTTGCATGACACAAAGCTTCTCACAGTGTATTAGTTTATTTTCAAGAGCCAAGGTGGGAGAAACCTTTAAAGACACTTAAATACCTAAAACAGAATGGCACAAAATCCTTTTCCAGCAAGCCAGACCCCAACAGCTCAAACAAGTTCTCCCAGCTTGCTCCAACTGTGAGATGAGGCACATGAAGCTCCACTGGCTTCATGTACCTCACCTCAGAGTCTGCCCATGTTATTCATGGCCAGAATAATGTTATGACACTGCCTCGAGGCCCTGGTTCTCAAGAGACTAGCTGCACACGCAGTTAACTTCAATAAGATTTGATTTCATAGGGCTAATCTGCAGCCCCTAAGTCTGTTCAGTAGGGGGCTTCTGCTCACTCCAGGCAAGTGTCAAACATATATAAGAACACTTTCAAAGCTGGGCAGCAAATTAAAAACAAGAAAGTTTCCAAAGTTCAAAACCATCTATGACAGACTGGAAAGTCTGTATCTACTTTAAAGGTAACTTCCCTTGGAAAACCAGAAAAACCCATCTTAGAATAAATATGAAAATATTATAATTTAATAATATTATTTATTCCTGCAGTATAATGCTGATAAATAATAACTTAAGAATACAAAACTCAGCACAGTGTTCTCAAAACCTGACTCTGCAAGCAGGCTGGACAAGGGATTTTGTTCTATTCTGTGGGCTTCTTTCCTCTCTTGCACTTAAAAAATAAAGACAGCAAATTTCTTTGAACTTACATAATTCAAGCATGTTATTTTCCATAGGGCTAAACTGGCCTATTAAATTCTTTAAGCTTGGCATTGTATGAAAGCAGATATCAAATATTCAGAGAGCTCAATTTAGAAAGATCATTTTTCTGAGGCTGAGCCTTTCTGAAGAGCTTCCTGCAGTGCTCCAGACTATGCCGCAAACTGCCACTCCCATCATGCTGAGGTCACTTAACCTTGCCAGGCCATGTTTTTGGAGGCATTGGGCCAAAGGGAGGTATGGGTCTGTGTGAAAGGTGGGAAGGGTACGGGGTGTGAGGAACCAGAGAATCTGACTGCTGCAAACAACGAAAATTTGCTAAGATCAACCTGTTTGGCACAATGAGTGGTTGAGAACCATGTCTTGTTCACGTGTGAAAAATGACAATGTCTCCTGCGTAGTCCTGTGTCACTGCCTTTTATCAAAATCTACCTCTTCAAGTTAAAATCAGAGTTCATAAACACCAGTGAAGGGATGCCCCATGTGAATTAACAGTGTGTATGAAGAATCTTGGTGAAATGCATCTCCAGTCAGTGGCAAAGCACAAGGCTGAAGCACCCACTGCTGCTGTATCTTGTTAACCCATTATTTCTAGAGTACCCAGCAGGTGCAGCCTGAACACAGCACTGCAGGACCTCTTCCTTCACACAGACAAGGATGTGTTCAAGGCAGGAGAAGGGTTGCTCCTTCCTCCCTGAGCCTTGCCACACCACTTGTAGATACAGAGGGGATGCTTGGATCAGGACCAGCTCAATGCCTACTTTAAGACAGCAGTTTTTCCAACAGGGCTCAGAATCCATCCACTTGTCTTCTTTGCATCCTAAAAGGTCTCTCATCCTGCCTCACAGCTGGCTCCTTGGTCTTGCAGGTAAAAGAGTTAGTGTAGAAAGTGGAGGGAAGCCACTGGAACCAGAATGGGCACTGGTAGTCCAGTCCCACATGCCAGGCCAGAAGAATCATAAAGAAGAAAGAAATTTGGTCCATCACCCAGAAGCAGGCCATCATAGGACAGTCTGGTTTGGAAGGGCCATTAAAAGATCATCTGGTTCCAACGTCTCTGTCATGGGCAGGGACACTTTTCACCAGACCAGGTGCTCAGAGTCCCATTCAACCTGGCCTTGAACACTTCTCAGGATGAGGCATCCACAGGCTTGAGGGACCTGTTCAAGTGCCTTCTCACCCTGAGAGTAAAGAATTTCTTCCATGTATCTGACCTGAGCCTGCTGTGTTTGCAATACCCTTGGATGAAGAGCAACACTGGATTTATTAGTTACTGCTTATTATTAAGCATGGCTTACCCCAAACTTGCTGTAAAATCAGAAAACACCAAAAGCACATGGTCAGCTTAGACAAAATATGAACCCTCTGCCTTCATGCACTATGTAGCTAGGAAGATGTCCAGCATGAAGTTAGGAAGCACAACTAACACAGAGGGTTTTAAGAGCTTAAATCTGTTACAATAATTGCATTAGATGTATTTTTAATACCTTTTCCAATGCTTCTCTGTCAGCCAGCTCCTGCACAGCCAAAAGCTTGATACTGTAAGAAAAAACAGAGAGAAGAGAATTAATCGGTCTACTGCAGGAATTACAGAAATTGAAGAAACAACAGAACTGAAGCCCTGTTTTTATTTTCTCTCTTGACAAAAGAAGTACAAGAAAAGCTCATGATGGAACAAAATAAAGCAAGAGAGACAATGTCACTTTGTTTGCCTTGAATTAGCTATCACAAGCAGATTTTTTTGGTTTCCAAGTTACAAGTGTATCTGAATTTGCCTTACAGAGAAACTGCATCAATTGTTACTTGTGTAATATTCCAAATTAACACCAAAGGATCTTATGAATGACAAGCACAGAAAAATATTCTAGACATTTCTATCAGTTGTAGTCAGCTTTGTTCCTCAGTGTCAACAGGTTCCTACAAGTCCTAGAAAGCCATTCCCAGGGATTCACAATATTATATATGAGGTGCAGTAAGTAAAACAACCTAGCTTAAGAAATTTGAAGGAGAGATGAGGGAAATGTGCGCCACCATTTAAAATTAGGATAGAAAGGTAATCCTCAATTATTATTCTTGTAATGCTCTTTGCTAATCAATCCCAAATTTCTTCACCTACTATATCTTTTCTAAATTTACCTCTAGGGGCTAAATCCTGCACACTCAAATTCATTCACTTCAACAAGCTTATGAGATTCACTCAAACAGGATTCTACACCTGTATTGCAACTTCACAGGCTCACTTCCCTTACCCAGCCTTAAACCCAGCCACTTAATACATTATCCTCGGACTCCAGAGGATAATTTCCTTTACCCAGAGATACAAAAACATTTGCATGCCATAGAAGAATCAAATGATGCATATAAATATTGTTTAAATTACTCTCACCACCCTGCACAGAGACACAGTAAAAAGCCAGTATAGTTAAAAGCTCATATTCAAGAAGGTGTGAATAGTCAACATAGAAGCCTACCAAAGGATATAATACAAAAAATTTTATTAGCCTTTCAGAACCTCAGAGCAATACCGCATAATTCTTGAGCATCCACTGGCACCTTATATGCTAATTATGTACATCCATCCTGCAACAGCAGCTGGCAAAGCATAGTTCTAGTCCTGTCTTTCTATGGCTTTCCACTGCAGGTATTCACAGCCTAATCCCTAAACACCAATGTGCTTTCACTTTAATGGACTTCTAGCTTTAAATGTCTTCAAGGTATCATAAAAAGCCTATACCCAGTGAATTATAAAATAGCCACAGACAATGCATTTCCAGTCTGCACAGACTATTACTACTAAGACAAAGCGGGTGGAGATGGTTCACAAAACAACAAGATAATCAGAAAAATGAAAAAGGTATTCCATTAAAGCCCAACCACTCTGGTAGCAGGGGACATGTGATTTGGTGTTACTCTTTGGTGAACACACTAGGCTGCACACACACATCTTCAGCTGCACTGGAAGGCAGTTAGGGAAAGTACAAAACCAATACAAGGTATTTTTAAACATAATTTTCCTTGCAATTCAGCCAGCATGCAAAATAAAGATGGGGTGAGCAGCAAGCAAAGAAGGCACTTACATTTAAAATACACTGCAGTGCTGTGCCCAACTCAGAAGCAGCCTTGGCTGATGCACTTTGGAGAACAAAGTCCAATAACCCAGGCAGGAAGAATGCAGCCACAGTCAAGAGCTGTCTCTGAATGCAGGAGTCTCCTCTTCATTTGGGATGACTCACCTCTGTTGTGGTGCACTTGTGAAAAACCCCGGGCGGGTGAGAGGGTGGATGCATTCAGGCTGCTCACACACACGTGGATGCATTCAGGCTGCTCACAGCTCCCTGGGCTGCTGCAAAGCTGCCTTCAAGTCTATGCACACATGGGTTGGGGGTATGCAAATTGCTGTTGTATTTTTCTTTTTGAGGCTAGACTTTTTGATTACTTAATCAAATCCGTCAACACTGTGGATGCTTCTACCAACTGACTGATTTATTTCTATAATGTTATACGTGAGTTATCTGACACACAATAGCATTGAGAGACATTGACTGCCCTAAAAGCAAGAACCACTTTAATTAAAAATCATCATCTGACTGTAAAAACCTACCTTCCTTCCCATTTACACCTGTAAAGCCCCACAAGAACTTTTTCAACTGGTATGTATTTATTTTGAAAAAAGTATCCAGTCGCACAGAAGCAATTAACTAAACAGGAAGCAGAAATCTTTTTACTTTATTTCATTATATTATGGAGATGCTGTACCCTTGTTCAGAGGTGAAGAAACCATACAAAGGTTTACATCTTACAGAGATACTGCATATACAGAGTCCGAATCAACTCTCAATTCAGAGTTGCTGCATGACTTGCAGCAACACTGGTTTGATTCCTGGGGAGAAAAAGACTTCTGCTGTTGCAAATTAAGAGATCAATGTTTGCCCATTACTTTACTCGTTTCTCCTCAGGTGACACCTGAAAATACCTCTGGAATTTTTTCTTGGTCAAAAGGAATCTACAAACACAAGTATCAGCCTTTATCCAACCAGCTGCAAGATCCTTGTTTCCTTAAAGCACCATCACAGATGCTGTCTCTGTCCTTTGGATTACAGCCCACTACCTGGAAAATTGCTCTTGATAACCAGTTATTTACTGCTATTTCTTCCAGCAATTCCAAGCAACATTAGTATGTGCTACCTCAATGCAATGTCAGCTTGGAAATGCAGCTTCTTTCAAGGCTGCTGCTTTGGGCATTTGATGCTTCAAAAAGAAATCAGGCTGCTTATTTAGGCACCACATCAGCAATCTTACAACCACTGAGAGCAGCTCATAACTTAATTTGCTGTTTGTAGATTTTTGTTCACCAATGATTTCAAAGTAGATGGTAATACAATCACTAACTGGGGGCAGAGGGGGGGGAGGAAGTCTCCAATTAAAAAAATGTCAAATGAAATGCAAATATTTACCAAAAGCCAATGCTGAAGCCCAAGCTCTTGCAGTCTACAATACAACACTTAAGTACTACTCTTTTTATATATATCCTTGGCATTATTTCTTTCATCCTCACCCGTGTTGTACAAACACTAACTCATGAATAAAGTTGTAGAAAAGTTGTGTTTTCTGAAGAAACATTAGGGCTCCTGGAGAGTCTGCTCTAACTTACCAGCATTAAAATATACTGGTTAAGAAAGCTGTAATATGAGTAACTATACTGAAAATGCCTCTGCTTGATTCTGAAACTCTATTATAAATAGTCACTGACTGAATTACTTACATGATCTATTTAAACAAAGCTATTGAAATTAATATCCTGGCACCCCAGGCACACTCAAAATACTTGAAAACATGCAGTGATCAGGATGAAGGACTCTCCTCCAGCACTGAAAATATGCAAACATGATGTGCTGTCAAGGAAACACGACTCCCTCTTTTTTTGGCCATGGGTGACGCACGGCATTCTCCTCTAAGGGAATTCCTTTTGGTTTCCAGAAGATTAGTCACAGTGCTGAGCAAATGCCTATAGCTACAGCACATTTCGACACCTCAGGGTATCATTGCAATCCTTTCCTCAAAGTCTTCCTACTCAAAAACAAGTAGCATTGGGTTTCTCTTTTTAATTCCATATACCCAGGAGTAATTTAAGTCTTTCTGACAGTCTTTTGCAACACTGCAAACTTGCAGATAAGTCCCATGCCTGCTGATGAATTCCTGTTCACCCTGAGCCATCGTGACCACATTTAATTTTCACGGAGCTTCACCTCCCAGCTTAAATTCACATTGCCCACAAAATCCCATCTGCTCTTGCAGTGGGGAATGTTGAGGCTTTCCCAAGAACCACTAGAGGGTCATCTGCCTGCAAACCAGTGAACCTATGGCTCTGCAGCAAGGCAGATGGGATAGATTGAGACTGGGATCTGTACAAGGCAGATCCCAGATCCATCCATGCAAAATGCACCTCAGGTCTTCACCTGAGGAAGAGAAGCTGCTTACTCCAAAATCAGCTTGAAGGAAGGGTGCTTTAGGGGTATAAAGGTTTTTAGAATTACAGTCAGTTTCTGGACCATCCCTGCACAGAACTAGAACTGCAGCCATTACAGACACAGGTCACCTGGCTGCCACTATCAAGAGAGAGGGTCCCCAGAGCAGAGCATCAGTGAGCACAGTGACCTATTTCTGCTGAGCTGAGCACAGGACAAAGCTGAGGCATCCATTCAGTGCAGAACCTGGTAATTTTGAGGAAAGGGGAAAGAGGAGAAAGTGAGGAAAATGTGAAGCATTACATTCAGCAATCAGAGACTCAATGAAGTGTTTAAGCAAATATTTGGCCTCACAACAGTGCCCTACAAAAGCTTAATTACATGCCTTTTCTCGAGGCCTGAGTCTTTCCAAAACCCTCATGCTTTCTATGAGGCAGTGCATAAGCCTAAAGTTGACACGGTGAGATGATGGGAAAGCAAGTCTGAGCACCCTGGGGCTGCAAAGGGATCTGTGCCACTCCTGTTTTGGGGCTGCCCACACTGACCAGGGCAATGGGTCACCTAAGTGGGAAGCCTTTACAATGAAGGACCAACCTTTAAGTCTTTCATCAATGCATGCACTGTAAAAATACCTCTTATTTTTTGCTGGCATATCCCATTTACAAAGTTGTCTTTTCCCCCAAGACCCTGTTCACTCACATCCCCATTAGAAAAAAAAAGCAGAAGGAGGAAAGAAAAGCATGCTCAATGACTTTCAGCCTCATACACTTCCTTCATCTACCCCTGTGAAGTTGGACGAGGAAAAAAACCCCAGTTTCTCCTTTTTCAATAAAAGCATCTGCATCTTCTCAATCACTCCTTAAATGGAAGGAAAAACTGTGTCCACTGCCACATCTTAACGGTTGCTGGAAGCCCCCAGAGAGTTTCTGAACTAAGCTGATGGGCTTGGATGGGAATTCCATGCCATATTGCTTTGGGACTAACTGCCAGCTAATGACACAACAAAATATGTTGGAAGATTCTCAGGAAAAAATATATCCACAGTAAGAAGAAATTATGATAAAATCAGGGAGCTGCATTTCCTACATATTAAATGTATTTATATCTATCTGTACCATAGATACACATAAAACAGATCATATACATGTTATATCTAATTTTTGAAACATTCATATATATATATATATATATATATATATATTTATATATACACAATTATATATAGGTGAATTTATTTAGGGCTACTTTTTTTGCAGCTCCCTCATTGGGATGAAAGCAGATATTCTTCAATGTCTAGTCATTGCTGGTTTGCCTGCAGCATGGTCTGAAACCAAAAAGCAGATCACGACACTGCAGCTGGAAAGGGAACCAGGAGTAAATGGAAGAAGCAGAGAAGCCGAAATCCATCAAGCAAATTGGCAATGTAGTGCAGGCCACACAAACACTCCCACCCTGATGTTTGCATTCATGGATCCTATTACATTATGCGAGTGATTGAAGTATTTGTCATGGGGAGAAAGGAAACTGTAATGGAACTAGAAGAAGGAAAACATGAATTATGGATGGTTACTACTGAGAGTTGAAGGGGGAGAACAGCAGCATTACAAGGCAGGAGGCAACTGAAATAGATAATTTCTTTCCTATTTCAGCGGTTCTCTGGGTTCAGGAATGCTCTCTACTTGCTGTTCTCTGCTCTAAACTTGCAGCAAAGCCATCACTTTGCAGGATCTATGAACTTTGCACTGAGGATATGATTTATGTTCAGCTGATGCTGTGGTTTCAGTGCAGCTGTATCACTGCAGGAACAGAAAGATGATTCATAAACTCTGAGCACTGTGTATTCTCAAGGCACGAGAGAAAAACCAAAAAGTCTGCAAGAACAGCAAACTTCTTCTAGAATACTGGAAGGGAGTGAAACATGCTCACAATGACCCAAACCACAACCAGCTGCAGAAAACATGTGAGTGCCCACGTATAATGAGACCTGGAAGCCTTCTTGACCACCTCCTTGGAAACACCAACTCAAGCTATTTCCAAATGGATGAAATCCATGCTGCTATGCATACAGGCTTTCACTACAGAGCAGATCAAACTCAGCAAAATTAAGAGGGGAGCTCCTCAAAACACTAGAAAATCTCTGTGAGGCTAAAGAAACATCAGTCATATCCATTTACCCAGAAAAGGTGTCTCCTGAGTTGTGAGGCTGTTTCAGGACACTTGTGCAAATTCTGGGGAATTCTATCAGAGAGAGTAGGTTAGGAGCAACAGAGAAGAATCCTATTTGCCTCTTTCTCCACATAGAGGATCAGATCTTGGGCCTAATTATTTCCTTTTTTTCAGGTAAGGGAAAAGAAGCCAGGACATAATTTCTACTTATATAAAGTCTCTCTGAAGATTCCCTCAAACTTTTACATTATAAGATGTCACAGAAGGCTCATCCTTTGGGTGCATGCAATGCACACTTAAATACTGTCCTTTCTTTCATTATTAGGTTCATAAATCTGCATTTGAGGTACAGAGAACTGAAGGCTCAAGCACTGTGCTAACTGTACTTTTCAGAAACACTTGACTAAGTTAGAGGACATCCTATGGCCTTTTCTCTTGATATCCTGTTATAATTCTTTCCTGTCCTTCTTCAGTTCAGTCTCTGCAAACTGGTGCAATGCCAAGAGAGTGGCAGCAGTTAGAAAAGTAAAAGTCAGGGAAGACTTCCAAGGTCCTCAGAAGAAATGCTGGTTATTAAGGGCTGGGATACATTGCACTTGATTGAACAGAATCAAAGCTGATTCCTGAGAGGCAAAGGTTAATTAGGCAAATGACTCAAAAGGATCAATCTGTTCTAACCCATTATTTGTTGATTTTATTTTTTTTTTTCATTTTAAAAGAGTGTTTAAAATAGACTAGGCAGCTGAAAATATGTTCCAAATTCCCAAACGCATGAGATGAAACCACAAAAGGCCTGAGACTGCCAGGAACATAATGACTACAAAATAGTAACCTACAAAATGTTAACCTAGAGAAACAGTAAATCAAATACCTATATTAAATTATACTAAACACAGCAATCTTGTCCATACGTAAATACTAACAGGAACCAAGTGCATGCAGTGGCAATGCAGCCAAACTCCCAAAATCATTCAATACTCAGAGTGACAGTCCAGCAGGCTTCTGTGTCACCACTTCTACCTCCACCTTCACTGGTTGCTGCTGTGACAAACACTTCGCTACATGATAATTCAGGCAACAAGAGAGTACTACTGCAGGTGGTGCATCTGTGTGTATGTGTGTTATATTTATGCACAAAAAAATTACACCAGTTGTTGCAACTCACTACTGACAGACAGCAAGCCTAAATCAGTTGCTTGCATTAAAAAAGGGAGGGAGTCGCCTTTTAGTTTAATTCATCTGATGATGAAATGTACTTTTCCTCCTCAGTATTTAATTTCTTATTATATTTAGCTAAGAGCAATAATGCCTTCATCCAAATCAGTTCACCTTATGCTCAGTTGTTTTGAAGTTGGGCACAATCCTCTGTATAATGTCCACAGTCACAGGATTTTTTTAAATTTTTCAAAAGATGCCTGTTTCCGTGTAATTCCACAGGAAGAGAAAGACTCACAGAGAATGTTGTGTCTGTGGCAACATTGATTTCTTCTGAGTCATTAAAACTGGACATGAACAGCTTATTTAACTTGCACTGAATTATTCAAATCTGTCCAACAAGGGAGGAGACCAACACTGAAAACAAAAATTTAGAAGGTCATAAAAATCAAAGGTGACTTAGAGCTTCCAAATATAGGCATTATGTTATAGTGTACTCAGTCTCTGGCATTTGGCTCTTTTTCTGGATTTTCTGAATCATTCCCTGCTGGGGTAGAGTCTCCTAGTTCCAGAAACAGCACCTTCTCCCACCCAATCCTACCCTACAGCAGCAGTGGAAAAACTGAATAGTCTCTAGTTAAATAAATGAATATGCTTGGGAAAGGGCACACCACTACACTACCATTCTGCCATGAATTAAAAAGCTTCCAGCAAAATTATGGGGCTTTGGGAGGTATAGTGGTTAATTTGGACTCTAAAAATACACCTCTGTGCCCCTGCAAAATAAAATGTGAAATAGCCTACTTGCCTTTCTCCGTTAGGTACGTGAACCATATACTATCAAGCTCTTTCTGTGAAAATTTGTCATGGCCCTTTATTCAGCCTCAGAAACTTAAGGCAGTATTACTTTGCCATACATGCACAGCCTCATCTCAGAGAAATGAGTTTAGACAGTTAAAATCATTACAAAGGAACACAGTGGAAGTCAGTTTGCTTTGCAAAATACTTGCTCAAGTGCAATGGTGCAGCTTTATGGTAGTACAACTACGATCAGCTGGTGACATCTGAGTGCCACTAAGATTTATCCTGGTGTTGTGCAGAAAGCATTGAAGCTTCCTGGCTGAATCTGGATACAGAACTCTGTGGTTTTTTACAGCACACTCCTAAGAAGGAGTCTGACCCTCAAGAGCTGGCTCCTACTTTGAAGAGACTGGTTGAAGCGCCACAGCCATTGTGCATTTCATATGCGCATCTTTTGCAGAAGACTTTGTGCCAGACTGGAATTGTTTAAGACAGTGGAACATGCTAAACACTGAGTATTAAAACAGAAGAATGTGCACAAGAAACACTCTGAGAGACCCTACAAAATTACTGAGGAGAGGCACTGTGATGAGGGAAAAGGAGCACTACAGAAACTGAAAGCAGTGCTTTGGTCAAGTGCACTTTTGTCCATGGCTCTTTCACGAGCAGCTTATGTTGTCTTACAAATTCAAGGACATTTTGACAAAAAGGCTAAAATGAAGTGCATCATTATAACAGGTGGGAAACAAAGCAGAAACTGTATTAGCAGATAGCCAGTATGTTTTAAGGACTTCCCACTCTGTGGCCAAAAGCCAGCTCACCTGTATTCCTACAGTGGAGCTTGGGATGCTGGTGACAAGACCTTGACACCAGTGCTCTGCAAGGGCAAGGGGCAGGCATCCAAAGAGACAAATCAAGGTGACTGAGACCTCGTTGTCGTGAGAGGGGGGGAAAGCGTGGGTTTAACAAGATAACACTCATGCATTACTACTCCAACAAAAATCTCCAGCGCAGGCCTAACCTAACACTATCGAGTCTGCATGTCAACACAGTGGAGCGTCAGTCAGCACAGCCATCTGCTTCTCCACACACAGGAATGGTGTCAGGACCCACTGCCAGCAACTGGGGTGCTCTCCTTACACCATCTATCCCAGATGGTGAAGGAAAGGTCACAATAGATGAGAATTCCTCAAAACTGTCACTCAAATAGCCCACACAAAGGTTATTGGAAACAGCAACCTAAGCTTTGAATAAATATGAACATTCATCCTCCTAAAACAGAGGTCAATTGCACAGTCCAAAACAAGATGTGAAGAAATGGAAAACTGTGAAGAGGAGCAGGCCAGAGGCAGCAAAGGCAGAAAACCCAAGTTCTGCATACCAGTGAAGATGACACTCCTCCATCTTGCATGCACCCAAGCTTTTAAATGTCAGAAAAGCCACAGAAAGCATCTCAGCCTTCTGTCAGTCTTCACTACTATTTACAAGTGGTGTTGATGTTAAGCCATAAAGAATTTTGTTTACACTGATGCTATGCTCTTAGGTTGCCAGAAATGAAAAGAACATTGTAGTCAGAAAACAACAGCCAGCCAATACTGAGGTTCTGCATCCGCAAGAGCCCACAGAAAGCACAAATTAGATAAGAAAACTACCTGTCAAATAAGGGTAAGAAGTTAAAAGCCTTCTTTCTAAGAGCTAATTACAAAAGTATCCTATCAGCTTCATCTACAATATCACATGAAACTACATTAGAAAAGGGAATTTATCTTATGGGGCATTTGAAGTACCATTTACATAACTTTAACCCAAATAACAGACCAGACAGTCTTTCTATCAGTCCAGTTGTTTTGTACTTCAATAATGACTTTGAAGTGTGATGAGGGTTATGTGAAGCTTAAGCCTCTGGTTAGCCAAAAGCCACAACCGCATATAGCCTTTGCTCTGAGTATCAGAGTAACACGGAAAGGTTTTGATTTAAACCTCCAGTGGATGCATCACATAGCTGTAACTCTAATCCGGGAGCAAATGTAATCCGTCCTCAGTTCTCAAAGTCAGAAAAACTGCCTGAGTCGACACTCTCCCAGCCAACAGCTGTCCTCAAACCAGCCTCTGCTCAGTTTGCTGGCAGAGGTACGCCAAGCAGAAGGGACAGACCACTCAAAAAGAAAGTAGAAGCAATGCAAACATGCAGCCAGGCAGACTATTTCCACAGGCTGCTACCTTTCACTTTTTCTACTGCATCTCAGAAAATCCCTTGAGACAGTGTGTGCCAAAGAGGAGAATCTTCTACCAACCAAATCCTGTGTGCCTGTCTCTAGCAGTACTGCAGAGCCACAAACACAGGAACATTGGTCAGAAGAGACCATTTATGCAGCAGTGTCCTCAACATAGGGCTATCATGAGGTCAGCTGTAGTCTTGAAAACCTGTAAAACACTAAGATACCATGACCTTGAGATAACATCTTCCAGCTTCTGAGTGAGGAAGCTTCTTTTAATGTCTGTTTTAAGGATCCCAAACCGACGAACTGCCCATTTGTAGAAAAGCAGGGAGTTATTTTACCTGTAGTGCTGAGCTATGGGCTTCCATTTAAGCTTTCACAGGGCTTCATTGACACAGCTGAGTTTCTTCAGGATCTTCTGAATTCAAGGGCTACCAATTGCCACAGTGGCCACTCCCTCAAATTACACACTGTTATAGGGCATAATAACACATTAGTCATCATAAAGGATAATTATCCTGCATGGCAAATATCTACTGCCATAAACGGTCTTTGTTGACAAAGGAAGAGGCTTATCTGACCAGATACAGGGGTCAAGTAATGTTTTCTTTCCCCTGTCCCAACAGGGGCAGATGCTTTAGAAACGCATGGTAAGGAAGGCAAAGGGTTTTTCTGCTTTCCGTGTTGCTCTCATCTCTCATAACAGGATGCCACCACTGTCCATGTAAGCATCTCATCTGGTGGTTCCCAGGCTTTCTGGGCTGCAGCCTGCTGTCAAGATTGGAGATGCCCTCCACAGCAGATGACATGCTGTTGTGAAATATTTGACCAAAAGATACACAAGAGAGATGTCTCACCAACGACGAGACCACAGTCAAATCAGTCACACCCCAGGAATGAGGTAGGCAGCGGGCAGCTAATCCTTTATTTGAGCTCCTGCCTGGGTCCTAAACTGTGTGGCATTTTCTGGCATGGGTTTATGAATGTGCCATGTTTAAAGTTTCCTTGAAGAAAGCAAAACAGAAGGTTTTTCCCTTTGTTCTATAGTGTGCTTAGCAAATAGCACAGTTGAGTGACTTTACATTCACTTATCACAGCAGCCTCTTTGTTCTAGTATCTTATGACTTTGAGATCAGGACGAACTCCATCAGTTAAGGAGCCTCATTAAAGTGATCTATTTCTCCTAGAGAAGAGGAAAAATCTTAAGTTTCTGTGATGGAAGTTATCACTGAGGGTTTTAAATTGTGGAATACTTATATGTGGAATAGCAAGTTTCAAATCAAGAATGTTATATGCGTACACACACAGAAGCTTATGCTGTCTGTGATAATTGGCACTGTTACAAAAGCAGATCTTTTGGTCAATGTCGGCAGAAACAGTGTGCACAGCAGCCTGCCAAGTAAATGCTTCCCTGCAGCAGAGGTCTGTGCACAGAAGCATGACACCTTACAGTTTATCCTCAGTCCTAAGGAAAAGCCATGTTCTGTGGAAGCTCAAGAGGAATGCCATCAAAGTGGAGCCTCCTGAAACTCCAGGTGAATGGGAAGAACAGCAACAAAGCCAGAATCCCATGTAATTTCTAGAGAAATTCCTACAATTTCAAGAGCATGAGTCATGACTTTACAGCAAACAGAACCCCTGCATTTGTCAGGGTGTTCAAAAAAAAAAAAAGGAAATGAGAATTAGTGACAGTGTCTAAGTGCCTGAATTTGATATTGAATAGTACAGCATGGCTGAACAAGGCCAGGCAGAGCAGCATCATGCTGAAACACAGCAGCACTGCCCAGGCACCCTGCTCCCAATGCCAGCACCATGACCATGCTGGCCACATCGACCCTCCTGGGGTGGCCGTATGGCAGGGCTCTGTCTCCCTCAGTGGGCAGCAGGACTGATCAAATGCCAGAGGTGACCACCCAGAAAACCTCTCCCCACGCCATGCTCCCAGGACACAGAAGCTCTCCTGCCTGTGTAATATAAAGTTGATGTCTTCATACACCATTCCCTGTGAACTTCCACATGCTTTACAGAGGCAGCAAGCAGTGATGCCCCAAACAGGGAATAGTCTGGCTGTCTCTTGCAACTGCAGACAACTGAGTGGTCTGAGCAGTGACCACTCCTGCTCAGCAAGCTGTATTCAGCAGCTGTCTAAGTGAAGCCAATTTACTTGGCAGACAAGAAGCTCCCAGATTAACCTGGATCAGCTCTGGGTGCTAAGAAAGAGTAACAAGCTAACGGGAGATCTCGGGGACATGTGCTGCTTCTTCAGTGATCAGAATGTGCTTGAAGCCACAGAGAAGTGACGGCACTCATCCAGCATAGTGTCAGAGAGGAGGTAGGACAGACCTAGAGTGGCTACAGTTCCCAGCCAGTCTACTCCACTTAGATCACCTCATGTTTTAGTGCCTCATTTAGATATTTTACAGAACAGGAATGCATACACATTATATAAGTGCTAATTATATAGTGTACAGGGCTCCTATTTCCGACTTAAGGACAGCATTAATGCATTATTCATTACTTCAGCATTTATGCTTCACTATTTGGATAATTCCTCTGATTTTTGTAGTAGCGCCCCTTCCTCCTCCTCCCCCACCCCACCTCAATTTAGTCAAATAGCTCCTAGCTATAATTTTGATTACAAATTGCAAGCCCTGGTTTTTAGAGGATTAATTATGGAGGCAGAGGAAAAACCTGATGGATGACAAGTGGTAGTTTAGAAGCACGGGACAGCAACAGGTAATGTCAGTCTTTTTCTCAGGAAGGCCCTGTTAAGCAACAGAAGTCCAAGACTCTCTCTTTCTCAAAGGGCATAAAATAAATCCCCAAACACTGAACAGCTGCAGCTTAATCCTAAATGGCCATATGCTATTTAAAAAATAAGCCAAAATAAACAGAAATTCAAACCAAAATCAGAACACCTCAGAAATCACAAAGGCTGGGAGGATGGAAAGGGTCATTAATTTTATTTTAAAATTCTTAATAAACACTGATGCTGCAAACTGTTGCAACTGCTGCAGTGCACAGCCAGCGTGCAGGTATGTTACCAGTTACTATACAAAGCTGTAGAAATGACAATGATGTAAATTGCAGAGTACTGCATCTATGGAGGAATTCTATTTAACCAGCCTGCTAGTATCCACTAAGATTAAAAGGAAATATTTATGGTCTTGTCATACCTACTTTACCAGATGCATAATAGTGGACAATAAACATGATTCAGCTGTGTCAGCTCTGTCATCAAAGGTTTTTCTTTAGAAAGGGTACAGGTAAACTTAAAAGTAAAATCCCAAATCCTTCTAATTTTAAAAGACTGTGAGCTTGCTGGGGATTTAAAAAAAATAAATCTTTTTAAAGCTCTTCAAAGAGCCATGGAAAGGAGATTTTGTTAAACACATGATTCTCAGCATCTTCTTATTTGTGCTACACAGTGTGTGTAGGGCAAAGATTTAAGGCGCTTTGCCTGTGAGTGGATGCAGCCTGCCACGAGCTGCAGCAGTGTGCATTGCCTGAACTGAAATAACCCTGCACAGGCAGGGATCCAGCCAGACATCTTAGGGGTTACTAGGATTCACACTGAAAGAGGAGAAACACTGACTCTCACTCTCTCTCACTAATAAAAATTAAAATTGCCAAAGCCAGATGTCTCCACATGCTTAAATTCAGCTGGATAGTATTTGGTTGGGACTGCATTGCCACGGGACTGAATAAGAGGAAGTTCTCTTATCTCCCTTGGTTAAGCAAGGGAGCAAACAACATGTCTTTTTTCCTTTACAGAGAAAGGGGAAAATAGCACACACACCACACAGCCTCTCTACTACTATAAGGGAAAGAAGTTCCTGATGTTATGCAAGTCCTAGCAGTGTGAGAAAGGTTAATAGAGTTCATTGAAACTTTCGATAGGGCATAACTCTAGCATACCTGCACAGCATCAAAAAGGTGATTTCATTCCTTTTCCTGTTTATTGCTCGAAGACTAAAGGCTCAGAAAGGAGAAGAGGTTTGGAGGCAGAAACTGTTTCTCCTTTCCATTTGCCTTGGCTAAGCATTACAGTTTTTGCAGATATGCAGCACACGTTAAGAGTACTGAAGCTTTCAGACACATTAATCACTTCAGTGGGATTAATGTTGGTTTGCAGTCCAGGGGGGCAGTATACCCAGAGAGAAGGAAAACCTCCATATTCACATGTTCTCCTGATGAAGACGAGTCCATGGAATAGCAGCTGCGAAATCACAGTCCCCATCAGGCTGGTTCTTCTCATATACAATGCCACTCAGACACTTGGGGCTTCCTGAATCTTTATCTACAGCTGAACTGCCTGTGGTCCCTTAGAGGTTCACCAGCTTCACTAGCTTAATCAATAAAATACTAAGCAAATGATAACCCTACTGTGGCATATACATACAAACCAGTAAGGAAAAACCACATTTGCTTCCCCAATGCCTGAAACCCCA
This sequence comes from Taeniopygia guttata, assembly GCF_048771995.1. Taxonomy (NCBI): domain Eukaryota; kingdom Metazoa; phylum Chordata; class Aves; order Passeriformes; family Estrildidae; genus Taeniopygia; species Taeniopygia guttata. Next base: position 47,106,759 of record NC_133026.1, on the reverse strand, counting down.
AGATTCAGGAAAAGACTGGCCATGTCACAGGTGATGAAAAGCAAGCAGGTACAGCAGCATTCAGTCATGTCACCGAATAAAAAAGTCAAGTGCAAGATAGCAATTTTGGCATCTCAGTAAGGTCACCATGAAGCACCCCCATCCTTGGGGATAGAAGCATGAGGAAACAAAAAAAATGAGCCTTAAAGGAGCAAAGAGGTAGGATGGGTCTCTGGGTGATACCATAGGTCATAGCCAACCTCTTACCAAGTCCACAGGATGCTCAGCAAGGCAATGATGACAAAATTGGGTGGTCGCACTTGGACAGTGCCAGATGCACAAATGGTCATGTAGTGAGATGGGAGGATGAGGAAAGAAGCAGTACCCTTGGGGAAGAAAGGCTACAGAGGCTGCAGTTGTGTCTTCCTCTTTTAGGAGAACATTGGGAAGAAATGACAACATATGTTACATATCTCATGACATAAGCACAGAGAAAAATGCTAAGAACAGCTTTCCCAGAAAAGCAGGGTAGAAGAAGGGAGCAGAAAGGAGAATTTTAAATTACCCTTCTCCTCTTCAGAGAAAAACACAAACAGTTCAGGCAAAAAAAAATGACATGTATTAATAGTCAGTATGGGCAGAAAAAGAGGCTGAGCAGTGATGCTCCTCCCTTCATTTAAGAGGATGGCAGGCTGCTCTTCCAAGAGCCTGTGTCACTACAAAACCTCCCACCGGCTGAAGTTTGCTGGCCACAACAAAAAGCAGAGAGACAACCTGTTCTGATGAGCAAGCAGGGGCAACTTGTGCGTGCACAGATACAAAGACAGCGTGCAAAGGGAGTTTCGTTACACCATGAGGCAGAACCAACACTTCGTTGGGATCAGTCTATTTCCCCCCCCCCCCCCCAAGCAGGAAAATATTACCACAAACCACCATCTCTGCACTGAAGAAATCTCTCACGAGGCAAACCATCCAACTTCCTAAGTCAGCAAAGCCACCATGCTGGGCTTTTGATTTCCTCTCTGCCCTACCCCCATCCCAAAACACAATAATGCTTTAAGGCCCTCTTTCAAGAAGGGAAATACCCATCGTGTCTACAGGATGTGAGGTGAAAGGGATGTGGGTTAGCTGGAGGAGGTGGAGCAACATGTCGCTGACTGCTGTGCCCTTTACGTCACACTGGGATGTGACCCAAAGCTCACAGCAGCAACCCATAGAATCATAGAAATGTTTAGGCTGGAAAAGACCTGCAAGATCACCAGCTCCAACCATTAACCTGACAGCATCAAATCCACCACTAAGCCCTGTCCCTAAGCACCACATCTACACATCTTTTAAGTACCTCCAGGACTGGCAACTCAACCCCTTCCCTTGGCAGCCTATTCCAATACTTGGCAACCCTTTCAGTGAATAAATTTTTCCTAATATCCAATCTAAGACTATGCATATCATTGTGGGATTTGACTGACTACCCACTTCCCACTTTAGCTGTCCTATCTCCCAGGAACACAGCCTTTTCTATGGGACATGCTCTGAGGTCTGAAAGCAAAAATCATGAGATTACAGATCACAACAGACCCGCAAAATTGTCAAGTGTAGCTCTAAGTTAGTCCTGCTATTTTTTTAGAAACTATCTTCACCGTTTTTGAATATTCCTAAGAGGCAAAACTTGAAGGTTAGAGGCTGACACTGCAAAGGAGGCTCCAACATCTATTTAGGGAATAGATATGATCCACCATCGATCCACCATTGATTTAAGGATCCCGGTCATGTCAGGTGGTAGTCATAGTTATAGATGTTTCCAGGTTCTCATCATTAGGAGAAACCCTGAAAAAAAACTGAGCTTCAATCCCAGCTTCCCTCTCCTTAAATATCTCCTCCAGCACTCCAAATACACACAGCTAATAACATCAGAAGGAGCAGCAGAGTGAACAGTAGCACAGCAGCACAGCCAGATGTACCAGAAGTTCTAATTTCACCTGAGCTCCTGACCTTCTAGATGACAGGAAAAGGTGGTAGAACTTAGCTGGAATTAATTTCCTTTATTCTTCTTTCCCTTTGGACCTGCAAATGCCTTGAGAGCTGTGCAGTCTTCTGGAGCTGCACCTTCAGGTATCAAGTGGGTTGACCTCAAGGCCATCATCTTATAAATGACACAATCCAAACCTCCAATGTCAAATCCCCGCACTGAAAGATGTCCTTGTAAAGACATCTGAATTTATTTATTCATTACCTTGTTCTCTCTCTCTCTCTGCTTGTATCTGGGTTTGGGGGGGAAAAAGAAGCCCAAGAAAGAAAGCCCTACTTTCTTTCAGTGGAAAGCATCCTCCTCCCTGTCCCATTAACCTGCTTTTATTTCCCCAGGCTACCAGACACAAAAAGAAACAGCAAACCAGGTGTGGATCAACCTCTGAGGGGCTGCAAGAAGGGGGATGGGGGGATGGCATTTCTTCCTGCTGAAACCCAGTCCCACCACTGCTAAACATTTGTGCTTCCTGCTGGCAAGCCAGCAAGCAGATAAATGGAGTACGGCCACAAGCCAGCCTGGCTAGCCAGGCAACCTCCCTAACACACCACAGAGCCAAAGGCTCATCCCACCATCACACCATGCAGCCACCCTCTGCCTTGGCTCATCGCTAATTCAGGGTTACTTTATTCCCAGGAACCGCCGCTTGTATTCCCGTGTGGAAAGCCAGCAAGGGAACATGCTAGCCTTCTGAAAAACCGTGCTCTGTGAGAAGGAGGGGATTAGGAGGGAACAATGTCGGAGTGTCTTCAGTGAGCTGGAAGCAATCCCAGCTTCTAGCTGCACAATGACATGCAGGAAGGAGTTTTGAAAGCTTCTCAGTCACAGAGGACCCCTGCGTGCCAGGCTCGGAGGCGTCTGGACATAAGAATGGCCTTTACAGCATAGGATGCAAGAGGACTACAGAGCCCTATGCAGACCAGCCCTGGCTAAGGGGGGAATGGTGGCTCAAGCTTAGCTTTTCCTTTCTTGGCACTGGGTGCTAATTGTGTAGCCCAGATCCTTAACCTTATTTAGGTCAGGGGCTACAGCACAAAACAGTCTTAGAAACACCAGACTTTTGTGGGAATAAGAAAGTCTGCTTTATGCAGATCCAGAGCTCTCCAAATATTGGAGCTGAAGTGCAAATGTATTTTGGAAAGGGATGACAGGAGGAAATTATGCTTGATGGGATGCACATACTGGTACAAAATTATGTCTTCTGCAGATTTTGATATGATTTGCATGTTTTGTAACAAGATCCAAGGCAAACTCTTAACAAGCACCAAGTCAAACAAGCTCTTATCAAACTACATGCAAGGTATGAAACAGGATTGTGTGGATGCTCATGAAGATATTCCCCATAGGTTCTCCCTGATGCCCTGGCCACCCACTGCCATGCCCCACATGCCTCCAGTTTGCCACTGATCTTCTCAAGCTTGAGCAGATAGTAAGACCCTAAAACCAGTGTTTTGGGGAAATGGTGAAGCTGGCAGTGCAGACACCCCCGGGGAAAAGGAGCAAGAACATTGAATGCTGAGCCCTGGTGACAATCTTATTGGATTCAATAAAATTGGACATAAAACAACATAAAGGGGGCACCAGTGATTCTTCTCAATGGTATTTATAACCTGCAGGTCTACAAAGTCCATGGAGGAGAAATTATAAACCTTTAACAATGCTGATCCCACTCCTGTTTCTTCATTATTCTGAGGAGGAAGTAATCATTGCTCCATGGAAAGCATTCCAGATTATTTGAAGAGGTGTGCCTCATACAGACTTTGTTATCATGACTGACTGCCTTTTAAAGTTGTGCTATAAAAACAGCCTATGAAAACAATCAAACCAGTAATTTAATACCTATGGGCAGTAACACAGTATTAAAATATATCTTGCCATTCATTGCACCCATAAGGCAAAATGCCAGTATGGAAAACAAGACATAAAAATAGGGTGGCAGGGAAACATGCAGAAGTGTTTGATTGGAGAAGCACTCAGGAGGATGAAAAATGGGATAATAAAACTATCCAAAACTTACCCACCAATTCAGTGGGAAAAAAACTTCTAGCTATGACAGCATTTCCAAGAACATCCCAGTTTTGAGGAATAGACCCACGAGGTGAAACTTGAGCCAAGCACAGCGAGTAATAAAAAGGGAAGAAACAATCTCTGTGCTTTTCTTGGATGTTGGATTCATGCTGTTGTATGACCCTTGCTCTTTGATGACATGAAATTGGCCTGCAGCATTTAAATACACAAGGAAATCTCCAGAAAAACTCAAGTTTTTCAATCATCATAGTTACATTCCTACTGAAAAAACACACTTAGGGACAAGTTAAGTGAATACACACACTTTGTGCTGGTCTGACTGTACACTCCAAAACAATAATCCAAAATATATCACTATGCACTCTAAAAACCGGGGCACAGGGAATCTTGTGTGGGCAACTCGGGCTTTCTCCGACTAATACCAGGGATTAGTAAAATCAATTTGGCACTGATGATGAACGACACCACCATGACAAAGCTGATATTCCTCCAGTACTTTCTATTTTTAAGAGATATTCTGAACAGCGTGCTGTGCTGAAGAGCTGCTAGACAAAAAGATTCTTCTGATATAAATTCATCAGTCTCTCCTCACAGAGCTGACATCTCTGACACTATCTTCAGGAAGATAGGATGCATATGGAAGAGGAACCATAAACTGTCAGTGCAGCACGCACCCGCGCAGCATAATCAGATAGGAAAAAATACCGAGTACTCACACTGCCAAATGCCTAACTTACATACACATTCCGTTAAAACAACTGCTCTAAGAAGTTAAAAATTATACCACAGCAAACACATCAGGAAGCTAACAATTTATTTCTCTGCAGAGCTTTCAGTACCTCTAAGGAACAGAAATAGAAAACATAAATAGTTTTTTCCTTTAAAGCAATGGTACAAGAGCCTCCTCTAACTGCAAGAATTCCTAGCCTCCTCAGACATAAAAGGCAAGGCTGCAGTTTTTAGGCAGCTTTTGCCTGAAACTTGATATATCTTAAAAGGCACTGATTTTCAAACTGCCTGGCAAAAGGCCTCGGCAGAGAAAGAAATGCTGCAGCACATCTAAAAGCAAGAAGATGGCAGAATGATTTGGGGGAAGTATCACAGATGATCCAAGAAAATTGAAGTCCTCAGCCTTGTAGGTGAGAGATGATTTCATTCAACCATGAGTTCATGGTGTGAAAGCAAAGGCTTGATCAAGCAGCATTTCAGCTAACTGGAAGTGTTCAAGGTATGGCAAGACTTGAACATACCAAAAAGCCAAGTAAAATCAGTGAAAAGGCTTTAGGTTCAGGAAGGGTGAAAAGAGGACATGGAAGGGGGAATCATGTTCAGGTTGCAAGAGCAAACTTCAGAGATAAGGTAAAAGACAGAAGCAAGATTATGAGAAAATTTCCTTTCAACCTATGGACAACCAATATACAGGTATCATCCCAGTTTCTTTTTGCCAAATTTCAGAGCTCAGCTGGGCAATATAGGTCACCATCATCCTTGCATACAGGTCCTCAAAAAATCTGCTACACAGACACAGAAAAAAAAAAAAGGGAAAAAATTGATAGAGAAGCAAGTCTTAGCCTTAGCCAAATTCAAGTGCTCTCAGTTTAAAATAGAAATGGGAAACATCACATCCATGGAGGTGGCTTTTGCACAGCTTCCATCCAGCAGAAATGCTTCAGAACTTTTACTGACTACAGCCCAGAGTCGACATTGTTGAAATAGCTATCTGTATCCATATCCACAAGCTGATGACTGAAACTCTACCATATCCTTTAAGCCACGGTTTCCTTTTGTGCAGCGCTGCTTTGCACTAGAGAACTCAGAAGCAATGAAAACAAAACATTGTGGGGTTTCTTGGTAACCAATGGGTAATTCCCCAAGAGATCCCTCTGGGATGTGTTGGAAATACCTCTGTGCTACCAGCCAGCAGTACCAACCCCTTTGCCCTCACCCAGGCCACATGCTGCTTATTGCTCAATGCTCTGTTTTTGGGATAGCGGCCAGCACAGAGGGCAGTGGGCAGCTGGTAGTCTCCATTAATTATGAAAGGGGATTGTAAACACAGCTAGAGATAATAGAAAGAGCTGTACAAAAGACTAGCAGGAAGATATAGACAGATAGCCAAAAATTGCACTGTCATTGCTGCCAGAATCATATGAGAACTTGGGCTGGTCAGAGTAAAGGTTGCAAAGGGTAGTCAGGTACCACTGCAGCATTTTCTTGGTAATTGCATTTATTTTAGCTCTTAATTCACCAGCAGCTCAGGTGTTTTGTGTATGGGGGCAGAATCTCTTGCAGACACAGTGTACTTCCTCTCCTATGTATTGTGGTGCTGGTATGTGCCTCATCACTATCATCCCCACAGATCACAAGAGGGGAACAACTCAAAGATTTCCCTAAGGCAATCCTTACAGAAAGGGACTCCATCATTGTGTCTGGTGGAAGAGCAGTATCTGCCCATATTACCTTAAAATGGGATTACTACTGGAAATTTCCTGCCCTATTAGAAAAGCAGACTGTTTTAAAACAAGTCATATGGGTTGTTCCCAGCTAAGCTAAGTTATCCTCCCTGACAGGGGTTCACACTATTCCATGTTTCTGCCTGCTTAGAGGAAAAAAAAGAGGAGTAAGGTACTCACTTAACATTCTACAGGCAATAGGTTTGACAGCAAACCCGAAGAACTTGCCTTGCATGTATGAAAGGAAAACTTACCTGACAGTTCATTTTCCAACACCTAATTAAGACCTGCTTTTGACACAACACCCTGCAATTCAGTGACATTGAGACGGATTGGTCTTATTCGTTTAAATAGAATAAATAAAGAAACCAAATAGAAGGTTTCTAAGTTAACATCCAGTGTGCATCCACCAGCAGACTGCTTCCGGTTTGGTGGGAAGGCGGCTAACCTTTCCTGCAGCCAAGCCTGGGCTGGAGAGAGCACTGACCGGCAATTACCTCAAGCGAGCCCGGAGCAAGCCCGGGGCAGCGAGCGCCTCCGCACCCGCGGGGCTGTGTCCGACAGAGCCGCACGGAAGCGGAGGGGAACAACGGAGCTATAAATACCAAGGAGTGGAAGGATAATTCTGAAGGCAAAAGCTGCAGCTTCTTTATTCCGCCCGCCCCGTGAAGCAGAGGGAACGGCGGCTCTGCAGGACTGGCGTGCAGCAAGCTCGGGGGATTTAGGGCAGGAAGGCAGCCACTGCCTCACACAGCCAGAGCAGAGCTGATCAATTAGATGTTCAGTAACCCATTAAAAACCCGTTCAGCTGTGAATGGCTTGGACAGCTGCTGTAGCTAAATCTGCACAGGAGATTGAGCACGTTACCTGAAACACCTGCAAAAACAGGGAGAAAAATAGCCACACAGAAGGAAAAGGAAATTTTCTGGTTCCTCCTCTTTATCCATATCCGTAAGCCTACGGTGAGAGCTGCTCCCAAGTATAGCCTTGCCCATTGGGATAGTCACCACAAAGAGCAGAAGGGCATTACTACATTCTCCCCCCAACTCCGTGACAGACAAAGGGACAGAACAGACAGACAGTCTGCATAGCCATAAGGCTCCCTTCCAGACGGCCTCAGTCAGACTGATTCCAATCCATTCTGCACAAGCAGGCTGCATTAATTCCACAGCACTCACAGTGCACATCCATATCCACAGTGTTCTCGGCCATCCCTAGCACACACAACAATATAACCCCAGATGCATTTTTCCATAGGATTTCATTGTTTTTTAAATTATATTTTTACACACAGTTGAACTTCTGGAACATGCAAGCACATGGGGCACATACAGGGTAAACTTATTTCTCTTACTCACTGGCCTCTAATAATTTTACCACAGGCACTGAAAATAACAGCTTGGTGCTGACACCAGGTTCCTTCCTGCACAAACCCCCCACAGCAGGGAGGGAAAAGGAGGTCAGCAGCACTGAGCCTCCCCGATGGCGACCGAGCGGTTTAAAACACTCATGCCATTTGAACATGCCACATGGTCTGACCAGGACATGGATATGCTGTATATGCCAGGGGTGAAATGAAACTGTCCATTGACAGAAATTTTTTTTTTTTTTTGACAGAAAATATTTTACTAAAGCTACATATCCCCTCCTTATTTATCTACCACTGATATGATGCCCACCCTACCCTTGGCACCTTACGAGGCATTTTCGAATCCACTGTGGAGCACCCTGGCCTGAGATGAGGGAGAGGACAAACATGAGAAAGAAGATCTATGCTAGGTCTTCCCCTCCCCTCAGCAAAGCCATCATGCACTTTTACTCTCTGATAAATCAGTGGGGATCACCAGCTATTACTCAAACGAAGCACAGTAGCTCCACAAAACAATGAAAAAAAATCTGAAAGTGAAGAAGCTATTGTGTTCCTATTTTTAACCACTGTTATTATTAATGTGCCATGGTTCTTGTCTCCATCACCACACCATATAATAATGTTAAGAAATTACTGCAGCATATTGTAATTATTTCAGTAAGGACACTGTGCTTCCATCTGTCAGCTTACACTTGCATTACAGTGAAGAACAATGTGACAAAGTTACATGCACACGGTAATCCATGACCTACCACCTCTTCTCTGCTCATCCAGCCAACTCTTGAAATCATGTTCCCAAAGAAACAGTAAATAAAGACTAAAGAAGCAGGGTCCTCCTAACAATGAAGCTGTAGGAAACACACTGAAGCTCATCTCCATCAAGAAGGATACAGCTACATTTGAAAAAAACCTGTCCTAAATGTCCCTGTTTAACACTCTTGGAGACCTGTGTTCACAGTGAGCTAGACCAGCGCTTGGCTGCAGAGACAGTGTTTTCCTCTAGTTAACAGCAACTGACCAAATTTCTGCTTGCACCTTGTCAGGAACTTGGCAGTCCCTCGGTTCTTTTTTCCCAGTAAGGAATGGAAATGGTCCTATTGCTCTTTTCAAAGACAAAGTTAGAAAACCACCCTTCCTGCAGCTGTACTGCAAGTTCCCGAAAAAAAATCACAAAGCATTAAATATTTCTATTTAGAGGATGAAGCCCTATGTGTAGGTACCTAATCTGTCTCCTACAGTCATGTGGCACAAGATTTCTGAGAAGTCAAGCAGAATGAGGTTATAGTCTTGTGGCCTCTGCTTGTGATTTGGGAACAGGCAGTACAACATCACTTAATAATTCACCAATTTATTACCATAAATCTGCCAACCCATTTAGTCTTTGCCACGTGGAATAAAGCAAACTTTGCAGGATCTGTAGGAATAAGCTGGGAGCTCTGGTTTACCAAAATACCTGCAATGAGCAACATGAATCCAGTGACACAAAATAACATGTGTAAAATAGTCAAGCAGGCATGGATTGAAACTATGTGGCCATTAAGTGCTGCCAGATGTATCAATTAGACATGTTGGGAGAAAAGAATAATACATTAACCAACTCTTTTCCCACTAATCTGTTTCATTTTAGTCAAGCTTTATGGCACAAGTAACAGTGGCAGGGCATGGTTATAATTTTTAAAAGGAGAAGAATAATGTTTATTTTATATGGATAAACTAACCTTTAACTATATTATTTTTCCAGCCACATTCTCAACTTTAAAGCAGATAAAAATGACTAGTTGGATACAGCTCTTGAATGTTCAGGAAATACGCTGAAACTGCAGTTGTGCAAAGTTAAAATAATGCCCAGATCTCCATTTAAAACAGAAAATCCCTAGAAAGCCTACTCAGGGGTAATTTCAAGGGCCTGTCCTACATTCCTATGTCATGTCTGAAGAAGGAAAGCTGTGGGGGCTGCAATAACAGAGACCAAGCAGGATCAAGCAGCTAGCTCAGTGCATTCACCTCTGCATCTCCTGCAGAGCACATGGCTCCAGATGGCTTCTCCAAATACCTGGACACAGGGATGGCATATGCCCTTCATGATCTTGCTGCAAGTCCACACACTGCTTTTGATCTCTCCTGCAAAGACCCAGGAGCTGCAAAGTATCTCAAACAAGCAATTCATCTCCTGCAGGAGGAGCAGGTCATGCCCTTGTACCTTGTAGAAGGGTTCAGTACTGCATCCATATGAAGCGGAAGTTGGGAAATGGAATTCAATTAACATATTATTTGATTAATTTGAAACTGATATCACCTGTTCCCCAGCAGCAGACATGAAAGGGGCTGGAATACCCGTCCAAGACAGGGGCAGCACCTTAGAGGAGCCCTAACCCCCAGGGAGAGGGCAGTGCTCTTCAGCATTAAGCTTGGCAGCCTTCATGTGATTTTACACATGCAAAGGAATGGGCCAAATCCTGAACAGGAGTAAATCAGTTGAGTTTCATTTCACTGGAAAATACATATCTCAGGGTCTGACCTGCTGGTTTTCTATGCCAGTTGGCATGAAGAAGGCAGTTCTAGGCTCCCACTAGTCTCCAGTAGGTAAAATATCATTTGTCTCATGCAGGCAGAGGCAAAAAAAAAAAAAAAAACCAACAAAATAGCTGACCCTCAAAACAACAGCTCTTCCATCACCCCATTCTCTTGTCCTCTAAGGTATTAGAAAGTGCAAATTAATGGTGGCTTTATATGCATCATTTTTTCTACTGCTCATTAAAGTCCTTTGTGAAGTGCACATAAACGATATAATCTAGCAATTCCTTTTTTTCTTAAGTTTTCTCTGAAGTTGCAGGAGGCAGGATTTCCTCTCTATTACATAAGGAGAAGAGGGTGTATTTGTTCTTTTGCTGTTTAAGACTTATTAGCATGGTCAGGTTACTCTAGCCAGGCCCTCTTTCCTGATCTTTTCTTGCAGGGGAATTATTCTTGGCAAGGTTCCAGCCTAACCCAATGGAGGGAAAACCAAGTAGCTCTACAAAGAAAAAGATATAAAACAGATGCACCTCAGGGCTTTGACCGACCACTGAGAGCTTCAGCAAAAGCGTAGAAACAACAAATACAAGCTGGTGATGAGCCTCTGAAGTGTGCAAGTACACCCATCACTACTACCATGATAAATTACTATGATGTCTGTTCTGTGGGGCTGCAATGTTTTTCCATCATCTTGACAGGAAACCTAATACAATCCTGGAGGCAAGATACCACACCATACCCCTTCCCAAGCAAATTAACATGGCCCAGTAGCAAAGAGCTGCCCCTTGTCAAACTCCGCCTCTCAGCCCAGACTAAGAAACTGGAGAGGAAAGTAAAAGCCCCACCCTGTTATTTAGTGTAGGGGAACAATGGGAAGGGAGGCTCTCCTGCCTCCAGCACCTAGTGCAGGGGGCAAGATTAAGTTTTCCTCATGTCTTAAGAGGAAGAGACTGCTTCAGAGCTTGGCTCAGACAGTTCTTTTTTTATTAGGTGACAAGAGGATGTGCTTAAAGTCTCCTGGGGTAGGTAAGGCTAAGAAGAGGAACTTTCAAGCATGGTGGCACAGAAAGGATTACCCAGGGCTTGCCTGTACATCCACTGCCTCCCAGGAAGCAATTTTGGGTTGAGGTTTACCTACTGTTTCCCCAGCTGGAACACCGATTTAAGTCCCAGACACAGAAATTGAGATTAACTTCTTGCCTTTGAGAGACCTCTATGCTTCTCTCTAACCAAACTGACAACAGCTAACCAGTTACAAACCTTGGGAAGGAAAAAGGACTGACATGTTCTGAAGGCTTGCTGTCCATGCCAAGAAAAAAAGCACCAGTAGAGCCAAGTATAAACCTTATACTAATATTTGTGTTTGTTACTCTATACACCTGCAAGTTATAACTTTTTTTATGCTGAAAACCACTGGAACAAAGGTTTTCAAACCTCTAGCCTGTGCGATTGGACACAGTGATAGATAATTTCATCCAGGCTCCCCTTCCCAGGAAAGGCTGGGTCAGATAATATTCTGAGATCACTTCAACCTGAGCTCTTCTGTGGTTCTTCAGTTTTTGCAACAAGTGTTAAGACTTTATTACTTACACTTTTTGCATATAGAAGATGTAACCACACCAAGAAGCTGCCCAACAGCTTGAACTGCTTGACATCTGAAAGGAAGCAGAGCTGGGCTCTGTGAAACTTTGGACCCATCATCATCTTGGCACATGGTCCCCCTCCTTTAGATAGAGTACAAGTTCTGGCCTTCAAACAAACACTCTATCAATTTTCATTCAGTCAGCTTCCAAGGAAAAAAAAAAAGTTGAGGTATTCACAAAGTTGCTGCTCAGTATTATAAAGCATCATGAAAACTGGTTAGAAAACCACCACTAGAAACCATGGTGGGGAAGGTACACAACTGACCACTGCCCTTGGCTACTTGCAGAACCACTGCCCTTGGCTACTTGCAGACTTTGAAACATGCAGTCAAACTGGAGTTTGCACCTTTAAGGTGCCCTGTCTGTCAGTCAGCATTGCTCATGCCTGCCCCACACTTCTTCATGGCATCATCCAGCTGGCACCCCAACAGCCAGAGAAACTGGTCACAGGGTGTCACAGGAGCCATGAGCTCAGTTTGTGGTAAGGAGGGACAGGCCTGAGGCAGGTATGGATAAGGAGTGGCACAAGTACCCTTCCCTATGGACCTGGGGTATGGGACAGTTCTAGGGTGCTTCCACTATCCTTGTCCAGAGGAAACATCCTCCCTCTGTGGTTGAAACATGGGGCTACTTATTCTCCACAAAAACATGTGCTGCCTTTGACCTGACCTTGCCCTTTTAATCATCCTGCTCTTACCCTACATTTTTCTTTATTTTTGGTGAGAAGAAGCAGTTGGTTCCCTCATTCCTCATTCCTCCTGAGAATGGGGAGGACATGGAGGTCAGATAGAGGGGACAACTTGCATCCCCAGAGACAGGCCAACTTTGACTCTTTGTCAATAAATCCCAGATTTTCCGAGCAACACCTGCAAGAAACACTGCAGGTTTGGGCAAACTCACCCCAGACTTGATACTTCAATCCAATTATGTGTCATGCTCGCCTCCTCGTTCATCATGTTAAGCTCTTCTAAAATTACCCTCTAGTCCTCTGAATGAAAACACCTCACTCCTTCACTTCAAACACTGTGATAAACATAGATCCTTGTAATATGAGAAAAGAGGGTGAGGACCTTGCTGTATTTCATTATTTTTGCACTACAGCAATGAATTTCAAAATAGCTTAGCAGTAGTAGTCATGCTTACTGATTTAGTGTACATTCCCTTCACTGCTCTTCAGAAATTTAGCACTTCTGGGAACAAGCATGAGACTTTGATTTAGTTTATTTTTTTTTTTTTCCTCTCCTCCCTTCAGCAGGTTACAATGTGGCATTTTCTTGCTTTTTGTTTGGTTTGAATGAAAGTCCAGCCCTCTTTCCTTCCTGCACAATTGTTCCCTCAATGCAAAGGGCTGGAAGACAGGAGGAGCATAACCTTCTAGACTCATCTGGAAAGAAGCAGTACTTTTCCCTGTTGTTAACACCTGAAAGAACAACCCTAAAGGGTTTTAAAGCTACTTGCTGTGACCAGGTCATTAAACACAGAAAACCCCAACCAGACAAAACAATTTTAAAAAGCAAACCCCAAGGCAAGGCCCAAAGCAAGCCTTTTAACTGGCATAAAAGTCCCCAATATGTAAAATTAAGATTCTTTGCTTCTCCTGACACAATTTTACTAATCTTCTTGACCTCCTGTGCTTTATTTCTGGGCTTAAGAAACCAGGTGAGGCAGCTTCTCCAGCTTTATGTACTGCAACAGGAAGTACTGCAGCTTCTGAGAGCATCCTGGAGAACCTGAGACCAGCCCTGACTATAAGGAGCCAGCATAAAGGAGCACACTTACTCCTGCACATCAGGGCAGCAGCAAGCAGATGCCCATTAGCACAGCTCACGAGAGCACCTACAGTCAGGCCAAAGAGCCTTCAGATCCACCTCCAGCTTGGGTCACAGCTGGAAACTTGAGCAACACATGGGACACCCACAGAGCACCTGAAAACACATCCATGGATTTTGTGAGGTTGAAGTGCTGGTGAGCCCCGTGCAAGTGATATATTCTTGCTTGGAGAAGCAAGAGGTGAATTTCTCCAGCTGACTGTCTACTGAAGCACATTTCCCTGGGCAAAGATTAGTTTGCAAGACATTCTGTCTACTCCCAGAGTACACAGCCTGAGCTGGGGGTGACACCACAGAGCTCAGAAGCAGAATGAAGGCAGTTTCTGGCCTCAGCTGAGGCTATTTCACAGCTGCAAAGCTCCACTGACCCCAGCAATGCTCATACAAGCAAGAGGAAATTCCTGCCTGAGTAGCTGAGTATGGCTTTTCCCAACATATATTTTTTTTCCTGAATAGTGTTGCTTTTTTCTGTTCCCACATCTATTTTCCCAGGTAAGTTTTGCAGGCTTGTCTGTGGATGCACATTCTTTCCAGCTTCTCACATTATCACAAATTGGATCAAGTACAGAAAACAATTGCATCGTACTCACCCTGTGTGATTGATGGCACAGATATGTGCAATAAAACAGAACAAAAACAAGCAGTTCTACCAGGCTCCTTTGAAACTTCAAAGTATCCAAGAGACATTTTACAGCACCCAGCACAACAGCCTGTTGGTTAAGCTGCACAGAAATTAAGCACCATGCAGTCTAAGGGCAAAAATTAAACAAATGTCTAGGGCCAAACTCTGCATACACAGTGGCTAGCTTGGTTTAAAGCAGCTTTATTTTATAAGCCACTACATCTTCCTGGTTTTTGTTATAGGTGGGCCATCTTGTTTGGAGCTTTTTCCCCACAAAAAATGCTGAAATTGCAAAAGTGACAGTTAGCACTTTACTGGATAAGGTCCTTAAAAATCCCTTATATACATATATAAAAATATAAATAAATCACTGAAGTCACTTTTCTTCGAAAATTGGATTATTAGAATTATTCTGAGACTAGACATAATCGTTTTTTCCCCAGCAGCTCCACTCCAGCTGCTTACCAAAAAAAAAAAAAAAAAAAAAAAAAAAAAAGAGCAAGAGAGAGAGTAGAGACAAAGGGGGAAGCACAGGAAAATACCTGAACTAGTGAAGCAGAATACTGAAATACTAACAGATGTTAGGCTGAAGCCGTCAGTGTAACATCTCAATAATCCTGCTGGTCTATCATCTTCATTTTGGGTACCAAACAGTGGTGGCTGTGAGATGACAGATGTTTCCTATGTGGGAGCATTAGGCTCCCAAGCAGTGCACAGCAGAGGTGTCCCTGGCCACAAATACTGTACTGCAGCACAGGATTTCAGGGTTGCACATCACTGTCACCAGCCTGCTCGCATGCCTGACCTCTGCAACCGCACCAACAAGAGCTGTTATTCAGCATATTATTGGAAAAGGACAGAGATAACAGTTCATGAGCACTTCCCCTCCCCACAACATCCCTTTCAGAAAAGCCCAAGAGTCCCCTGCCCTTATTCATTTCCTGCTGGAAGCATGAATCGCAGCCATAGGGAAAAGTAACTTTACTTCTGTTGTAAACTAAATGCCAGATCAGCTAGGACAGATTTGACATGAAAAGGAAAGGGCTAAAGTTATTTCAAAATGCTTATTGCAATCTACATTTCTGTGTCCAGCAGAAAGTTTAGTACAACAGACATCCCTAGCACTCTTGCCCAACTACACACAAAAAACAAAACCCAAACTCTCAGCTTTTCATTAACACCTGAAGCACCATCCTGTTTGCCACACCACCAAGTGCTCGGCACAGTCAGGGCACAAAGGCTGGCACAAGGACAGCACAGCAGGCAGGCAGGTGCTACATGTCTCACACCCCCAAGGATGAGCAGTCCTTCCAGCTCAGAAGATGCCCCGTGAGCACTCATTAACAAGCCGTGTCACCTTGGACGAGCTGTGGCATTCCACACCTGTTACACAGCCCTTCTCCTGCTACTGCCCTCCAGCTTGTGGCAGGAAAGGCAGCTCTCCATGACATGTTCAAAAGGCTCTTAATGGAGAAACAATGCTTGACCAACCATTAACAGGCCTAAGGTGACTGTACCAGCCCAGTCTCCCCTGCACAGCTGTGTGCACACACACACACCTCCTCAGGAGCTCTGCTGCCTATTGAGGGTTACAGCAGCTTTATCCAGGGACAGCCACTACAGTCCCAGCGCTATGACTCGAACAGGGCTTCATGCAAGAAGTGGGAAACATGTAGTAATCCCGGGAAAGAGCGAGTCCCACGAGGATCACGACAAGGCTCTACAGTGCCCAAACCTCAAAGGCATGAGCCTACAATCCTGCGTGGAGCTGGGCCAGCAGGTCAGGTGCTGCCTCTTACCTGTTCTCCAGCAGCGTCATGCACACGACCTCCCGCACGCCCGGGTTGTTGGCCTTCTCGATGGAGCAGCTTTGCAGGTTCCACGTAGCCACCCTGAAGACGGGTCTGCCATCTCTCACCCCCACAAACATCTCCACAGAGGGGCGAGTGGATATGATCTGGGTTGGACCCCCGGGAGGAAAGTCCAAGTCCTCGCTCTGGAGGCTAAGAGAGGTGGGGCTGGGGTGAGGCTTGGCCATGAAGTTGAGGCCACCATTGGTATTTGTTGAAGGGGGTCTGGAGCGCTCTGCAAAAATCTGGTGCCTGATTTTGTCCAGAAAGGAGGAATTGATACAGTCCATCCTCACCAGGTCCTCGATACTTTTAAAAGGCCCATGCTCTTTACGGTAGTCCACAATGCTGTTGGCGATCTTCTCAGTGATGCCACGGATGCTCATGAGCTGTGCCGGGGTGGCCGTATTGATGTTGATCTTGGTGGCGGACAGGTGGTGCTCAGAGGTCGGGTCCTTGCGCACGGAGCTGGGCGAGTGCTGCGCCGAGCTGCCCTTGCTGCTCACGCAGATCTCGAACTTCACCTGCTCCAGCTTGGCCGCCCCCACCCCGCTCACCAGCGCCAGGTCCTCCACTTTCTTGAAGCCGCCGATGTACTCGCGGTACTCCACGATGTTCTGGGCCACCACTCGGGTGACCCCGGGCAGGGTCATCAGCTCCTCCTCCGTGGCCGTGTTGATGTTGAGCCTCTCCTGGTTGACGAGGATGTTGCTGAAGTTGCACGCCGCGCTGAACTTGCGGCTGTGGCACAGGTCGGCCGGGTCGCGGGGGATGGAGCGGTGGCAGCCCAGGCTGCCCCCCATCTCACCGCCGCCACGGGCCGCTGCCGGAGCCGGGGGAGCGGGCGCGGGGCGCTGCCGGGGCTGCCCGCCCGCGACTCATGGACCTCGGCGGGAAGCCGGCGGCGGACCGGGCGGCGGCGGGGCAGCTGCGGACAGACCCCGCGCCGCCACACACGCCCGGTCAGCGGAACCCTGCGCCCCGCCGAGGGACCCCGCGCCTTTCTTCCTCCTCCTCCCTCCTCGGGCACCGCCGCTCCCCGGCGCCGGAGAAGCCTCTGCAGCCGCTGCCCGCTCCGGCCCCGGCGCTCGCAGCCGGCGGCAGTAGTAGCTCTGCGGGAGCCCCCGCCCCTCGGCCGGGCGAGGCGGGGCCGCCGCCGCCGCCACCGCCCCCCGGGCGTCACCCGCGCCGCGCCCGCCCCCGCCCGGGCACCGCGGGACCGGCCGGGCCGGGCGGGCGGGGAGCGGCACCGCGGGGTCCCTGCGGACGGGCCCGGCCCCAGCGCCGGCCTGGGCCGCGGAGGAGGAGGGAGGCTGACCTCCTCCTGCCCGCGTGGGCACAGGGGGGCTGAGAACGTCCACAGTCGCCGGGCCGCTGAGGGCGGGCGTTTTCCGTCCCCAAGCGAAAGGACGCTGAGGTCTTAGGTGTTTACGCGCTCCCTGCAGCTTTACTGTCCTAGGAGTTCCCTGGGCTCGTCTCTCTGCATCTGGTGGGGCATAGGTGTGTTTTCAGACCTCATGAAAGCCTCATCTGTCATCTCCACTTGTTTTGTGCTCCTGCCGGCACTATGCTTTTATACATCGGGGTAAAGTCTGCATTTTTTCCTTTTTTTTTTTTTTTTTTTTTAATTTTATTTTTATTTTTTAACATCTCAAGAAATTACGAGAGTG
Source organism: Taeniopygia guttata (assembly GCF_048771995.1). Lineage (NCBI taxonomy): Eukaryota > Metazoa > Chordata > Aves > Passeriformes > Estrildidae > Taeniopygia > Taeniopygia guttata. The sequence goes on along the minus strand of NC_133026.1, from coordinate 47,088,776 downwards.
CTGAACAAACTGAAATTCCCAACAGAATGTTGTTTTTGGACACATTAGGTCTGCCTCAGGGTGGTGGTCTGCAGCAAGCCTACCCATTCCCTGAGAGTAACCTCATTCTGCACCGAAATTGTGGCTGTGTATTGCCCATGTGTGCCTTAGCTGTCTTTAACATAGTTTGTTCGAGTGCTGAGAGCCAGAGCAGCCCACCACAGCCCATTTTGGTGAAGCCACTGAAATATTTACCCAGTTTCTACTGCATCCAGTCCCATGCTGCACTGTCTGCAATGTTATCTGTAGCCAAATTAGCTCATTTGAAACTAGCTTGACTGTGCCCACACAGAAGTGACTGCAATGTCAATGAATCGAAATATAATCGGTGGGTGTAACTGAAAGGAAGGGGGAATTGAGAGAAAAAGCAAACATATGATTGTAGATGCCAGCTATGTGCCCTCATGCTGCCTTGTTCTGACAGTCTCTCTCTGTGTATTTCTTTTAGCTGCGTAGAATATGGTACATATGTATTTTCAACATCAAGACTCTTGGTCGGCCCTCTAATGAAAATAAAACCGCTTGCAATAGCAGCTTGTACCTGTATTTTTCATGGCAAGCTAATGGAAATGATTTGCGTCCACCTGAAATAAAAAGTTACATTTATTCAGCTTCTTGCTGAAGGAGAATGTGATGTGCTTAAGGGAGTGCAGGCTGCACCAGGCTTTACCAGGCTCTCAGATTGCACAGGGGCACGGGTGCTTTAGCACTGGCTCTGGATACTCTGCTGCGCATCACACATTTCCCTTCTGCTCGCCCGAGCAGCGGAGTTAGCAAATTATCGTTATGGGAATGGTACTGGCTGCATTAGGGCACTGGCTGCATTAGGGCATTGGCTCTCTGCTGACTGCTGGAGCGGAGAAAGTGCTCGCTTAGGTGATTAAATGCTTCCACGTCTGCTGGAAAGTGCTCTGTGCGCTGCAATAGCAGCGGCCAATGCAGCAGAAGTCATGCTGGGCCTATTCCTGCTGGGACGATACCAGCACAGAGCTGGAAACAATTAACCATTGAAATGAGTATTCTTTGTGAGGCAGTATTATTACAGTAATAGCTCCACAAGCTGTTATCTCAATGGAGAACACACTCTTTTGCTTTCTACAGCAGGTTGTTTTGCACTGATCCAGGCTCATTAACTAAGTTTTGAAGCTGAAAAGCCCCAAAATCCATCTGAAGCATCATCTACATTACAGGCAGCACTAGGTATTCTCTGTTTAAGAAAAAAAAGCAGGAGCAGCTTCAGAAAGAAAACAGATGTCCCTTTTGTCCAGCACTTTCTGTTGACAGCACCTACTCATCATTTCTTGAATCTGTAGCACCAAAATAACCCATGAGACTGGAGGCAGCTGAGGGAGGCAACAAGTGTCCCATCACCTAATCCTGAATATGACCTCATGCTAATGTGAAATGTGGGCTGCAGGGGAGAATGTCATTCCATTAGCCCCATACCTGTATTTTCAGTTGTTGTTGACAGTTAGAGGAAGCTTGCTGAGATCTGAGTCAATCTTCACCACATTTCAGGAAAGCAGCAAAAGATGTGAAAAGGTTAAACAGAAAACAAAAGAAAAAAAGATGTCAACTGGCCTGACATCAGTGTTAGGCAATCCATTAATTTGAGGCAATCCATTAAAATGAGGTTCAGTCAGTAAATAATTGAAAAAACAATGGCAAAATTATTGACAGCCAGTGTAGGCAACAGAAAATAAATCTCGTGAAACCCAGGTAGATACTAGGTTTTATCTTTGATCCACTCTTGAGCTCAGTGTATGTAAATTTATTCAAGAAGAGATGGATTGATCATGGTCTCCTGGTGATCAATGGCTGGCAGGTAGCCTCCCTGGTCTACCTTGGCACCTATCCTGGCAAGGGGCCTTGAAACCAGGATTTCTGAATCTCTGTCAGCCCCAACAGGTTTAGAGGGCTCTGAGACACCGTGGGTGGCTTATTCCTCAGGATCCGCAGCTTGCTGCCTACTGAGCATCTGGCTGCTGGCCAGGGCTGGCTTAGAAACCTCTCAGTCAGTGACAGCAAAATTGAGTTTCACTGCTCTGAGGGTGTGAATCTGGGGAGGACCTCACAGGGCCAGGCAGGCTCCAGCAGTGAGAGGTGTGGGGGGACATCCTCAAAAGGCCCCTGGGAGCAGCCACCACACTTCCTGCAGAGTCTTGTTGTGTTTCACCTGACAGTGTTACAAAGCAAGGAGCTAGATAACAATGGTTTTGTCATTGCCCAGTGACCATTTGCTGATCTTGGACTTGCTTTGCCACTGTCTACAGCCCTCCTCAACTGAGCAGCTCACATCCTGTCCCCCTGAACTGGTAGTGAAAGAGGTTTCTGGACAGCTGAGTGGCACCAGGGCAAGCGGCTGGCCACATGAGAAATGCAGGGTTGTGTCACCTGCTTGCCAACTCTGGAGGTCTCAAATGCCTCTTCCCTGCAGGAATTCTTCTAAGAGGAAAGAACAAAACTAAACCTTTTCCATATGAAGAAGGTTCAGCAGTACTTCAGGCCTATAAATGCAATGTTTAAGGATGATATGGAAGTGCTTGAACCTGATGGAGTGGGAGCAGGTACTGGTAAACAATGTCTTTTGGCATAATTGATGCAAAAATTCAGCCTACAGGCCAACAGATTTTAAAGGCTAACTTCTTAGCATTTTAAGTTGGTCTTAAAAGAATCTATTAATCTATTTTTACACTTTTAACATGCTTCATCTATACTGCAGAGGCTCTAAGTAAATAAACTGGGTTTTATGATGAGGGATAGAAGGAGCCAGAAGATGTTACTCAACAGAAAAACACAGAGTTTGCCTTCAGTGTTCAGGCAGCAATTGCAGTTCCTACCAGCCCACCATGTGATAGCAGTGTCTTTTCCAGCTCTCACACAGCCTTGGGGGGCTCAGCAATCACGCTTTTACACCCTGTGTTTCAGACCTGCTGCACTGGGCTCTTAACGGGCAAGGGCTCAAAAAGGCAGCTGGTTAAATGCGGTGCCTGTATTCTTATTAAAGGGAGCTATTAAAATAATTGTTTTCCTTCTGCAAGGACATCTTCAGTAACACTTGTAACAGATGCCCGAGGGAGAAGACAGGCAGTGTTTTTATGAAGACAAGTAATAACAAGTAGGAGTGAGCAATTTCATAATCGGTGGGACTTACAAAGTCTGATTCTTGGCGGCTCTTTCCTTTTTTGATTTTCTGGTCTTTATTAATAAAACTGAGTCCCCATTAGTCTCTCAGTGGGGTTGCTAATCTGATATCTCTGTTCTACATGGCCATCAATATTTGTGGCTCCTTTGGAAACTCTATATTTTTGAGACATTTAACCTTTATCAAATTCGCTTGAAGTTAGTCCTCTCTCTAACAAAATCCCTGGGGAAGGGATGATGGGTAGACCAGCAGAGCACACAATCACATGAGTTTTTTCTTGGGAATCCAATGTCTATGATGTGAGCTCTTTAAGGCATTCTATACAGCTGCCAAACTTGTTGCAAAAAAAGTGATGTCACTCACCAGTGCTTCGTTGCCAGGTTACGGGTGTCACATCCTACAGAGAAATACAGTCAGAAGGGTGAGCAGAAGTGAGTCATCCTCATACCTTGATTAGGGCTGCACTTGACTTGGGCTTGAGTCTGAAATGCAGACCTCTCCCTTACAGAGGAGACCTCAACCAGTGGCTCACCAGTGCTCAGTAGGACAGATCATCCTAGAGGGAAACAAAAGGAACCCAAGCTAGAGAAAACAATCTCCAGTAGGGCATAGGATGCATTTTCCAGTTTCAATATAAAGCGGGGGGGGGGGATTTGATTCTCATGCTCCACATCTAAGGTGACTCAGATACCTCTTGGGGCACAAGGATAGAAAAGAACTAAAAAAATCTAGTCCTTCCTTAACCCCAGGGAGACTCATCAAGGCTATACTTACAGAAGCTTGCCTACTCCAGGCCTTCAGTGGTGGTATCTCCTGAACTTCCCAGATGAGGAACACGGGATGTGTGGATCTGTGACCCAGCTAATGTTTACTTTGAGGCCTAGTCCATCCAGCCTCCAGTAAAAATGCCCACAAATCACAGCTGTGTGAATCTGGCATGGAGGAGAGTCAGAATTGATGACTTGTGATCCAGGTGCCTAAGCTCTCAGCCAAGGGCAGGCTTTCCTTTGGTTCCATCCAAAGGCAAGCCTCAAGTGGGTTTTTGTGGAAAAGATACAGGCAATGAGATTTTCGGCACTTCAATAGCCAAGCAGGAGAAGAGGAAAAATAAACAAATATGCTGGAAAGGGTGGTTCAGTATAGCTTTCAGCACTTCACACAGCACTTTGGTCATCAGCAGTTGGACCACCAGCCTCTCAACTGAATAAATTACTATTTTGCATAATTTTATCCTTTACCTGTAGTTACTAGGTTACCATAATTAATTTTCTTGTTAACAAATTTTAGAGAAATGTGTAAAAAATCAGTTTCATGTTTACCTTTTCCTTTTCAAAGAGTTTCATGATCATTAGTTAACTCATGCATACAGCTTTTTAACTCAGTGATCCTGCAGTTACTGTAGCAGCCACTGCAATTCTGCCCAGACTTATATATTACTTATAACTTCTGCTGTTTGGGGGGGGTTTGCTTTTGGTTTGTCTTTTGGGTTTGGTTGGGAGTTTTTTGTTATAAAAGCATAAGGGGTTAATCTCTTCTCATTGAACAGTTGTGTTTCAAACCCTAAAATTATTCAGATTGGCAAAACCCTGGACTCTTAGTTCTCATAATTTTCTCAGATATAAGGAGGGGTCAGTCAGGTCTCTGTGTGGTTTACCTGTGCCATGATTGTTTCCTGTCTTTTCCCCTTCATGTATAAAATTCTGTTTGCTAAGAAGAAAATGAACCACAAAGTAGAGTCAAACTTTCCCCTAGTCCCACATTCTCAAAGATCTGCAGAGGATAGAGCCCCAGTATAAAACCAGAGCTCTGTCAAGGATCAGATCATTGGTTTATGAAACAGAAAATGTTTTGATTAAGACTTTTCACACAAAACGTAACACATTGCGTAAATTAGCATCTCTGCAATGCTCTCCTGAGAAAATCTGTCTCTCACATTTCAAGTCCTGTACCAACAATTAAAATGGTTTAATGGCTTCAACCACTCCCAGCAGACTTTGAACTTCTCTGAGGAGCCTCCCTGACAAGCAGCACAAGTTGCCTAGTTCTTACAACACCTTCAGTGAAAGCTTGATCCAATTCCCATGAAGGCAAAGGAAAATGCCCAGAAAGATTCAAAAGGCTGCTCTGCTAATTTAGGCAAGCAGGAGGGCCTGCACTGTTGGTGGAATTGACTCGTGCGATTCTCCATCTGAGAGACAGGTTTTATTGAAATGAAAGCGTGCTGGAGGAAGAGCAGCAAGACAGTACAGAGGTATTCCTGAAGGAACAGGTCCTGTAGAGTGGCTGCTTGGAGAAGACAAGTGAGCTCAGGTCAGCAGCATCTGGGGAATGGGCAGCAGAGCATCTGAGCAATACTGGACCAGTGGAGGACAAGCAAGTCCCCAAGCACCTAGAATTGAACAGCACTGAGCTAATTAAAACCGAACTGAAGGACCAATTAAACCTAACTTTGATCACTAGAAAGACCCTGGCACAGGATTTTAAGTCCTTGGAAGGTAATTAGCTGTCCAAAAAACCCCACCAGCATGGGTGTACCAAACTCACTTTTTCTTTGATGGCATGACTGACTTGAAGGATAGGACAGAAACAGCTGATTAATGACAGAGGATGTGGAAAAACATATATTACAAAGCTTGTGGGTGGAGTCAGAAAGCCTGCAAGGACTTGCGTGGGTAGGATCAAAATTCAAAAGTCTACACAGGTCAGAGGGACATGACAAAATTGACAAGATGCATTTTGGTAGAGACTTAGGGAGGAGAAATCAACATCATCCATTCAAGTTGAGAATACCTGAGATGGGGCAGGAAAGGCTCAAAACCGTAAATAAGAGTCATTGGGGTGGCCCATTAAGTAGAGACCAAAGTCTGTTTCTAGCTTATCTCATGAATCCCAACACCATGATTAGGAAGATAGCTATGCACTGACACAGCTGCACTCAAGAACATGGTGCTTAGAGCCACCATGCCAAAGTATTGGTGAATTGCTGCCAGATGTTATACACGTTGCAAAAACCACACAGTTCTCCCAAAACCAGCCCCACAGCCCTGAAGTGCTTACTAGTTCAAGGCTAGATCCTAGTCCTTGCTTATGTCAAGTAATATTTACTCTAATAATTGGAAACACAGGAACTCTGAAGTTCTGTTGGACAGGAACAAAGTTTGCATATCCTGGGGTGAGGAGTTTCCTGCCTAAATAAAGATTTAAAGTAGGTAAGATGTTAGAGTATTCTTTTTACTGTGTATGAAGTTTTAGCCGAGGTCACATCCACAGCTCCAAACCTTGTTCCAGCCAAATAACATGTTTTGGAGAGACCTTTTCAAAGTTTGAAGAGATGTGAGGAAAGATAGCTGTCACCACATTACACAAGCTTTTGCATTTTGTCAGAGCACGAGTTCCCCACACTCTGCAGGCCGTCCATTCCTGCTCACCTGGTGTGTTCTCATCACCATGACTCACCACAAAAACAACACAGCAGATATTGGTTGGCTGTCATTTCTATGCAAACACTGTTCTGGGTATTGTGGGATGTCTGTTTTTCCTGTGATGAATTCTCAGACATTGTTGTGGTTCAGGAATGGCTCCAGCACCTCCTGCTTCAAAAGTGATCTCACCAGGTGTCCTGAAATCAGGTTTTAATCCTTCTCCCAAGTGTTCCAAAGCATGCAGTTGATTAATTCTGGTTCCACACCATGTATAGCTGTGTCACACACACATATTCTTGCTAGCCAGTAAACGAGCCACATTCTTCCTGTGTTAGTCATGGAGCATGTCTCCTTTAACCTATGCATTTGCAATTATGGCATGTGAGGTTCTCCTCCCGTGACTCAGGGGATATTCTTGTCACCTGACACTGAAAGGTGCTGGGCATCCCTATCCTGATACCTACCAAGTGACATCAGGGAATGCTGGTAACCCACCAGCATGACTCCTAAGACAGGACAGAAGGAAGATGCAACAGTCTGTGTTAGACTTGGAGAAAGGTTGGATGAATGACTCACTTAAGCTGACTAAGGCCCATCCCAAAAGTGCCTCTTGCTGACTCTGACTGTTCCTGACTGCGCATGCACACATGCAAACTGTGGCAATCAAACACCTCTGGGAAGACAGCTGCTGCTCCTTCAGTTTGTGTACCATATTGCCATCCCAAACTGGATAAGAATTCACTCCACACTTCGGACTGACACTTAGGACTGACTGCATGGTGGTATTTCATGGGTTAGTGTCTTAGTCTTCAGAGTGTCAGGTACCTGCTTTGGATGTGCCAGTTCCCTTTGTCTGCCTGCCGCCCAGCATTGCCTTGGCAAAGTCACGAGGTTGCTCACACACAGTTCACCTCTTAGGCCATTAGATTTGTCAGGTATGATTTACCCTAACCAGGTAAGCAGCTGTTGTTACATGCACTGCCACCTCCATACTGCACAGGGATGGGGAGACTGATTTTCACCAAACCAAGTCATCACTCCTACTATTTATTTTTTTCACCTGCAACTTTTTTCATGGTGTTTCACTGCTTGCCATTGTTACTCCTACTAGCATAAGACAGTAGGGTTTTAGAAAGGCAGGTTAAAAGAGAACCAACAGTGGTCTCCATGTATTTTAGAGAACTTAAATGCAGTAATTATCCATCACACTAGAGTTTGCAGGTTTCTAATGGCTGCTGGTGAAGCTCTGCAATGTCTTTGGATCTGAGCCTGCCGTTTGCACACTGTGCATGAGGATCTGCCATCTGCACTGCCCTTGTTGAGTCCAACTCTCTCTAGTGTGATTATGACTAGATGGAGAGTGGGGGATTGCCCGCTGTGAGAAAGGGTATCAGCACGTGGCCTTCACAGGGGCTGTTTGAGACAGGCAGCCATGCACATTAAGGGTTGGCAAGGCCACTAAACTGCATTCACATCAATCGGTCTTGACACCACCTGGTTCTGAAAGAGCTGATTCTTCCAAAGACAAACACTCAAGGCTTCTTGCCACCTTTGCAATAGGTTGAAAAGAAATGGGGAAGGAGTTTTGCTCTGTCTGTATTCTCTTGTTCTTGATACTTTCAGATAAGGTGAAACAAACTTTCAGATTCCCTTTGGATTTAAGCTAGTCATTGTTTAAGGCACAATGATAACTCTGTATCACAAGAACAAGTCATGAAAGAAACATTGTTAGAGAAGAAATCCTTCAAATCAGAAAGGCGCTGTGCTTTGGCCTTCATTAAGCTCTGAATTTCATTTGGTTTAGCTGGGCGGAGGCTGTGGCAGGGACAATGTCGGGTGCACTGCCCAGCAAAAACATTCCACCAACTCACTGCAGGATCTTAAGTCAAAGTGGATACCAGAGACAAATTCTCTGCAGTGTTTGCAGAGGCAGGGACATTCTTCCCCTTGGATTTCAGGAAGGGTTAGAGATCCCCAGGAGATCAAGCCAGGAGTGGTGCATGAAAACAAAAAGGCAAGACAAGAATTTGTACTTGCATAAACCAAACGGGGGGAAAACGCAACAACAACAAAACAAACAAAAAACAAACAAAAGAAAACCCCCATCCAAACAGAAAACTGTAAAAACCATTTGATTATATAAAGGTCGAGACAAATTTCTTTCACATTATTCAGGAATTTCACAGTGCTTCCTCTAACTCACATTTTAAAATAAAAATGTTCAAAAACATTGCATCAAGAAGTTTCAAATTCCAGAGCTGGAACATGCAATAAAAAGTCAATTATGATCTTGGTTTTGAATGTTAAATTAAGCTTTAAAACAAACAAACAAACAAGTTAGAAAATTGGAATATCCCAACAAAAATTTCTTGATTAGCACAGTTGCTCTTGCTCAAAGTTTTGGACATTTGTGATGTCAAACAATTGCTCTAAGCTCATTGTTTAAAACAAACCCCAAACTTTTAAGGATTTTTTTTTTTTTTCAAAACAGCGTGAAAAACCTGTAATATTTGACTGATTTGTTTTCCTAAAGGAATCAGCTTTAAGGGTCTTCACTCATTATAGCGTGTCACTTTGTATGGTCAGATATTTAATGTTCACGTATTTTAATCTCTGAACAAAGCACAGAGACTGCTCACAGATAAGATATCCAACACTCTCCAGAATGTCCTCCCAGTTGCCTGTAACTTCATTTTACATCTCCTTGACTCAAATGGTGTCACCACAAGAGACTTATACTCAGGTCCATTTAATATCAAGGAGTAAATTATCCAGGAAAAAACATTTGCTTTGCTTCCCACCTTCTGTGCCACCAACGTACCTTTCTCTTGGCCTCCACCCCTGATCCTCAGAGCTGTTTATGCCCTGGAGCTAGCAGTGACAGAGGAGCAGCAGCAAAGCCTGAGCTGGATGAGGAAGCATGGGATGGCACAAGGATATCTCTGGGCACCCCAGCATGCTCCCACTTTTATCTCCTCTTCACAGCTCTGCTCATAAGGCTGTGCCAGCTCACTGCTGTAGCATTTTTGCTCTCCCTGACAAGGAAGAGACTCCTGCCTATGCATTAAAGCTGTGTTAAGACTCAAATTCAGTGCTCGGATTGCTGAGATGGAGGAGAGTCCCTTATGCCTGGATGCAAGAGGAGAAGATCCATTACTGCCAACCATGGCTTGGCTATTAAGAGTAATAGATCTAATTTTAATAGCATTAAACTCTTTAAAGGTATTATATTTCAGCAGAAAATTCTGCGTGATCTTTCCCCTGCAAATATGCCCATGACAGCGGTGCAGCCCAAGGTCAGGAGTCCAGAGAACCTGAGGAATCGCCATCCTTGGAGATATTTGATGCACAGCACTATGTGGTTCCAAGTAACTTTGACCAGCAGGTCAGACTAGATGATCTCCCTTTCAACCTAAATTATTCTGCAGCTTTGTAGAAAAGGATGGTCTTGAATGTGTTGCTGTGATAAATAGGAGCTGGGGGAGGATTTGGTAAGCTGCAGAGAGCAGAGATATTGAGAGAGAGAAAAGGGAATAGAGGAGGGGTTGTATGGCATTGATAGTTTCACATCCATTCTTTGCAGATCCATGGGGATAACCACCTCATTTTAAACTGAAAAGTAGCTTACAGCTGTATGGTTTGTTTTTGGTTTTTTTTAGTTAAAGAAGATATGTGATCTAAGCTGGATCAAAAAAAAAAAAAAGAAGAAAGAAAGAAAAGAAAGAAAGAGAAAGAAAGAGAGAAAGAGAGAAAGAGAGAAAGAGAGAAAGAGAGAAAGAGAGAAAGAGAGAAAGAGAGAAAGAGAGAAAGAGAGAAAGAGAGAAAGAGAGAAAGAGAGAAAGAGAGAAAGAGAGAAAGAGAGAAAGAGAGAAAGAGAGAAAGAGAGAAAGAGAGAAAGAAAGAAAGAAAGAAAGAAAGAAAGAAAGAAAGAAAGAAAGAAAGAAAGAAAGAAAGAAAGAAAGAAAGAAAGAAAGAAAGAAAGAAAGAAAGAAAGAAAGAAGCAAAAAATACTCTTTCATCTGCTCTCAAATAATCAAGATTTGTTTCTGACTCTGCAGGAGTGGATATAGTAGTTTGTTAATACTGTAAGAATAAAACCCACAAGTCCTGAACCAAAGCTCTATTGAAATGGTCCAGCAGAGAGACTTGTGGTGAAGGAAGTCACCTCCTGTGGGAGGAGAGGTACCTTCTCTGGGAAAGGAGAAACAAGCCAGCTTGCAACCAGCAACGTCACAGAGCTCTTATTCTGCTGTCACTCTGCATGTTACACAGGGTTAATTTTAAGAGAGAAAAAAAAAACTGTAGGGCTTCCTTAGCCAAAGAGGGAGAAGTTCGATCGCTTCAGAACAATGGAAGCAAAGAGAACTCAAGGGAATTATTCATCTTGTAAATGGAATTTGATTTTCTAATGCAAAGAGCAGGCTTTAATTACAGCAAATTGAAACAATAGAACATTTCCTCACTAAAAAGTTGGAAGGCTTTTTGTTGCTATTATTACTATGTGAAGGGGATGTTTGTGCTTAGAAGTCCTAGCAATTATAGGAAGGTTTAACTTCAGCCAACTACTTTGTAGAAGTTACAATAATTGATAACAGGAATGTTTTCCCATAACTTACTGCTCTTACAGGCCAAACACAGATACCATGATGTGTGATGTACTACATTGGAACACAAGGGGACAGAAACCTCTGGGATTGGGAAAGAAACACTTTCTTCATTGGAGAGCATGACTCAGAAGAGAAGCAGCATGAAAGGATCTCCATCTGCCACAGCAAATGCGATTCCCATCCCTCAGAAGAAAGATATCAAACACTTAAGTCACATGATAGTTTTGCCCAGTACTACATGAAACAATCCTTGCTAGCTTATGGTCATTACATTTGTTAGCACCTAAAAATAAAATTGTTATTTTATTGTATTTATTATGACTAGCTGCATTACTAGGATAGCCCAGGGCTCAAGGGATACGATATGATTGATATGATATGATATGATTGATATATAACTCTGGCCGGGTGTTCAGGTTTAAAATGTTTATTTTAAAGTTTATTTCATAGCCACACTCCCATCATGTGCTGGGCCCACATGTACTGGTTGCTGGCATCACATTTGAAAACAGAGGTTCCAAAACTTGAGAAAACTGAAGGAAAAGAAGAAATTCCCACATTAGTGTGAGACTTTCTGAGTATGACAAAAATGCATGCTGTGTTTCTTAGAGGCTGCAGTCACATTAGAGCTTAATTACATTAACATTTAATCCTTAAAAATGTCAGGAAAGGACTAGGGGGGGAAAGTAAATTAGAACTCAGAGACAGATGAGATGCATACAAGTTTAAATGCTGGATTTGGATTCCCAATGAGGAATTATTACCATTATTTTTGCCTCATGCCAAACTGTAAACAAAAACTTAGTGTGTTTAATCTTAAAATGCCCCCACCTCCAGCTTGCTAAGCTAGTTGAAGCTAATCAAATTGAACTACCACTTCAAAATTATTTTGTTCCCTGAAATGTTGTTTCATAATGAAAATTGTGATGGGGATAAAAGAGATCATGCTCTTCTGAGGTCTCAGGGCTATCAGCCACGCTCCATTTAACCTTAGCAGTCATCTGAGCAGGAGCTTCAATCTTTTTTGCAGGGAGTAGATGTGCTCAGAGCTGACTTGGCAACTGATGCTGTGCCTGCATAACAAGGATTGAGTCTGGAGAGCTGCTTGCTCGTGCTCAGCACCTTTTTTCTTGAGCCATGTAGCTCAGAACCTTGTGCCTTTGGGAGACTGGTGGCCTGGCAGACTGAGGGGAGATGAAGCATACAGCCAGTGCACCCAGCTGAGAGAATACAGAAGCTGCACACAGGGACAGTCCCTGCTAATGGAACAGGTTCTCTGCTGCCATTCTCTTAGTCATGAGATGTCTCCTGTCAGCAGCTGTACAGAAAACTGATCCTGGTTATCTACTTCATAAAAGCCAGATGAAGTATTTTTCAAGCTCTTATTGAGGAATAACTTGGGGTTTTTCATTGTTACAGTTTTCTTAATTATCATCCCCTCAAATATTAGTGAGGATTCCTACAAAGTATAAGTTGTGCAGTCCTAGAAAGTCCAGTAAAAGCCCGTGCTTTGTGTTATTTGCTGAATGATACTCCAGTGGGATCACATTGCCAGGAACTTTGGATTGAATAGCAAAGTGAAATTACACATTAGAAGAGAATGCTCATAAAATATGTTCATTTTTAATGAACATATTAAAAAACCACTTAGAGTTTTGTCTCTTCACTTCTGTGCCCAGCCTACTGCCACTATAATGATCCCAAGGCTGGGAACCTGAAGAAGAGAGATGCCTCAGTGTCTCTCTGTTAGTGAGATTTCAGGGTTTTAATCTCTTCATTTAAGAAAATATTTTACAGTAATGGATAGTAATGAAAGTAAAGTGCCTGAAAGATTTTAGCATTAATGTTTTTGAGTGGGGCCAAGGACTATATGGCTTATAAGTCTTCCCACCATACATAAAACCCTAAGAAGGTTCTCTCTCAGACTGTGGCAAGCAGGGCAGTGGCCAGAGCTCTCAGACAAGTGAAGCAAAGGATCATGAATCTCTGAATACAGCCGAGGGGTTGTAGAGCGTCACACAGAACATTTCCTCTCTCCTCCCTTCTAACAGCAAGGTTCAGACATAATATGTGGGTATCCCTTTGGGAAACTACCAGTGAAACTATTTTCCTAAAGGTTTCTGATGATCCTAAGCCACATTAACAAACTGCTCAGAGGCACTTGCTCTGCATGATCCAAAAAGAGCAGGTCTGAAAAATGAAATACTAACCATGTGGGATTGGAAATCATTTGAGGTCCTTTCCCCAATCTTTCTAATCTATGTGCTTCAGGAACATCACAGAAATCTTTCATCATAGCACCTTTGTTTCAATGGAAGTGCCACTAAGCCCTTTTTACAACTGAAAAACTAGGGAATAAAATAAAATGCCTGAAGTCTCAGAGCTAGATCTGTCCCAGGCTTTTCCCTTGCCCCTGGAACATATGCAACATACAGACAACCCTGAGAAGTCAAGCTGAGCAGGATAGAAAATTGGAACAGCAATTTGTTCTGAGAAACACCATTCAGGCACTGCATTTATCCTGCATGAGTCAAAGCAAATATTTTCTTCCTTCAGTACCCTCTCCTGCCAGCTCACCAATTTTTCAAGACCATATCTATAGAAAGGTATTTCTGTAAGCATGTGAAAATTAAGTGTTGCTATACTGTAATGGCTTGTGGCATGGACATATATTGCATTTGAATCCTTGCTCATGATGGTTTTATTTCTGGACTGTGAAATCTTGGCCACCTGACTCTTAGATTAATATATTAACAAGATAAAATTATATACCAGAAGGCTTCTTAGATAAAAAGCTTAGCTATGAAAGGGCTTCTTATTATCCCTTTTATCCTTTGCTATGTCAGAATGAATTGTAGCATCTAACATCTAAAACCCCTATTTAATACTTTATGCTCAACAGATAGGATAACAATTATTTTGTTTTGGAGTTTAACTTTAGATGAGGTGACATGCAACAGAATGGAGCACAGACAATAAAAAACAGTCTCCTGTGGTGTGACAAATTACAGAGTACAAAGGAGTGGTGCAGAGGCAATTAAAAAGGGAATATACCCCTGGAAGCTGGCATGCTGCAACCCCATGATTAAGTAACCAAGCTGAGTCTTCAGTAATGTTTGTGCTCACATCTAACCATACAGCAGAACATGAGGGAAAGAAGTCCAAACAAGGAGAACATTGATCTGGTTCTGTGGCAGAGTTTATTTTTCTATAGAAGAAGAAGGGTTACTCTGCGTGCATGTTTGCGTTTCTTTGTCTGGAAGAGGGCCCCTTCACATGTCCCATTTGCCTGGCTTCTAAGAGGCTACTTAACCTCAGGAACATGACCTACAGACCTACAGGAGCTGGGATTGTCAGCAGTGTCCTTTAAGCCTAGCAATGCATTCAGCAGTGGGCCCTGTCCTCTGGAAAATATGCTCTATGCTGCAGCTACAAAAGGCAGCGGGAGCAGGGGGACAGGTGGATTGAAATATATAAATTAAAACTTTAAAATGGCCATGATAAGAGAGCAGGAAGAATGTTATTCCTCCTCCTAGATAAGACTGGAAAGTGGAAAAGACATTTGGCAAAGTCCATTTCAAAAACATGCTAAGACAAAGAGTTAAGATGGGCCTAGCTCCGAGTTTCACATCTGTTACCAAGGCGTTGTATGGTTTTGTTACAGAAACTAAGTTATCACACCAAGGCACTGAAATTAGTCACACAACAGAACACTGTAATTCACACTGTCAAAGCTATTTTTATTCACTTGGAGCTGTTTTTATAGACTGACATAATTGGACAACAGGTATGACAAGCCCTTACCTGTGATCTTATCGAGCCAAAGATTTTGTTGTAGGAGAGGTTGAAACACAGGGCTCTGACAAACAACCCAGCACAAAGGAAGCCTACCTACCTTATCCATGGAAATCAGGGGGCCACATTTTTCTTTCTCTGAAGTTAACACCAGTCCCATCAGAGTTACCTTATTGTAAGACAAGAACTGTAGTAATATTTCATATTGGACATTTCCTGAAAACCAGTTATAAACACAAAACATAAGCAATAGGAAAGAAGAAAGAGGTGAAGAAAAAAAAAAGAAGAGAAAAAAATAATACAATATATTTTTTGTCTAAATATTCACCTTTTTGCAAGCTCTTGGCTTTTGTTTCCACATTCACTTTCAAAGTTCACCTGCAGACCTGACCATACACAGCCACAGATCTTCAGAGCACATGCCATGTCAGCCCAATAGGATTCCTTCATTCCTTTACCTTACCACATGTATGAAGTTGGCCAGAGAAGTTGTGGTGCCCCAACTCTGTTCAAGGCAGGGTTGGATGGGATTTTTGAGCAACCTAGTCTAGTGAAAAGTGTCCCTGCCCTTAGCAGGAGACTGGAATTAGATGATCTTTTAGGTCCCTTCCAACTCAAACCCTTCTCTGATTCTATGTTAGCCCACACAGCTCATCTTTACTGAGCCAAGCAAAACCCCAAAAGAGCAAGAATTTACCTGGACTTCATCATTATTAGTATGCTTAAATGGTAACTTTTTCACAGTGCTTCACAACTTGCAAAGAGACTGACTTGTATTGGCCTCATCATGGAAATTGTTAAGATACAGCCACATTTCACTCGATGAGCAATTCTAGCAGAGAAATTAAGTGAGAGTTCTGCAGCCACACAAGGCCACAAACACTGCTGCTTGGCACAATAGACTGTGCCTCAGCAAAGCTGCACCTACAGGGGCATAAAGTAACCAAAATGAAATGAAATATTTACTTCCTCATCATTTCAGTCTGGTCTGAAAAAGCAGAAAAGGAAACCTTTGCAAACCATTCCCAGCTTTGTTCTGAGAGGCTCTGCTCAAAATAAGTTGGCAGCTGAGGCTTAAAACCCACATTGATTAGAGCTGACCTGTGCTGAGTTAGAAGACCTGATGCTTTAAAAAGGCAGCAAGTAGCTGCATCCCATGTCATTAGGAGATGTTTTCCCCATCGAGCGCTAATGAGCTGGCACAGCTTTGGCTTTCAGTGGGAGCTCCTCGCCTTCCTGAGATTGCCTGACAAACTTCCCCAGGCACAGGCTACTCCTTTGTCATCTTTCCTGCGGTGTTTAGCCCAGGCCAGGAATAACACAGGCTGCTAAAACATGAATAAGGGGGGGAAAGAATCCCACTGTGCTGCTGACACCGGGAGAGCTCACTGCCTTGTGGCGAACGAGGCGATAATAATTCCACCAGTCCTGATGGGGATCGCCGAAATGTCATGGCTGATAGCTGCCCTTTCCCTTCTGACATGATCATTAGCCCCTGGGAAGGAAATAAATTACTGAGCCACTTAACACCTCATTAGGAGTTAAAACGATGTATTTAGAATCTCCAAGTCGAGTTTTAAAGCAGCCTGGGTGTTTAACAGCCAGCTGTGAAGTCAGCTCTGAAAGTATACAGCTGGCTGTCTCCTTAAGGGAAGCTTTTCCTTTAAATGTCTCCAAATCCCAGGCAAACAATTTTTTCCATTCTCCCTGCTTAGCTGTACTGTTTTTGGATGTATAGTCTGTCTGTATTTATAAATAACCCACTTTGTTTACCAATTATTTTAAGTATTTTCAGGAAAGGGAAGGAAGAAAACTAGGAATATTGCAATTGCCTGTCTGCCCTCATTAACCCAATAATTATTGCACTGTAATTCAATTTTCTTGTACTCAGTTCCAGATAAGAAGACTGCAAAGGCACTAATAGCTTAAGAAGTTTCCTCTTCTGTTTTTTTTTCTTTTTTGCTTTGTTCTCTATGGCTGTTTTTCTCCGCCTCTGCATCATTCCATGCTCCTCGTTAGGATATACAGGGGGCTTGCTGGTGTGCATTGAATCAGAGCTAAAAATAATTATCTTCCTTTCTTTTTGTAGCTTTAGATTGTATTAAAACCCAGATTGGTTGGCATTTGCATGGTGCATACACTCTGAAAGCTAAATAAGTTTTATCTTATTTTGCCCAAGTTAACAAAATTGGCAAATATGTTGTGACCTATTACTGGAAACTATGATGCTTTAATACCCAAATCTGTGATGACTCAAGACAGCGTCAGAGCAAATACTTTGAAGTATAAACCAGCTTTTGATGCTGTTTGCTGTAGCAATGGGAGTAGGGGACACAAATGCAGGTCCCATGTATGGAATTCTTCCTACCAGAAGTAAGAATGGTGCAAAATAGTCAGGTAAGGTTGGAGTTTCTAGATGGGACCAGCTTCCTTCTGCGTGGGGCAAAAATTACCTGTCCATCTGGGCTGCTTTGCAGGGGTGCCGTGTTTTAGGCTGAGCATCACCTGTCATCTTCACGGGTTTGTTGTGACCAGAGGCGCAACCACAGTGGCACCTGTGAGGGCGAGGGCACAGAGCTCTTCCTCCCTGTGGTTTCACTGCAGTGTCTCATCTTCCCTCTCCTGTAACCCCAAGGCTATGGCTTGGTTATGAAAGCACGGTTGTAATCTACCACAGGGTGTTTTTCTGTCACCCACAGCATTCTCTGGCTCAAGAGGATGTAATTTGTTCTCCATTCAACTTCACATGCAAGTTGGATCATACCCAAAGTGTGTCACCCAGTTCATTTGCTCAGGGGTCTTCTTTTGCTGGCAGATCCAAGAACAGATTTGAGTTGAAAAAAAGTGACTCTGACCTGTTACTGAATAGGGGGGTGGGATGTGGTGTTTAAAAAAGCAAGCCTCAGGCTTAACTTGGCTGATATAATTTCCTCAGTCAGTCGGTGTTGGACCAAGCTGGTTTAGACTTGTATCTTGAACTGTAAAGCAAAAATAATTAATCCTTCCACTGCTTGACATAGAACTGCATTTCAGAGCTTAAAAGCTTTCCTTACTTGGGGAAGAGTGGTATATTCCTCCTCCTGACACACACACACTCCCACACAGCTCATCAGAGCGACTCTGAGGAGCTGCTGCACCAGAATCCTGCTTTCTAAACCAAATGGCAGCCACCATCCTTCCTCTGCTTGGCGTTCAAGTCTGTGTCACTTAGGTTTGGCACGCTCCAGTGACACTTGTGTGTGCCTGATCCCACCACAACAGCCAGGTGCTGAGATTGGACCTGTAAAGGGCCATGCACCAGAGCAAATGAAGAATCATGCTTTACAGATCAGCTCCAAAATTGGGAAAATAGCTCTGGTTTCACCCAGAGGAGCTGGATGTAATGTCTGCATATTCATCTTGTTCATAAGCATGGCTCTTCTCAGGGAAACCAGGATGTTTTGGGACCTGCATTAGCAGGGGGAACTTCCTACCTGATCCCACTGATGTCTCTTGGATGGGAGCAACATGCATTTAGATAGCCCACCAGGGTTTTTGGTTGGCCAAATGGCTACTGCCTTACCTCTTGTGAACACTCCAGATCCAAATGGATGGAGGAAGAAGAAATACATGAAGAAAAAGATTTTTTAAATTTCCAGAAATAAGGCTGGGACAACTCTCCAGCTCCCAAGAGTGATTAAGAACTGGTTTGTAACAACTTTTCTCAAAGCCAAATCTTCCATTAGCCTCCCTCTCCCCAGAGGCTTTTCTGGGGGATTATCTTTGAGTCCCACCATAGTTAAAAATGGATAACCCATGTTCCTGCAAGCAGTGTTACCTGCCCCAGCAAGAGGTATGGGGGAAGCATAACCCAGAAGAGGAAGAGGGGGTGGTGGATTCTGCTGAGCTTGACTTAAGTCAGGCTGAGTCACAGGAGAGATGACCAAAAGTGGATGGAAATGTTTTCTCCAGAAAGTTTTTTGAAACTACCAGGATCCTCTGAAACAGCTTCGGGCTTAACTCTGTGTCTGAATCCAAGGTCAAGGTCTGTTTCAGCCAGTGCACATCTTTGGGTGCAATGTGAAGTTCTCCTCAGTGTCATATTTTTTCTTAAGGGACGCACGGGACCATGTTACCACACTAATAAATGTCCTTTATCATGGTGTTTCCCAAAGGATTTAACAGCCAGCATCAGGAATGGGAATGGTTTATCTTGTAAGGGAGCAAGAGGGACGGATGCCTGCTGCTGCATTTGGGGCAGGGAGGAGTCTGTTCATCTCCTTGCCTTCAGTCTTGCCTTGGCAACAGTGAAGGAAATTATTCTTCATGTTCTGAAACTGCAAACATTGACTTACTTTGCAGATTTTCCTTCATGCTTGGGAGCAAGCACCAAGGCCCGGCGTGAAGAAGAGAAACAAGGTCTGGTGGCAGCAGCCTGAGCCTCTGAAGTGCTGAGAGCTGCTTTTCCCAAAAAATCACTGGTGACTTTCTAAATGACCTTGGCATGCAGTGGTGTGACAACCCAGCTGTCTGGTTTGCTACAGCAATGTCATTTCCAGGTTTACTGCAAGGAAATCAGAGAAGTCCAACACCACATTCTTCCCAGAATGTTTGGATGGCCAAACAGGACTCCTGCTGATTTTCCTGTGCACGTACTGTCTCCATTTAATACACCCCCAGCTCTCTTATCAGTCCTGCAAATGTGTCTGTAGCATTTGCGGTACATCCAGCAATGCTGTAGAGCAGCAGCATTACCCTGTAGGGATGGGTGAATTTCTCTGACCTCATTTCAGATCTCCTCAGGTATTATGGATTGGAAAGTTTGTCTTAGATTCATGCATTTCTAGGGGTGGAATAAAAAAAGGACATCGGGAAGAAAATAATGCAGGGAGGGAATGGTAGTCAGCCTATGAAGCCAACAATATAAAAATTATTATGAAATTAGAAGCTGAGATGAGAAAGTTTAGTAAGTCCCTAGTGGGTTGTGCCTTGTAGAAAATATATTGGCTCTCAGAAGGGAGAGGGAAGATTACTTCATCCTTGGATCATCATCTGCTCCCTAGTTAGAGTGCACTTTCAATCTAGATTAATGGACCACCCTAGAAACCCTAATGCAACATTTCGAAAGGTGAGTAGATTTGCAAACCTCTTCAAGAAGCATACTGAGCAGTTTGTAAAGCTCTGTGTTCCTCAATATCTACTTTCAGTACCAGAATTTTGGGAAACCACAGCAAATGACACCATGCTTTCACTCACTCCTTTTTTTCCTATTATTAATGTTATTTTTTAGAGTCCTCCTGAGACTATTACCAGTATCTGCAGTCCTGGGCCAGCCTGCTTCCTCAAGGTGTGCTGATCCATGGCAGTGCTGCCTACCTGCTCTAAAGTCACACGTACTTTCTGGGCAGTTCTTCACCCTGAGAAGGGAATGCAAAACTCAGGCAGATAGTTTTTTCAGGTGAAAAACTGAGTTGTGGGGAACTGAAACATCGTGCTTAAGGATATTCAGCTAGTCAGGGACAGAAGTGGATGTTAAATCCCAGGCTTTTCAAGATCAGATCAGTGTTTTCTGCTCTGAAATGGAGCTTGCTTCAGGAGAGCCAGCCTTACTCATTCCTCTGCTTGGGATCCTTCAGCAGCACAGCCCTCCCCATCTCACACCAATGGAGAGGATGGAGAGGCATCTCTGACCTGCTTATTTCTCCCAATCTCTCCTCTGGTGAGTCCCTGGCACAAAACCCTTCTCGTCTACCACAAAAAGAAAAAGGCTATTTTATCTTCCTGGATAGCAGGAAATGAGCATGCTGCCAAAATCACTGCTATGGTACAGCACCATCCCAGGAGGGAGCCAACTCCTGTCAGGGGAAGTTCTCTGCAGACAGAGAGGGATGTGCTGCCCAGGTTTGGTGGCTTTTGGCAAGGCTGCCAATGATGGGTTTTCCAAAGTGATTTCCCAAAGCTCCTCCTCTGAGGAGTGGACTGAGAAAAAAAAAACCCTCTCATTCTGTTCAAAGACATCAATTAAATTCCCATTTAAAAGTGTCTTTGGATGTAATTCAGCATTAACTGTAAACATGGATTCCTGACTATGTCAATATTTTATTATTTCAATTAGTCATCTATATTTTTAGAAAGAGAGGGCATAAAAGATTGAAGTAATTTTACTTCAGATCTTTCATGCTAGAGATCTTTCTCTCCAAAATATATTTTGCTAGAGCCTTGTGTTTCTGATGAAAGAAACTGGAGTTGAAAGGGAGATCTGTGCTCTAACACTTGCCTGAAATATGGGTCTACCTGGGCAGATGGCAGTGTGTAAAGTTTCATTTAGGCAGGTATGAAATTCTCCTCTCCAGGTCTCTTCCCACTGACTGTCTTAAATTCCTCCCTTATCACACAGTTCATCTCCCCAGGGCTTACACCTTCCTAGATAAAAGCATACCTTTTAATTTTAAACCACACAACATTTGTGGTCCACTGTATTTAAAGACCTATGGTGGCTTTTCTAATGATCCACAGTGCTCTGATCGCTAAATCCTGCAGAAACCCATATCCTTATGCATGCCCAAGGGCTCCTGATGCTTCTTTAGCCCCAAGGATCCTAGTCAAATACAATTTATCATGTTATTAAAGATTCTAATTTACAGAGAGTTATAAAATTTGGTGCCTTTTTGCCATCAGTGATCTGCTCAGTGGAATTTTTGAATTCCTTTACCCTGCCCCACCCCCACCCCAGAGCCATTCCTCTGTAACTAGGGTTTGGTAATGTATGGCTGTACATTTTCAGTACATCCTGCTAATTTCCAGCTGGTCCCTGGGTTATAGATGAAATTTTGGAACTGCTGTAATTCATACTGTAGCTGTTCAAAAGCACGGTGCCACCACAGGCAGGCTGGAACCCATTAGGCCAGGATTTTTTTCCTATGTAATATTATTTCTCACAGCTGCTGGGGGAGTACACATACTCTGACTTCTAAATATAGAGAGCTGGGTATCTTCCACCTCACTACCATTTTTTCCACAGCATGTTTTATATCTTCCAGATATGCATTCCTCTTTGAGCTTTACATGAGTTTCTGAACCCAACTGAAAGAGCCAGCAGATCCATGATGGAAAGTCACCACTTCTTAAGCTCAGCACGTGCAAGGTAAAGGAAGACTCAACCTACTGCCAGTTATTTCCCTGCAGTGCTCCTATTCTTTTTGTTTGGCACTGGCAGTCCGGTGAAAGTGGCTGAAAGGGAAAACATTTAACATAGGGACAAAAGGAAATCATCTTTGCAGGCGTTTCCCAACTTGGCAGATTCTGTCCTTTTTAAAACTCTTTACAGCTTACACTGTTTTAGAGAACCTGAGCAACAAACTGTGGACTCACAGACCTTAACCTCAGTGTGCAGCATGAGGGGATGAAAGCCCAGATGTGTTGGTCAAGATTTCCAACCATGCATTTCTCCCTCCTGCATCTCCAAGAACCAGACTCAGAAATGTGCCAAAAGGTGGAAACCTCTACACTGCTGATGTTCTTACAGCCCTTTTTTTTTATGAAGCCACATCAAGTGACCTCTTAAGGCAGATATTGGTCTCTTTGTAGTACTAGCAGCCAGACAAGAAAGGGTCATTGATTTGGTCATTGATGTCAATACTGTGGAACAGATACTGTGGGACCAACCTCACAGCCCTGGGGGCCTATTTCAACTCTCTTCCTGCTCTCCCATGCAATTTTTCTAGTCACAAGGGATAAAGGACAAGAAAGCTACTCTAATTTTTTTTTTAATGTCCTGAGTATTTCTCCATGTATCTGTGAACTAGATTTTAAAAATTCCCTTACATCTGACAGAAACTACACAAAAAATATTCCAGTGCTTAATGAGATGCCTGAATGCTGCTTTGACAGCAGAACTGAAAAGTACCTGCTGTCTTTGCTGCACTGAAGTTTACTTCCCTAACTGGTGCATAAAGTCTAGTTTCAAGCCATTTAGGTTAGCTGGTCAAAGTCACGGGGTCAGTTCTAACAGCCTCTGCCACTCCAAACCTCTGCCAAGAAAGGTCAGTTTGATAACAGGGCTTCTCCACATTGTCCTTTTCATCACAGTTTTGCTGATGGCCCAAAACATGTGTGTCAGCTTTGAATTAAAAAGAAAACACCACCAAAAAAATCACACACACCACAAACAAAACTGAGGGGCAACCTCAGGGAAGAATTACACCAAGGGCTCATCTCTCTGAGTAAGTTTTGCCACTTCTAATAAATACGCTTAACTTTAATGATAGGTATTTTACTCCTATTACTGTGAAAGAACACTTATTTTATGTGTTTCATGGTTTATGGGCTATCCCCTTTGAGCTGATGGAGTGATCCTTCTCCCCAGACATTTGACTCCTTGAAACACTCTTCCTAAATTACTGGAGACTAACTTAAAGGACCTAGCCTGTGACATGGCAAACTGCTGCTGTTGTGAGGCTGAATACTCAAAGTTTTTTCCTCCAAATCTGCTCATTGGAATATTTTGGTGTATGCTGGATGTGTCCCATGCCCTGAGCCCCCATGTACTGTATGGGATCCTGTGTCCTAGCTGGCATGAGGCTCAGGAGGGAGTAATCCCTGCAACACTTGGCCCAAGGTTGTATTTTCTAGATGCACATGATAGTCCTTTTTATGCCTTTTTTATGCCTGTGGGACTGTCCTTATTCTTGCTCTTTATTTCAACGTCTCAGAAACCTGCATAACAGAAGCAAGAATCTAACAGAGCTGTAGATGCTTTGGTGGTTTCACTAAAACCACCTAGAAGACCCTGGTCAAAATTCATTGCCTTGTCCTGCTTAAAAGGAGAAAGTATCAGGGAAAACACCTGTTCCCAATTCCTACATCTGCTTCATGACCTTAGCAAAGGCATTTCACATTTTACTGCCTCTGTGTCCACATCTGTGAAGATAAATTTTGAAGAAACACATGGCATATGAGCAGGGAGAGTTGCAGGAAACTGAAATATCCCATCGGGAAGCATAGTGATATCAATCAGCAAATGAAGGCTGAACAAGAACTGACTGTCTCTGCAGGACTACTATATTTTGCAATCCTGCTATGTTATTTTTCTTCTCTTTTCCCTGCATTTTCTCTCGCAGGCGGTTCCACTTCTACAAGGGAAGTTTGCAGTTCTGCCCTCTCCTCCCCTTCCCCAGGGAGAAATTACACGTCTCCTGCCCAGAGCGGCAGCAGCAGGATGCTCGTATTTCACTCTGTGCCTCTGTGACCTTTAAAAATATAACCTGCCAGCGATAGGAAAAAGGTAAAGCAGGAATGTGTTCAGTCTGAAGCACAGGTTTTCATACAGCCTGGTGGGGCACACCTGCATGGAGGGGCTACCCAGGCAAGTGGTGAGAACCGCTGTGCTGCGTGCCCGAGCTGCAGAGACGCCCTGGCACAGCCCTGCGGTGCAGAGTGAAGCGCCCTGGCTGCACTCCCCATCGCGGCTCGCTGGCCAGGTCTGCTGTCACTGACACCCCGGTGCAAAAGGGGATCACAACGGGTGGGGTGGCATTAGACAGAAATTACTGAGCGGGAAGAGGGAACATTCAGTCACGTACTGATTTCAGCCAGCCTGGGGACCGAGCTTTACAGTTAATAACACCATATACTATTAATCCCCTGGTTGCACGGGACAGAAGTTCACCATGTTGCAGAATTCACCATCTTGCAGGATTTTCATCCAGTGGCTTCTCCTCTGTTTTCAGCAGCAGAGGATAAAAATAGAAAGGAGGCGTAAGAGATAATTAGCACTGTTAACTTCAGCTAAAATCACTTAGGATGAGCAACAAGTGCTTTGTTCACTTTTTAGGAAAGGAATTTAACTCAAAGTCTGCCCAAGGAGGAAAACAGAAGGATAAGCAGATTACAATGCTTCTGATGTCCTCAAGCCACACTCAGGGAACTGGGATAAACAGCCACATAGCCCAGTGCACAATTACAGGGATATAATGTATTTAAGTAAAAGAAGTTATAATACTTTTGAGAATGCCAGAAGCCACTGGGGTTTTTTGGTAAATGAAAAATCCTCAAAGCTTAGAGAAGCTGTCCTACAATCACAGGTTCCTGGTTTTCTATTGTCACCACTGGGTGCCATAGGAATTAATTTGGGGAAGTATGTACCTGGACAGAACTGCAAAGAGCAGGACAGCTAGATACGCACAGGCAATTTTATCCCAATGCATCAGAGGAGAAGGATGTTAAAAAAAAAAAAAATTAATTCTGTTTTGTTCTGTCTCAGTACATACCCATTTACACAGAAATGCTGGAGAAGTTTTATTTCAAGAGCAACAACATTTTCCACATAACACAAAAATCCAATTTCACACTACAGAAAAAATTTTGGAAGAAAACTAAAAACAACTTGAGCATTTTCACAAATTATTTTGAGGGTTTTGGTTTGAAAGTAGACATTTTTAAGAAGAGATACATTGCGTGAAAAATTCAAATCACCTGTAATTGAATCCAGCAGGGAACCAATATAAAACCCTGAAAAGAGCTTGCCAAATATGTGTATTCCATTTTTTTTTTCCAATTTATTGCTAGCATGTTTTAGAAATGGAAAGCAAGCAATTACAATGGTTGTATTTGACAAGCAACACTTGTAAGATGTAAATTAACAATGCCTGTTTCTGGGATTCTGCATCCTTCTTATGCCATTTTATAATGGAGGGGAAGTGCTGCTTGTGCAATGCTGGCAATGAAATATTAAGACACACCCAGCAGAAAATCGACTTGTCTCATCTTTCAGCTTTGACTTTGGATTTGACACTACCAAGAGAAGCTAATTTTCCCAACAGGGCCAGCCTGGAGAGCAAAGCTTGGTCACTGACAGCAGAAGAAAGCATTGCTTTGAAATCTGTTGAGCCACAGGACCATTGCAGCCCCTTTGCCACCTTTTATTTTTCGGATATTAAGCGAAGGTGGCAGGTTTAAAATGAAGAAAAAGAAGCAGCCCTTCATGCAAAGCCCACAAGAAGAACACCTGAGAGCCAGGAACTACCCAGAAAACACCAGTGAGTACCCCATCCTTATACCTCTTGACAGGCACTCACACCAGGGTAAGGTGGCACAAAAATGGGGACCATGCTGGTAGCCAGCCACTGGTGTGGGGACAAGGAGAGCAAGGCAAGCCCATCCCCAAAATGAACACAGCAAGATGTAAAGGGTTAAACACGTGCTGAAAACGGTGTGCAGATCAGCTCTGAGCTTATCTGGGGACAAGGGCTGCCAGGCACCTGTGCCTCCAGACCACAGTGACACTGGCCGAAAAAACACTTGATTGAATTTTGCCTTGCTGACCTGATTACCTGGCTGCAGCCCAGCTTTTGACATCAGTCTTTCAAGCCAGAAGGGAAGTGCTGACCCATGGCCAAAAAACAAAAAACAGGGGGACAGATTGAGTTGGACAGGCATGAAAAACTATTTAAAAAAATACATTAAAAGTCTTAAAGCACAGGATTACAGAGACTGTGGTCTTTCATATTTATTTGAAGTTCTTATATATTTTCTTGTGATAAACAGACAGCTGCTGGGTCAGGAGTGCCCTATGATTTCCAGTCTAATTTCAATGTTTTACTGCTGCCTTCAGCTGAGAGAAAAAGGCATCAGCCAAGCACTGGGTTCCTTCTCTACAGAAGTGGGTATTGAATCAGAACTCAGGTTTGTAACAAAACAAAGCAAAACAAAACAAAACAAAACAAAGCAAAACAAAACGTCTTCAGTCTGGGTGTTTCTTTGCAAAGAAAGAAAGCTGACAAAGCAAAAACAGTGCAATTTTTTGTGCAAACCCCACTGCAGATGATACCTCTACCTCCATACTGACTTCCCTCTCTGCAGAGGATCTTGATGTGGGGCATGCTCTGAGCCCCAGCCCTTGCTTCAGGCACTGCTGTGAAACCATTTGGCCAGAACCAAGAATCCACCAATTCCCCAAGACACATAATTTCCATACTCTAGAAAGCAGTACTTGAAGAAAACTTATGGAAAAATTTTCCAGTTCTTATAGCATTTACTCTGTTAGTTATTTGGATTAAACTTCTCAGGGCATTCATAGCTCTCTGCAGGTGACATTGCATATACCAGTAAATTTTTACCCCCAGATAAGATCTTGATATAAGGTACAAGCCATCTTTTTTTTCTGCTTGCTGAGGGCCCTGGCACAGTTCCGACATCCTACTGTGACACATGCAATAAATAGTAAACCTTTGAGTTTTTAAGGGGTAATTTAGTATTGGCTTGGGAATTTCCTCAGATCCTATGAAAAGGACTCAATTCCTACTGAATTGGCAGTTGTTTGATTATGAATGGATGTCAGCTGCAGTGTAGCATGCCCATCATATGAGGGATGCCTTTGCATCTACTCTAGGACCCTCTGCAAAGTCTGTGCCCTACACCAGTGTTGGGGCTCCTTGTTTCACCTTTTTCTAACATAACTCCTTGTCAGCAAACACCAGAGAACATCTGAAAAGTATGTTCAGCTTGGCTAGCCCTTCCATTTTTCCTTTTTTTGCTATTTTTCCTCCCACAATGATTTTAATTTCTCTAATTCAAGGGTACTAGGGATGCTCAGATGAACAAGGTGTGCTGCTTGAGAACAGACTTCAGCAGGGAAGACTAAAGCTCCCAGCTAATGTCTCAACATTAGGTCCTTTCCTTAAAGTGTTTATTGCAACTAGAAACTTCATCCTCAGAATGTCCAGAGCTAAAAAGAGTTGCAAGTGTCAAGTTTCTTCTAGCACATGCCCTGGAGGACACCATTTATCTCTCTTTCTATACAATTAATTTTACTTAACATACATTTTGCCTCCTGATTTTTGCAGACCTTATGCAGACTCAAAATAAGACTCTATTTAGAGAACAATGGATCTGCTGTGCTGGGTTTATAGATCAGAACTGATACGAGCAGTGAAGAGTACCAAATTCAGAAACCAATTGTTATTAGATGATGCACACACACAGAGCTACCTTTTGGACAAATCATTTATAAACTCCTAAGAGACATTTTTATCTGTGTGCATCTGCAGGTGTGTCTACATGTTGTTCTCTGCATATATTTGTCTACTTGGCACCTCCATTAGCCTCACCTTAGAAGCATGGTATGCAGCTCCAGCTTCCCCATTTTCTTTTCTTTGTTTATCCTCCTACCCACATCTCCTTCCCTTTTGCTTCGCCTGCCTATCCTCATTTCTCTCATTCCTCTCTTCCCTGCCTAGGCACCTCTCATACCCCTCTGAATAGAACTCCCAGGGGTGCTGTGTGTCCCAAAGCAGCTCTCTACACCTGTGGCACAGGCAGCAGCCACAGAAGAAAGGGAAAAACATGATATTGCCTCCTGCCAGCTCACTGCAGCAGCTAACCCACTTCTCACTGCTGGGAACAAAACACAGGCTCTTCCACCTGGTTCAGAACCCTTAGGGAAACCTACATTTTGTTTTGATTTTTTTCTCCCTATCTACAAAGCATGTATTCACAGAAAGGCCAACAAAAGCAGACCAGGCAAGCATGAAATTTCTAAGCCAAACCAAAAATACAGTTGAGCCAAATAAACTCCCAAATATAACAACAACAACATAAGGAACAGTTTTATTTTTTTTTTTTTCAATCATTATAAGTTTGAAGTGCCTTCCATAAAATTTTAATAAAAAATACAGATCAACCTGCGTGGGTGAAGTAAAGGGAAAGAACATGTCTATTATTGGCAGGCAGTTTGACTTCAGTTATAGAAGAACTTGGGACTTTTAACATCTCCCAAAAAAGTCACTGAGAGAACAGAGAAGGGGGGAGGGGAGTGAAACAGCTCTGGATTAGCTTCCATATGACTCACTTGCCACTGAATTTCCCCCCCTCCCTATCCTGCACCAGTGCTGGTGGGGATACATGGTCTCTCCTTCTGCCATCGCTTCCCTGTGATCCTCTTCAGCCCAAAAGCCACAAGCCAGGAAGAAGCAGGGTGTGTAGGAGGACACCACAGCTTCAGCCTTTGCTTCTAAAACTAAGACTTGGCAACTAAAACTTTAAATGCAGTAGGCCCTTGCTGGCAGAGAGCAGCCAGAGCCAGCTGTGTGCTGGGATGAAGTCCTGGCACTTGGTGGTAGCAGATAGGGATAAAACTTCCCTGCAGCTCGTTGGGAGGCCAGCACAGCTCAGCAGAGCTGCTCAGGGGGAAAGGTCTGCCTCCTGGTTATAATTAGCATCATTCAGCATGCTAGGAATGGATCAGTGGACCAAAGCAGCTGGTGCTCTTGCACCATAAGCAGTTCAAAGGTTTTATTTCAGAGGAGGTCTGGTCCCCCCAACAGCGTCCCTGTCACAAGGACTTAGAATTGGTCTGGGCCACCCTAGATGGTGCCAGACCAGTTTTGACGTGCACATGAAGGCAGCTTCTGGTTTGGCTTCCTTCCCAGGCACCTGGGTCAAATCAGCCAAAGTAACCTGCAGGTGCATCCAGCCCTACATCCCAGCACACAACTGTGCCAGGTGAGGGGAGGCAAACAGGCACAGACTCAGAGTCTCAGACTTGCATCTCTGTGCTGGAGGAAAAGGAGGGTCGAGGACAAGGACAGCAGGCCTGGCTCTGTACTCTTGCTAATATGCAGCTTGGGCAGCTAATGGTTCCTGCAGACTTGGATCTGCCCTCTCCTAGGAGCTGGTCCCTCAGTCCCATCATCTCCCAGCTAGAGCAGGTCTTGTTGGGATGGTTCTGCAGCTCCTTGCTTGCCTGAGACCAGCTGGTATCGCTGGTACAGATATTCCTACAGACCATCTCATCATTTAAACAGAAACGGGAGAAGGAAAAAGGAAAATCAAGCCGATTTCACACCATGCTACAAACTGAGGACTTCTACCAGGGAAATGTCACAGCTCTGGATAGCCTCACACCCGAGGTGATAAATGGACACATTCATCACAGCTTGTGGCATTGCTTGACCTTTGGGGGAGGTTTCAAGGAATTTTCTTTCCTTTTTTTTCCTTCTTGCTTGGGAAGCAAACTATCTGCATGGGAGGGTTTTAATTAGCTCAAAAATGTCATTAAGAAATAAAGCAGGCCAAGTTTGTTTGGGGTGAGTCTCGTACTGTACTCTAAGGGTCAATATTCTTCCTGCATATTTTGTAACCGTGTTATGAAATATTCAAGGCAACAAATAGATGTTTTGACTGAAAATAGATTTCCCCAAAGGAACATTTCCTCATTTTTACACGCATTTCACCTAGGACTAAACCAGCAGCAGTTGTGACTCCCCGTCAGCTGCAGAGCAAATACTTGTAGCAGCTTGCATAGCTGAGGCCCCAGATGGCCGCTGCCATCCATGGGCTATAAATAAGGCCTGTTTTGGTATAAATGATAATTTCACAAACAACCAGTCTATTTATTAGCTTTATTATCATTACTGCCAGCTGCAAGGTGTTTCAACTCTGTCATGCATTGCAGGTGTGGCCTGACCAGGAGACACGATGATGCCAGCACGGGTGACTAGCTGGCCCCTGTGTGCTGCTTTGGGACCCGTCTGCCTGCTTGATTCTTTACAGTAATGACCTGCAGCAGCCATTCCTTGTTGCTAGAAGCAAAAGAGATGGTGCTGTTCAAATTATCTGGGTTAGTCCCCTCAGGTACTGCTTCTTCCCAGCACAGACTCTGCGAATGGAGCTTGATAACTCAGAGTGGCAGAGCTGCTCCCAGCTGAGTCGAGGCTCCAACTTACTTGTTGCTTTTTTTAGATTGAGCTCCTCAAAATAATGTATTCTGCAAGCTGAAGAATAAAACCACGTGAAACAATTAAAAAAGAAGGAAAAGCAGGAATGTATGATGAGGCAGCATCAGCCCAATGCAGTACCTCAAGGGGATCCCTGCTTGGAATCCATCTTGAAATTTTTATTGTTTCAAATTCCTATCAAGTGAAAAGGCAGCAATGGAATGGGTGGGTTTTTTTGCTATATGATTTTGGTTAAATGCTAATGCTGTCTTTAACTTCTATTCCCCATTAAGTGTCTTCTACAAAAGGATCTTTTGTCCCACCTGCCTCTCAGTCCTCTTCACCAGCATTAGGAGGACAAAGGTAGGACAAAAAGGTTTGCTAGGACAGCCCAGTTTTCAGACAAGTGTTTCTGCCATCATGGTTTTGCACAGTGAGGGGTGTAATGTGGGACAGGCAAAACCCACCCTTCATTGCATTGACAATAAACTCTTTCCAAGCCAAGGTGGCCAACAGTAGCTGCTACCCATTCCAGTGGCCACAGGAGAGCACACACCAGGGACTGATGCTCCCAATACCCAGGCTGCTCCAGACACCCTACTTCAAAATTTGCTGGAGAAAGTAAAACAACTCCTTATATCTACCCGTTCATCTTTAAGGCTTCCTATCTATGGATTCTGCATTCTTATATGAAGTCAATCACAGTCTGGGGGAGAAGCCAGAAAGCAGACTTATAATAGAAGCCCAGCCACAGGCTTTGGCATAGTTTAGCAGCTCTAATCCTGTAATAAACTCAAAGCACACGTGAGTCTGAAAAATAGCGTGGTGAACTCTCTATTCCTGTCCTCAGTATTTTTAGCAACCAGGGTAATTTTTAGCCTGTGCTTTTCTGTTGGTTTTTTTCCCCCCTCTCTTTTGGCGTAAAGATGTTGTCAAAATACAGGCATTGCTCGCAGTGCAAACTGCAGTCAGTTGATTCAGACAGACACGCCTGACATTTCAAAACACAAAATGCTCAGCAACCAAATTCCTGGCATGCTATGAAATGCAAAAATGTGAAACTGTTACCTATGGCAAACATTTCTCCATTTAATGTATCACAGGACAATGGTGAGGAAATCAATGGAAGAGAAAAAGTTAGAGTTTATGTTTTACAGGCAGCTTAAGGGAAAGGAATCCTAAATCTTGAGCAAATGCTTGGTTTTGCATTGTGGCAAAAATGTTTGTTTCCTTAACATGGGGTGATTACAATGCAATCTGCATTTTTGTTTAAAAATACTTCTCCTGCTGTCTGGGCTGCAGTGTAAACAGGATGCACTGAAATGTCAGCCCATCCATGGGCTCTGCTGTGGCAGACGCACACAGAGATCCAAAGCACTCACACTCAAATCTGACCTGCTTCCCCAAAATAGATCTTCATCACCCTTACAGAGACGTCATTGTCTAATGACAGATCCCCAGGCATGGAAGAACATGGGGATGGCTAACTTGGTGGTTGTATTTAGTGTGACCAGAGGAAAAGGCTGGGGAATGAGTGGGGGACACATCCATAGCCAAGCTGTGCAGGAGGGGGTCCTCAGCAAGGAGCCCAAACCTCACTGTCCATGCTACTTCCTCTCATCATACCATTGGAATAAATCTACCCTGTCTGGCTACTAGCAGTTTCCCACCCCTGCAGGGTTAGCTGACATGGGGCTGGATTTGTTCCTTGAACTCCCCACCACAAATGTCAGGAAGAGATCAAGATGTTTGTCTTTGACTGTTTTTCACATTGGTACAAACTTAAGAAATAGAGACTGTCTTGTTTGTAAATTTTTCTCCCTTAAAAAAAGGAAAAAGTAGGACAGGAATCCTGCAAACCCCTCACAGGTCGTGTCTTTGCCAGCCTCTAGGCAAGGCAAAGTTAAAGCAGTAATAGTTTCCTAAATCATGGACATTGAAATCTGCACAGAGAAATGCTACTAGTGCTGGAACCAGACTTTCTTTTCCGCTGTCTCCTCCATTGAAAGTTGCTCACATCTAATCTTTAAAAAACAGATATGTGAGATCAATAGGAAGTCTCAGCTAATAGACAATCAGTATTCAACAGATTGCCTGTGACAAGGCCACTATCCCTTAGGTGGCACCAGTGCTTGGCCTTCAATAACTAACATTTTCCTTGCCACAACCATGATTTTCATAGAACACACATTTCTCAGTGAAAGCAGCTTCCCCACAATGGCTCCTGCAACGGTCTTCAGTAATAAAAATGTTCTTTTCTTTGTGTTTTCCTGAGCCCAGATCCAAAACTACAGTTCAACACAAGGCTACCTTTAAGAATGCTTCTGATTGAGAGACTGTAACTAAGAGGACTGCAAGTGGCCTCCCTGTGACAAGGACTCTGGGTTTCCAAAGCTCCATAATCAGGTTTCTTAGAAAGAAATGTTTCTTGGAGCCTTGACTCTAAACACAGTCTTACATATTTTGACTAATAAGACTTGGGTCTGTGAGTATGCTCAAGTGCTTCAGTACTCCAAGACCTTATTCAGTGCAGGAGTTACACTCAGGTTTGAAAAACCCCAAATCTTTTCCTGCATCTCAAAGTTCTGACAAAAATAGCAGCAGGTAGTTCTGATGGGTGCAACCATGTTAACTGACTCATTATCCCACAAGCTCAAGTCTGCAGAGATTCTTAAAACCACAATGATCAAACTTCTGGTCTCCAGCAGAGGTGCCCAACCAAGCTAAAGCTGGAAAAAGCATTTGGGGAAACCCATTTCACTCAACTGCCATCTCTTCTCAAAACAAAATTCCCAGAAGACCAGCTGAGTTTTTATGGAAAAGTCATTTGCAATTTCCTTGGCTGTGGAAAAATATTTGTCAGCATATCACAGCTACAAGGGGTAAGGATGAAACTAATTGCTTAGAAAATTACTTCACAAAATTATATAAAGGCATTTGTTTCAACTCAGTGAGCACAAACTGCCTCTTCAACGAACCATCTTCTGTTTTCTTCTTTCTGGTTAATGACTGACCAAAGAGGCTTGTTTTTCAGTATGTAGCCAACAGCTGTAATCATCATGGTCCCTTGAACTAAGTTTTTGCTCTCTGTATTTCAGTCCAGAAATTGATGACAAATGTAAGCTATCACTGATTTTCTTATAGGAGGCTGCAAATCCTTTGACAAGAGATTTATTCACTGCGATACCCTTGGTCTCTCATTAAAGCTGCCTTGGACTCTACTGGTACAAGGGTCTGCTCAACAGATCTGTTTTATTGTCTGCTGCTTGGTTCCATATGCAGAAGTGGTTTGTAACATGCAAATGCGTCTGCTAAAATACAGCAGACATTGAAGAAGGTGAAAAGATCCACACAGAAAGTTATAACATCAAAAAACTTTTACATGCAAGTGGGATACATTCTATTTGGGGGTTGAGAGCCCTCCTGACTTGTCTCTGCTGGCAGGGGGTGATATATTGCTGGAAGGGGTGATGACAGACACTGTTAACAACCCTGTGCTGGGGTCACAATTTTGACCATCCACGTCTCTTCCAAATGGGGAGTGCTGCAATGCTAGACTTTTCCTGGAATTACCAAGAAACACCTTTTCTCCCAGTGGCCAACATGGGTTTAGGGGCTTTTCCTAATAATTTTAAGGTGTGCACAGATGACCCACATAGACATAGACACCTTGTCAGCAATAGAAAAAGACTTATCTTTTTCTAGATCCAGTAAGCACTGTGTGAGAGTTGAGGAAAGCCAGCTGGGATGGCTAGGATGTTTTGGGTGGGCTGGCAAGTCAGGAAGTGCACTTGGACTTCTGCTGACAGATTTTGGCTGAGCTGACAGGTGTTAGCAACATAAGATGAGGAGGTGGCAGCAGTCAGGAACAGTTGATACAGCAGTGTTTACTGCTTAGAAACAAAATACAATAGGGTAGGTAGACCTAAATACTTGAAAACCCCAACCCTCTTCTCTTTAACTTTCATTGAGAACAAAGACAAACTTTAATGTAAAAACAAACCCACAACCCAGACAGAATTCGTGTTGGTGTTACTAGCACAGAAATGAGGCCACATCTCTCCCACTCAATCCCTGCTTGGAGTACATCTAAACATGACAGGTGTTTTACCATGCCAGACTTTTGCATTGGGGCCATCCAAACCCAAAACATTCATACACAGTGTGAGGGATCTGGACATTGATGGAACACATACTGCCTGAAATTTCTGCTGCCTCCACAGCTGACAGGCAGCATCCCAGCAGAGGCAGCTCAGTCCCCATGACCACTGTGGGAGGGCACCAGCTCTCACTCATCAGCTCTGCATTTCCGTCCCACCTGCTTGCAGAACAGTGCTTGAAAACATGCTCTTACCCCCACCCCAAAAAGAGCCAGGCATTTAGTATTGTTTTCTTGCTGAGGAGATTAGGATGTTTTTATGGTGTTACAACAACTCATAGTTTCAGGCAAAGGATGGGCTGCCTCACGACTTTGAACTCCGGAGCTGGCAAGGTGGCGAGGGTGAGGAAGCTGGCAGCTAACTCTGAGAAATCAGGCTGCCTTTTCCCCTCCTCCCCTCCCACTCCTTCCCTGCACCAGATGCCAACTGCTACATGCTGAAATGCCTGCCATCCTCCCAGCTCCCTGCCTGCTGGCTTATGGCACAGCCTTCCCAGCTTCCCAGCACTACCTGCCAGCAGGCCTTCTCCAGAGACAGCACTCAGTGCATGCTGAAAAGGCATCTGTGCTCCTTCCTCCCTGCCTGCTATATATTGCAGAGGTGACTTCCAGATGTGATAGCAGATATGCAAAGAGCGCATTAAAAACATGCTAAATGAAAATCCTGACAGGGAGGAAGAGCCCCAGAGGAGCTATAGCAACAAGGGAATATTAATCATTTCCAATTAAATAAAGCCCAGTGAAATCCTGCCTTCCTTGCAAAGCAGCAGGGTTTCCCCTTTTCTCCTTCCTGCTTTAAACATTGCACAGTTGGGTTGCTTTCCTACCAATAGAAGTGCCATGCTCAAGGACACCTTCAAACTCTCCCCAGCCCACATGAATTTGGGCATGTTCAACAACTTTACAGGGCTACCCATGATAGCCTGATGTTAATTGAAAATTTTTCAGCCAAACAGTGAGCCTTGCATCTTCTTTTGGTCATAGGGAGCCTTAGCAGCAGTTTTGGGCAGAGCCCATTCAGCCCCACCAGCCTTGCATCATCCAGGGCTGAGCTCTTGCCATGCTTCATGGAGAGGAGCACATAACCCACCAGCCTCAAGCATTCCTATACCATGGGGACTACAGGTTCCTCCAAAGACTCCTTCCTGCTCTTAGACTGGGAAGACTTGGAGGATTTTCTGTGATGAACAGAGATGCCCACAACTGAGATAGCTTTTAAAGGAGTGGGATTTTTCAAAACTGCTGTGCACTGGCCTAACACTGTCTCCAGAAATGACAGCTGGAGTCACACACCTGATTTTGGTGGAACCTGCCAATGGTTTGTGCTTTCCAAACTTCTTCCTTGAGGTTAGAAATATGCTATCTTCCTGCTTTAACAACCCAAATATGGGGAACTCTGCCCAGCATGGCACTCAGAGAAAGGGATTTATTCCCTCCCTCCTTCCAAGGCAGGGAGAAGTTAAACTGCTGAATTCCTAGATTGAAGCTTTGGCTTATAAATGAGCCCAAACCCAGCACCAGAAATACCAGCAAGGGAAAATCTGAGTTTCACAGACAGTATACATGGTCTGTGGCTGAGAAACTTTAGTTCCTTTGTCCTTTTGTCTTAAGGGAACAAGCCAGACTTAGTGCACAGCTCTGAAGGGACAAGGAGAGAAAGCAATCTGAGCATGCTTCATAACAGTGTTCTGCACACAGGGAGTGCAAAAAAAACCCCAGCAAGCAGAGCAGGGAAAGTCCATCTCTGAGCTTACCTGAAGTGGGGGTTATGCTAAGGCACCTCTCAAGCATTTTGTCTAGGTTTCCTGCTCACTCTGAATTAAGTTGGAAGTCCAAGCCTGGATAGCAACACAGAATGAAGAAATAGCTTCCCCACCAGATGTCAGAGGGTGACAGAAATGCAGAGAAAGTCCAGCATTTTCTCTCCAGCTGTCATCACTGCTGCCTAAAAACAAAATTTCCTTGCATGCTACAAACAGTTTTCAGAGTTTACTGCCATACAACCTGTATCTCCACCTACAGCTTCTTCAGCCTTTCTCACCATGCAGTTTTATACCAAGGCAATGATTCAATCATTCTTGTTAATAGATTGGTTTTAACCATTATATTTATTAAAGATTATAATTTCTGAAGAGAAAAGAGACCAGAATGTGATTTTGAGCAGGAATCATGTTCAGTAGGAACATTTCTCCATCAGTTACTGAGGTTACCTTGGTATGCCCTGTACCTGAAGGCAACCTAAGACAAAAAATTTGTCTGGCAAATACTTGTACAGAATGAGGAACAGCTCAATTCACTCACACATCTAAGGGGTCAAGATCTGCCAGCAGCAGAACCCCACCACACTGAAGGAATACCATATATACTGTTTGTTATCTAAATCCCTCACAAGGGAAAAATAACAGAGAGGGAGGGAGAAGGGCTCTGTGTTTTGTCATTCTGTCCAGAAAGAGGTAGCACAGCCTTGCTGGGGCTGCTTTTCCCCACAAGCAGCAGCTTACGGGCTTTGCACCTTGTGCCCAGCAAAAGCCCAGTTCTATCCATGCAGGGGTGTGGGACAGGGACCTGGTGCATGGGCAGAAAGGCCTTGCATTGCACAGCTCTCCCTTCTGCCAGGAGCAAATTATCACTTCAGAGAGTCACTCTGAGCAAGGACAAAATATTAAATGGATCCTATCCAATTCTGCCTGCCTCCACCCCACCCTGCAGAAGCTGGTGGAGAAGACCAAGGAGAAAGTGGGAGAAGCAGAGGGGCTCTGGAGGGAGGCTGGTACTGGTTACTGTGCCTGCTGTCTCTGCCAACCACCACAGCTTGGCCTTCATGATTCAAAGCTGTGATTTAAGACTATGCCATTTTGGGGGATGCCCAGCATAAATACTGCAAAAAGATCAAAGTTTCAGGGGGTTCTTAGTGTTTTGAGAAAGCCTCCAGATGGCTGCCCAAATGA
The DNA here is from genome assembly GCF_048771995.1 of Taeniopygia guttata. Classification (NCBI taxonomy): domain Eukaryota; kingdom Metazoa; phylum Chordata; class Aves; order Passeriformes; family Estrildidae; genus Taeniopygia; species Taeniopygia guttata. The sequence continues at coordinate 47,050,969 of NC_133026.1, read as the reverse complement.
GAAACTGCAGTGTTTTCTCTTTTCTTACTTTATCTTCACTCCTGGCTACCCGGCAAGATCATGCAAGGAACAGATGCACAGAAAAATGAAAAACAGTTGGGAAAACACATATAAAAATAGCAGCAGTGTCCATTTTGCAATGCTGAGAGCACAGCTATGTGAGGAATATATTTTGATGCCAGCAAAGAAACTCAGACAATCCTGTTAATTAAGAAACATCAGTACCCAACTCCACTCTCTTGCTCCCATGACAGGCAACAGCTGCTCTGGCTCTAGAGCAGCAGCCAGCAGAGGAGCCCACCCAGCAGAGTAGAGAGACACAGGAGGGACAAGTTTAGTGGCCCCTGAGCACCAGCACTGCTGCCTGCTTCATCTTTCCCATCTGTGAGATACTCCTCTGTACAGCAGCACCTCTGAGCTCTGCTGCTGCAGAGTTACACACAGCTAGTAACTCTGGAGGATCACCATAGTAGCAGTGACAATACAGGTAGGTCTGCTGAGTTCCTAGCTTATTTCTCAGACAGCATACATTTTTTGAAATAAAGACTCCTGAAACACAATCTTGCTAAACCTTGCCACAGGCACCTGGCTTCTCTCATAGCTTTAAGTCAGCTCAGAGGGGCATCATGTTTGCAAATCCAGTATCTCACTGCTTCTGATCCAGTCTGTTGAGAAGCACAAGCTGTCCCAGCTGTGCTCAGAAAGAAACCTCCTACAGGCAAAGCCAGCAGCTCTGCCCTTTGGGTCTGGCTGTCCCTGCACTTTCGGTTATGCCAGTCATGCACCTTGTGCAGGGCTGAGCTTTCCCTGCATAAATGGTAAATAATGCTCTGGCCAGTCACCAAATGGCACATTTATCTCCCTAACAGCTCATTCATCAGCTGCAGCTCAGCACTGGCAATGCTCCAGACCAAGGACAACAACCTCCCTGCAAGAGGTACTGCAAGAGCACCAGTCCTCTGTTCACTCTAGGGTACCACAAGTGTGGTTATGTAGGAAGCACATCCCTGGCAAGCCCTGGGGTGGGGTGCTAATGATGGCCTGACCAGCCACCTCCATGCTCCCTGCCTCAGCCATTGATGGGGAACAAGGCCCAATACCTGGAGTCTTCAGTCCTGGAGAGAGGGGACAGCATAGGCTGGTTTTTGCTGCTGTCTCTGCGGGAGCCAGACCCCCCAGCTGAATCATTGCACTTCTTTTATATTCTCTTAAAATCATTCAAGCTTTTCCTCTCTGAAGCAGCACTTTGGGATGCTGTTCCCTTTCCTACTCTGCAGAAGTAGTAAACCACACCATGATGCTGGCTGGACACGAGCAGCTCTGCTCATGAAGAGGGGTTGTAATACTCCCTTGAGAAATGCCTCATTCCTCTTCCCAAAGCACACCATAACTTGGGTTTGCCATATCCTTATACACAGGAAAAGCTGAAGGATGAAATGACCGTTCACTTCACCACCACAGCCACAGAGGAGGTGACAAGGGCAGCAGGTGGAAGCAAAAAGAGCAAGTTTTCCTCAGCACAGCAAGCCTGGAGATGGCTGCTACTAAACCCCACACAACCAAAGCAGTCTTGCTGACAGCCCTGCCAGGGCATTGCCCCATACATCTCCCCACACTCCCTGCCAGGACTGCCTGGGGGTGTGTGCGTGTCCCTGCACGGGGCTGGAGGTAGAAAGGTGCCCTCCAGCTCCCTCTCTCCTTTCCTAGAAAGGTTTATAGAAGCCCCCAAATTCAGTTTTGTCTGGAATGATTGAGGGTATGATGTGAGTCAACGTGAATGAAATGAGTAAATGAGATTTGTCAAGGAAAAGACAAGCCAGGGAGACAGGAACAAAGGTCTTGGTGGGAATAAAGAGAAAGCTTCAGATCAGGCAATAAATTGGTAAATGAGGCACAAAGGACAGGGGAAAACCACAACTAGCCTATTGTTGCTAATCCAGTCATAGTTTTCAAAGCAGGATCATGAGTCACCAGCCCTGTCAAGGCTGGAACAGAAACCCCAACTTACCACATGCAAGAGCAGAACATCCTTTCTTTGGCAAAGCCAAGAGTACCTCAAGTGTGGTCCTGTTCTTGGCATGTGGGAGGCTGAAGGTCTGGAGTTAAATTCTAAATGGAGTCAGATGTTAAATGTGTGGAGGTACACGCATATGCTATGGAGACAGCAGGAAAGGTGGCTGGACTCCCTTGCAGGACCCTCACTGCATGGAGGGATGCTCTGGGGGATAGGTGCTCCCCTGCCAGTTCAGTGCTGGGCAATAAGCCAGGCTGGGGCTGTGCTGTGCCTGTTGGGGTTTCAGTCTTGCTAGAAAAAAATCCGGGACTTTTTCTGGGGCTTTCAATGAGGGGAGTGTTCACATCGCTTCCGTCCTGCCCCAGCAAGACCCAGCACAGCCGGAGCTCCCACCCAGCCAGTGGTCTGGGCTCCTTCCACAGCCCCAAGTCATGGTGGAGGCTCTGATCCTGCCTCTGGTGGCATGGGGAGATCTGTGCATACCCCAGGTCTGTTAAGGCCATCCCACAGGAGCCAGCAACATCTCCCAGATTATTCTTTGCCCTCACAGGCACTTCCAGGGAGTAAAGGGGTCTATGCAACTTCTGCCCTGTTTTGACACTTCCTTAAGGAAGTTTTGCCCCTGTTTTTGTGTTGCACCATGTGGAAAACCTAAAAACACATAGGCCATAACACCACAAATAGTACAAAGAGGTGCCTGCAAAGATGCTGCCATTCCACTGCTTCATGAACCCAAAAGGAAGCTGCGAGCAGAGTGTTGGTCAGCCAGGAGGGCTGTACAGGCTTAGGGTTTGTTTCTCTCCTGCTGTGCACTGCAGGTTTTGGGTCCCTGAGCAGGACAGGTGAGCAGTGCGACCTGGCATAGTGCAAAGCAGAAAGTTTGGCTTGTTCCAACAAAAGCCAGAGGTCTGTCTCCAGGCCTCAAGAGCCCAGGCTGCTGGGGTGCTCGCTGTTCCAGCAGGAGATGGGTTCGTGTGCATGTGGAAGTGTAGGCATCTGAGAAAGCAGCCACCACAAGGAAATGAAACTGTAGAGATGCACTGAAGATAATTTTGGGAAGCCAAACATCCTCTTGTCATGCAAATCAGTTGAGCAGCCTGGCAGTGCTCAGGGCAGGTAGTCTCTCACTGTTCAGCCATGGAGCATAACTCCCAGTTTGGGCTCTGCAGTGTGGCTGGGGTGCACAGGGGCTGCCAACCTGGCAAACACCTTTTGTCAGCCAACAAGTTGCACCACACCAGCAAAGCTGTGGGCATGGCTGCCCAGCAGAGCCTGCCAGTTTCAGGTGGATCCCTTTTATTTTAGGCCCAGAAGTCATCATCATCAGGGCTCTGCGAGTTATAAACTGGAAACAAACCGAAGTATTGACTGTGTGCTCTGAGAGATGCTGTTGTGCCTTTTTGGGGTGAAACAGCAGGACAACACCTCACCAGTCCTAAAGCTGCCTGACCTCTAGGAAGTAGTAAGAGCTCTCAGCAACATTATACATCTATAAAGAGTAAACACCCACCTGTTGGACATTTCCATTGCACGGATAAAGATGTTTCATTTGGTCTCTCACCCTGTGTCTCAGAAAAAGCCCTGACCTGAGTATCCCTACATACCTGGCAGAGGTTTTACTTCTGTCCTGGAGGAGTGGATAAGAGAGACTTCCTGCAGATTTTAAAGGCTGCTGAGTGAGACAAGGAGAGCCACAAGACACAGAAGGAATCAGCCTCAGCTAGGGAACAAGGAGAGAGACCCTCCAGTCATGGTGCTGGCACAAGCCTCTCCTGCCTGCAAGTGCCCAATGGTGCCGTTTGTCACCATCTCTAAAGCAGCTTTATTTAGGATAAAAACACCCAACTGTTACAGAGCCTCTGGAGACAGGTCACAACCACAAAATCTTGTCCTTCCCTGGCACCCCAAGGCCAAATTCTCTGCCCCATTGCTGCAGGGTGGGCATGGAGGCACAGCTCCTGATGCCTGGGGAATGGGCAGTCCAGGGATAAAAGCTTTCTTTTTAGAAGTCACCCCATATGTCAGGAGAGATACAGGGTTCATTGACTCATTAAACAGGGTGAAGCTAAGCTCATCTTGCATCACCCACAGCTGGCCAATACCCTGTGGAGGCAAAAGTGGGGAGACTGATGTTTATTCTCCAACCCCACAGCTATTCAGCTTTGAACAAATGACCCCTCTGAGTGGCACGGCAGTAAATTGCTTAAACAAATGCAAAGTTCAGATAGTTGCAAAGAACTTGTCCCAGCTGCCAAAAAAATTACAAAACACCAGTGTTTTCTGAAAAGCAAGGCTGTGCAGCTCACTTGTGAGAGAGGCAACAAGATGCCAGGACCCAGTGAGCAGGGCAGATGTGGGAGGACTCTGGCTCTTGCCCAGATAATACCTTTTTGGGGTGGGGGCTGATTTTGTGTTATTGCTCCTAAGAACAGGTGCAAGGTCCCCTGTAGGGAGCAGGGCAGCAGAAGTCCCATGGGCACAGCAGGTGAGGCAATGTTTGATCAGAGTCTCTTTGGGCAGATTTGCGGGCAATCTCATCACCCTCTCAAGCCAGAAAGAGACTCATCTCAGCATGGGGTCTTTCAAAGTCCCTTGTCCTCCAATCAGTAGCAACTTTCCATACAGCGATCCCAAACCTCTAGAAGGAAAGGGCCAGTAACCTGACCAGCATCTCCAAACTGTATGAAACAACCTGTATGTGCCCTTGTTCCCCATGGACAGGCACATGAGCTTCACCTACTGCAGCACCAAGTTTTGCCATTTTCTCCCTTTTCTTTCCATGAAGGCTGGGAAAGAGGCATTCTTTTTTTCCCCCTCTGCACAACACCCAAGCAGTTGGGAGCTGTTGCTGTTCCAACAGCAGCTTAAAACCAGCACCCCAAACCAGAGTCTAGAAGCTGTGCTGTGCACAAGCCTAGTAAACGAAAACTTTGGTAGTTAAAGAGTCACAGCCATCAACTCCAGCGCAACTGCTTGTGTTCAAAGGCTCAAACCAGTAAGAGAATTTCATCCCAAAATCTCACCCACCTTCACCATTCAAACTACTATGGTGGAAGCTATTCTTTTACTGGCTTAATGTGAGGAAAGAAATAAAAGAGAATAATGAAACCTCCAGAGGCCAGAAGGCCACCAAGAGTTTGCACAGCTGCATGAATCAGCTGGGCCAGATTCAGGTGAAGCAGTGGCTTCCCAAGTTCAGCTGCACAGAAGACTTAAACACCCATGTACACAGCTCTTGCACACCCCTCACTGCTGCACTCTTCAAGTGCTCCTCCAGACAAACTACATTCCTAGGGTTCCATACATCTCCCAAGACTGTTTTCTGAAAAATTATTTTCAGCCCCTTTTGCATGCAGAAATTTGTCACCCTTTACATCTTTCTGAAATTGTTTCCAGGTGGGCCACAGAACATCTCACCTCACCATCCTGCCCTCCCTCCCAATACCTGCCCAGACAAACCCTTCTAAGCCATATGCCAGCTAACCCACTGCAGGAGGGATTTAAAACCTTAACCCTCACTGCTTCAATTTACCACCAGACTTCATAATCTTCTTCTTTTTGGTTTCCACTGGAGCGATAACAACACACAGGTATATTTAGAAGGTAAAGCATGCTGTGAGAGGAGCTCTAACACAACAGCTTACAGCCCAAATCTTTCACAAATAAAGACTTACAATAAGAACATGAGCATCTCAAATTTTAGGGTTTAATCTACAGGAAACAAAAATGGGAAACAGTATGCTTTGTTTAAAACCTTACTTTTTTTTCTTCTCTGGGGCATGATTTACCTGCCATCCCTGCTCTCGGATACTGAAATATCTTCTGAGGTCCCTGGTACAATATGGAACAAGCCAGAAACACATCCACTGCAGCAAAACAACCCCAAACTCCTTACCTGGCAAAGGGCCCTCTGGTCCCTATATTACTTGGCCCCACAACTGGCAGCTGCTGGGGATTAAGCCCCAGCTGAAGGAAATCAGCAGCAACTCACTCTTACCACTCCAGGGAGGTTTTGGGGTCTCTGTGCCAGGAGAGGAGGGATGAACTGAGCCAGAAAGCAGCAGGAGAACACCCTGGCCCCACCAGGATGGAATGGGGCTGGTTTCTCTGTGCCCTGAGTGTGTCTATTCCCTCTGTAGCCCCTAGAGCAAAGCCCATCAGGAGGCAAGGTCAGCCTGTGTTACCTGATCAATAAAACCAGGTAGATGGTAAAATGGCAAATCATGACGGACATTGTGATACTCTGAAAGGTCTGTGTGCTAGGCTGGGAGTCTGGCTGCCCTACTGCTGCCCTCGTGGGTTGAGGAGGGATTTGAATGTCCTATTGTGCCAGGGATGGGTGTATGTGGGTTTTCTCAGCCCTGCCAGAAAGGGAGAGGGGAAGCAGAAAGGTCTGGTAGAGGGGGAAGGCAAGGCTGGCTATTGCCTGCCAGCATAGGGAAAGCAGGAGCATCATCCTGCTGCCCGGTGTGCTCCCTGCCAGCTCTTGGGTGCAAGGGCTTTGTTGAGCCCAGAAGGTGATGCACAAGGCTTGTGAATACCATCTCTTTCTCACTGCTGAGCAGGTGGGGGCTCATTAAACGGGCTGTGCTGCTAAATGGCAGCAGCATTGAAGTTGCACAATCTGGATCAGCCTGACAGATGCCCAGCATGGCCCAACACTTCATAAAATTGTGATTGCTTTCCCACTTCTGCCTGGAGAGAGCATCTTCATGGAGCATCTCCTGTGGCACCTGAAACTGGTGACTGAGAGCCAGCACACGAGCAGCTCCTGCCACCAGCACTGCTTTGGGCTGCTCCCTCTTACAGGCAGGTGGAGAGAGGGATTTGGGGACATTTACAGTTCCAGAGGGATGATTTGAACTCTCAGCAATGTCTAACCTAAGGAAAGCATCACTGAGGATTAAGCCATTCAGGGTAAGCATGGGCATATAAAAGATGGAAGCATCCCACATCCCCCACCATGGCAGAACCCCTCATCCTACACCTCCCCATGGCCAGGCAAAGGCTTGTTGAGTGCTTTGCATCTGCTTGTAGGTAACACTGACTGGAGCTGTAACATCACTGAGAAGGAAGTCAACAGGAACACAGAGGGAGAGGAGGAAATTCCCGTAAACACCACTGGATACTGCTGCTAAAAATAGATGGGAAGGGTGCTGGTTCCTGATTTACTATTCCTTCCTGTGACTTCCCATCCACCAGGGTCATTCCTGCACTGTGAGAGCTGGGATGGGCAACTTTCCGTAGCAGCTGTTCCGAGACAGCAGCCAGCTGACATTGCACAGCCTGTAGATGTGTTTTTAAAGCTATTTGTCTTCCCCGGTCCATGCATGCTAGGCATGATAACCAGGGCCAGCACTGCTGAGAAACCCCATATCTAAGCACAGAGCAAGGCTGTGGTGTTCTCATCCATGATGGGCATCTCAGTTGTCTCCACTGGGCAAAGAGATGATTTCCCTGCATGAGGGGCAGGAAGCTGGGCTCCCGAGGAGGTGATGGAGAGCCAAAGCAGCACTGCTGGGAGCTGGACATCCCACAGCAGTGCCAGCTATGTCTCCAGCTCATTGGAATGGGAGCTGTGCAGCTGCTGGGTGAGGATGAGCAGTGGAAAGCAGCTCAGCCCAAAGGCAGGTGACTCAAGCTGCATCTTGCTTCACCCAATGATTATCTAGAAATTGGTTTTCAAAGACATTTTTCACAGGCTGTTTCCTCCCTGAGGTAGTAACTCAGCATTCAGAGCTGCCAAGAAAATGGCATTCACCACATTATTCCCTTGGCTGCAGCCCTGCTGGCTAGGGAGAGGGACACACTCCTCTTCCAGGAGCTGATGAGAAGCTGCCTACTAATAGCTCAACCTTCCAATAGTTCTCACTGCTCCGTGCTCCCTGTCAAGCTTGGGAAGTGACACAACAGCCATCACTGGTGTGGGGCAGCACTGCCAAGAGGCACCTCTTGCCCATGCCCCAGCCACTGGGGTCTCAGCACAGCCCAGCTTCTTTAGGGTTTGTTTGGCTGCACGCCTACCAAATCTGCTTGCATTTATACTGTGGGGAGCCCCAGCTGCAGGGCTCTGAGCAGCCACAGTCGGGGTTTGCAGGGCTGTGGAGAAAAACCCCAGCTTTTCCCCCATTATGTTATGTCCTTGAGAATTTCCCTTTGCTACATGCATGGGGCAAATCTGTTCAGCCCATGTCTGACCCTTACAATGCCTTTTCCCCTGTGATGTTCTAAACCAGCATGGGATGGTCCAGCCCTGCCTCTGTTCTGTTCCAGCCAGCCTTATGATTTCAGGCCATCCTTCTTTTGGCCATGGAGGTCTTCTGCCAGGATGTATTAAGGCAGAAAGAAAGTTGGGAAAAGGCTGCTCCACCATGCTCCTCCAGCATGCAACCCCAGGGCAGCACTGCTTTCTCTCAGCCCTAAACCCCCACGCCTCCGTTTCAGTGCAAAGCCAGGAGGAAGACTAATTGCTGACAGCATTGCCCAGAAACCCAACATGCCCAAAACCATTGTGCTGTTTTTAGCATCTTCCATCCAAGAATCTCACAAGCATGTGACTGAGGAGGTATTTTTACCTTCCTCCCTCAGCATTCCAGGCAGGACAGCTGGTGCCTCTGCAGTGTGAGCCAGTCACTGGTGGCTGCTGTGAGCCAGGACCAGCAGCTGGGCCCTCTGCCAGGACTGCCAACTTCCAGCTCCCAGCAGCCCGGGACCCTGCAGCTGAATCAACCCCATTTCCCCATGGGGTTTTTAGTCTTTGGGGTCAGAGGCACAGCAGTGTGCTTGAAATCCTCCCCCAATGCTTCTGTAAACAACATCATAGAAGATTAGGAGCAGCAAATGTGAATTAAGAACAAAAACAATACAAAATCATGTGGGTTTTTTTTTCAGATACAGTATGTGAAGGCTGGCCATAGCTCTCCTGCTGTGCAAAGCCTTTCTCATACATGCTTGAGCTCCTATACCCAGAGCTGGGTTCTTACAGACCCCTCGAGATGCTGAGCTGGCCAATAAAACAGCAAATGAGAGGCAGGGGGTCAGACCTCAGCCAACACTCAGCATCCCAAATCCTCCAAATCAGCCTCCCTGTCCCCATGCTGCTGCCCTTGGTGTGACAGAGAAAGCCATGCATTGCAAGGGTCCTTGCAAGGCTAAGTCCTCACAGAAAAATCGGAATAGTGGGGCCGGCAGGACCGGGGCAGTGATCGCCGCCTGTACGCAGCCCTGGGAAGCCACACCTTGAGCGCTGTGTCCATGTCTGGACCTCGCACTTTAAAAAGGACACCGAGGGCTGGAGCATGTCCAGGGAGGGCAGCCAGGCTCTGAAAGGTTTAGAAATCATGTCTGTGAGGAATAGCTGAGGGAGCTGGGCTTCTTTAGTCTCAAGAGGAGGAGGCTCAGGGGACACCTCATCGTTCTCCACAAGCACCTGAAAGGAGGCCGTGCCCAGGTGGGGGCCGGTCTCTTCTACCCGGCCTGCAGTGAGAGGGCAAGAGGGAATGGCCTTAGGATGAAACAGGGGAGATTCAGATTAGAAAAATAATAAATCACTGTTGGGGTGGTCAGGCATTGAAATAGGCTGCCCAGGGAGGTGGTGGAATCATAATTTAGAGGGCACATGGATCTGGCTGTGGGTGATGTGGATTAGGTGTTACAGTGGCAGTGCTGGGTGGACACATGGACTGGATGATCCTAAGTGTCTCTCCCAATCTTGATGATGATTCTGTGATTCTTTGAGGGTCTCTCTGCACGCCTATTCCTTGGTAGGCACTGCCCAGCCCACGCTGGATGCTAGTTCATTCAGACTGATACTTGGGGGAACAGAATTCGCTTTCTTGAGAGGCATCAGAATAAAGCCAAGGCCTGTGAAACTCCCTGGGGTTTCAAACTGCCCAAATCCTTTTTTGACAAAGCAATGATCCTGAGGAAAAGGATGCTGCCTCCTGACTCTCATTTGGACAAAGCCAAAGGCCAGCAAGGCTGTGGCAGGAAGGATGATGCTTGATTCAAGGGTGACTACATATTTTGCTAGAGAACAAGAACCTTTTCCATCTTTGGGATATATTAATAAGGATGTCTCTATTTTTAAGACATCAGCGAGAGCCACTCGAAGCACTCAGCTTGAACCAGCAGGGAGTTAATATCCCTGACAGAAATCCCTCCTCTGGGAAATCAGCCTTCAATGAAAACCCAGCACGCCATCCGTCCTTTCACGGCGCGCAGCAAATCGGCTCAGGGCGCTGAAATCCGAGGCGTGTGCCCGTCCCATGGCACTGGGCAGCGCTGGGCAGCACAGCCGGGCTGCTGCCCAGGGGCACGGCAGGGGCACAGCAGCGGTGCCCCGGGACAAGGTGCCCTGCAGGGGATGCACCTGCGGTCATCGCTCCTGCCGCTCCGGGCCCTGGGAGATGCGGCAGGAAGGGCAGGAACCAGCGCCCGGATCCCGAATGAGGTCAGCGGAGCTGTCATATCTGGCCCCGTAGCTGCCTCTCTGCGGGGATTAAGCACAATCGCCACTCGGGCACTGCGACATTAATACCCCGAGCCGCAGCTTGCCTGGACATCTGCGCTCTCCCTGCGGCCGAGGGGCTCGGGGGTCCCTCCCAGGAGAGAGGTTGCGCTCGCCTGTCCCGCGGTCCTGTGCCGGCTGCACGGCTGCTGATTTATTAAAAAAATATGGATATTGATCTAGTATCGATATCCAACTGTGACGGAGAAAAACTCTCTAACAATTTAAAGTTAGAAAGTGGATGTTTATTCGATGCTGGGCAGCGTGCGGGATAGCTCCCAAATACACACCGCACCTTCCAGGTGATTACAGAGCCTTTTTATCCATACAAGTATTGAATACCCAAAATACAAATACATATTCATAATTTTGGTACATCCCATTCCCCACTTCGTATGCTAATCACTCCAAAAGCTATTAAGCATGCGTAGTTTGTCCCTTGAAAAGGGTCGGTGGTCCCTTTCATGAGGAGGGGTCCCAAAATGAGGAAGTAAATGAAGTCTTCCTCGTTCTGACCTTTCTACCTTTTCAATGCAAGTATAACAAATGAACTCTTGGTAGAATTCCCATTCCTTGTCTTCAATTGGTTTCAGAACAGAGGAGGCCCACAATTGTCTTATGTTCCTAAAAGCTATTTGTCAGTTTCTATATTCTTCATTATAAGCCCAGCTAACTAAACATTGTGCTGACAAGCAATTAATTATTAGTTAACTACTAACTCCTAACTTCATCAAGGCCTACTCATTTATTATTATTATTTTAATTAACTCTAGTAAGGCTTATATCTAACTAAAATCTTAGCTCTTCAAAAATCTCTAAATGCCTTTAAAGTTTATGTTTCACTGCCCTGGGCTGGCCGCCGGGTCAGTCACCTGCGAGCCAGTGCAAATGTGAGCAAACATTCCCGGGAAACTGGGAGAAACTGCCAGAAAGGAGGCATTGTCCAAAGGAGCTACACAGGAACTCAGAAAAACCGATTTGGTCACAGGAGCAGCCCATGGGCAGGGGGGACACCATCTGCTGAGGGACATTCCCATTCACCATGCAAAACCAGGGCCAACTTTTTACATCCCGTACATAAACACAGTGTCTCTATATAAACTCACATAAATAAAGACATACAGGACATTGCTCTTGATTAGCATTTTAAGCAGAATCAAATTTCCTTGTTTCTCAGTCATGAGAAGGCAATTAGGTTTTCTGTGTAGTTTTGGGGTTTTTTAGTTGTTGTTTTTATTTGTTTGTTGTTTTGGTTTTTTGGGGTTTGGGTTTTTTTTTGACTGCAGAGCAGCAGCAGGCAACACTGTCAGGTGGTCCCTTCTTGACATTCTGCAATGCTCTTGCCAGCTTGGGCTGCTCTGCGTGGCTGTGGATTTCAGGCAGGTTTAGTTCAGGGTTTTGTCTTTGCCACTTCCGTTGGAGCAACATGAGGGGCACAGAGTAAGACAGGCAGAAGGATCAGATTTTATTTCAACCCCCTGCTCAGAGCAGGGTGCTCAGTATGGTCTATCCAGGTGGGCTGCAAAACCCCCAGGGATGGTGCCCTCACAGCCCTCACAGCCTCCTGGGCACCTGCACAGCCACTGTGAGGCCTCCCTGAACTTGCTGCAGTTCATTGACATCCATTGGTATCAGTGGAATGTGAAATGTGGAATGTGGTATCCACATATGGTCTAACAAAGTGCCAAGTGGAGGCAGAGAACTCCTTCCCTTGACCCATGGGCCATGCTTCTGCCCACAGGGCTGCGAGGTGCTGCTCTCCATCGCTGCCAGGGCACTCTGGGAGCGCACACGTGGCTCCTGTCCCACCCCCAGGACTTTCCACAGAACTGCTCCTGCCCCAGGTGTGCTCTCCTTGCAGCAAGTAGGAAGGAACAGGTTTAGCACCTGCTCCTGCTTTTTCTGAATGTGAAAATTAAATTTCTAAATACACAAGACCACCTTTTTTTGCATGCTTTCTCAATGCAACTGTATTTCTCTAGGTTCATGTGGCTAGGGATTGTCCCTGTAAATGGAAAGACAGGGAGACATATAAACTTGGAATTTAGGAAGAACAATGGTTAGAGGAGGTTTCAAAAAGGAAAAGTTTAAGGCAAATGGAAAACAGAAGTATGAATCACACACCAGAAATACAACCACAACAAGAGCAGAAGGTGAAATAGAGAGTGGAAGCAGGTCTATTGCCAATGCCCATAGCAATTCCTCACAGCTTACAATCACTTTGTGACTTCATAAGTTGGCCTCCTCACCCAGATCAAATGAAATCCCCTGAGCTTCCAGGCATTTATTGTTGATCATCTGTCTTTATAGACAGAAATATTTTAGTATCTCTTAAATCAGTGTCATGTGTGTTCTTCTGCAATTTCCAGGAATTTCTGGGCTGCCTTTACTGTCTGCACAGTTACAGACATAATCTTTGTTGTACCACAGTCTTGTGATCTGACATAATTCTCTGGCTGCTTCTTTCTCCATAATAGATTCACTTCATTTGTTTGTTCCTCTGTGTTTAAAACAATATATAACCTTACCTCTGGCCCTCAAGATTCTCCATCAATAAGAAGAGTTTGAGAGCAGAGACCAGGTACGCTTCATAAGAGCACAGAAGTAAGATGAAGACAGCACATAGAAGAAATTACTGGGGTTCTCTCTGATTCATTAGAAATCATACAATTAAACCACTTGGTTTGGACTCAGGGTCCTCCTATGCCAGGAATATTATAATTTTAGGCTTCTTCAAGCAGCTTTCATTTAAAAATTCGCTTTAGCCTTCCCCACTTACAGATAAACCCCAAATGTCTTTCCCCATCCCATCAGACTGAGACTGAGCAAAGTGGTGGATGAAGCACACAGAAACAAACAGTGAATTGGGTCAGTGGGTCTACAGAAGATTTTTTGAGAAGATGATGTTCAAAGATGCCTGAGTTGGGCTGTGGTCTTAGGAGTTTGTGGTTCCAAGGATTGCAATAAAGCCACCATATCTCAGGCCTGACCACCGTGATATCAGAGTTGATATCAGGCTATTTCAAGTTAGGGCTTGAATTCATATTACAAGTGTTTTGTTAGTGGCTCACTAAGGCCCACACAAGACTTCAGGAGCATACTGAGATTTAGCAGTGTAAGCAGAAAGAAAGCAGCAGCAACACCCTTTAAACAACAGACTTGATGCTTCATTAAAGGCAGTATGAACAAGACACACAGAGTCATGCTTTAAAACGTCATTCAGGATGGGTGCCCAGCTTGTAATCAGATGCATCCCAAACACGTGGGACTACAGCTCTGCTACCTCCCATCTCAGCTTCAGGACCTCTCCCTGCAGGCCAGAGCCAGCCTTGGGAGAGCAGAGCAGTCCCTGTGCCCAACAGCTGCTAAAAGAAGGTGGAGAGCTGGAGCGCATGAGGAGCCATGAACAGGAGCACATGAGGGCTGAGCACTGCTTGCCCAGCACAGCAGACAAGAGGTTTTCCCTCGTTATCCCCTTGCTCACTCGAGAAACAAAACCCTCAGTACAAGGAGATCTTTGCAGGCACAGTGAGGAGAGGAAAGATGAGGCAATGGCAGGGGAGGACAGCCGGGAGGTGGTGGAGAACAGGATGTGTGGGGAGGAGGCAGCTCAGTGGGGTCTTTTTCCACAAACACATCCATCACTGTAGGAGCAGGAGAAGAAGAGGCTGGGGCAGGAGAATCAGGGCATGACCACAGGGAAGGCAGCAGGAAGCTGGGGAAACAAGGGCAAGAGGGGGAAAGTCCTGGGGTTCATGAAGCTGGGAAATGCTGGGAATAGGAAAGCAGAGATGTTTTTCTCAATTGCTGATTTGAGAAGCCACTACAACACACACCTCCTCACATCCTTGTATTTAGGGAAATATTTTTTTCTTCATCTTTACCATACCTACTAAAGCCACCATGTAGGGAATGCATTTGTCAGTACATATGGAGGCATTCCTGAGTGCCCTTGCATGATTTCTCCAGTCACTGACTTCAGGTTACTCTCAGTGAAGGCCATTAAACCCACAGGGGAAAAACACCTTCTCTAAACAGGAACTACAGCACAAAAGTCAAGACACTTTCCTACTATGCTTCTGCAGACTTTCCTTTGGAGAAAGTCTCCGAAGAAAGGTGCTCCCAAGAAAGGCAGAGGCTGCAAACAGAGCCTGAGGTTTCTCTTGTTCCAAAAGAAGGAAAAATAAACCCTTCATAAAAACCTAAGATGAATTTCATCAGGCAGAGGATGTTGCCACCTGCTGCTTAAATAAGGGCAGACATCAGCTCCCTATGGCTTGGGTCATTCCTGGGATTTGAATTCTTGTGCATGAATTTTTGTGCAGGGACTAATGGGTTATTATTTCTGGTCATAACGCAGGTGCTCACTGTACTGCTGGCAAACACAACAGAGCACAAAACATTCCTTTCTCTGCAGTCTTTACTGTAATCAGGTTTGCACATCAGGTGGGCTACCACAGCAAGCAAACACCACCTGAAAAGCCTTCAGATGAGCCCAGCTGTGTACTTAGTTGCCACTTTTTCCCTGCTGTCAACGTAGCATGAGTTGCAAACCTTTGGAGAGAGCCAAATTTTGAGCACTCAAAAGCAAATTAAAGACAGAATGGACTTTAAAAATTATTTTCAAAGAGCTGTTAAAAAGTGTATGGCCTACACGCAGTAGGAATAGGAGTGAAACCACTGCCCTTATTTGCAATTCAAAGAATTAGGTTGTAATGTTGAGAATTAGAGCATACATTCTTTGTGCAGGATTAAATAAAAATGCTGATGTTTCTGTGAGACAGTAGCTCGGCAGACGATGAGAAGTGAAATAAAATGAGCCCAGGTTGCTCTGCAGTCAGAGCTGATGAAACAGCAGCACTGAATTTCTATTCCCCCTGTAAAATGCCTCTGGGGAAAAATCTATTAATCACAACCATCTGGAAGGGAGCCTCAGCTGCAGATGTGGTTGGGATATGGGGGACAGAGCTGAGCAGCCACACGAGTGGCTGTGACAGGAAGGAATAGCAGGGACTATGCTACACCATCTGTGGGGTGAAACCCCACTAGCGTCCAGTGCACTGGAATGATGTGCAAAGCCTTGGGAATTACGCTGATTTAATCTGAATTTAATTTCTGTAAGGTTTCCAGACATGATGAAATTACTCTGCAATGTTTATTTTTTGGGGACTCAACCACTTCCATGCAGGGTCTAAAATCACCAGCATAGCAGCAGAAAGGGAAGGGAGCTCATGCCGTGCCAGGTGACCCGACACTCATTCACTGGAGCTGGCCAAATTAGCTTCATCTCCTTTGCCAAGACCCCATCGCCCTGCCTACATCTCCTGCAAGTAAAGAAAATTTTACTTCTGCAGGAATCTGTTTCCAGAGGGAAAATTGAGGGAAATTACAATTTCAGGTGACTTTCCAAAGTTCTCAGAGGCCTGAATGCTGTCAACACAGTTCTCAGGAATGGCACATACACAGTAAGCTTTCCTCTTCACCAGAAACCATAGAATGGTTTGGGTTGGAAGGAAGGAAACTTAAAGCCCATCTAGGTCCACCCCCCTTCCACAGGAAGGACCACCTTCCACTAAGTCAGGCTGCTCAGAGCCCCGTCCAGCCCGGCCTTGAACACTTCCAAAGAAGGGGTACCCACTACTTCTCTGGACAACCTGTGCCAGTGCCTCACCACCATCACAGCAAAGAATTTCTTCCTAACATCTAATCTAAACTTACTGTCAGTTAAAAACCATTATTCCCTCCATGCCTTTATTAGAAGTCCATCTCCAGCTCTCTTATGGGTACTGGAAGGTGCTCTAAGGTCTCCCTGGAACCTTCTCTTCTCCAGGCTGAGAATCCCCAACTCCCTCAGCCTGTCTTCACAGGAGACCTGCTCCATCTTTGTGGTATCCTCTGGACTTCCTCCAACAGGTTCATTTCCTTCCTGTGCTGGCATCCCAGAGCTGGATGCAGCACTGCAGGTGGGGTCTCACCAGAGCAAAGGGTCAGAATCGTCTCCCTCTCCCTGCTTTGGCCACACTGCTTTGGATGCAGCCCAGGAAACGTTTGTTTTCTGGGTTGCAAAGGCACATTGCTGGATCACACCCAGTTTCTCATCCATCAGCATCCCCCAATCCTTCTCCTTAGGGCTGCTCCTCTGCTTAGCCTGTATTTTGCTTGGGGCTGCCCCAACACTTGCAGGACCTCACATAAGTCAAGTCTGGGGAGAAGTAATTCTCCTTCTCCCCAAGGAGAGAGGAAATTCTTCAGGTTTCCAAATGAGAAAGTCTTGAGAGCAGACAAGGGATTCCTCTTGCCCCTCTGTAATCTTGCTGCACTACAAAAATCTGGTCACTGTGACATGACTCCTTTTTCCATTTCCTTTCATTGTGAAAGGCAGACTGGGGCAGGGGCTATCTGAGAAGCCAGAGGAATTATATTCCCTTAGTAAAGCAAAAGCACAAGTTTTATCTTGACCTATGTGGTCAAGCTGTCCCAGGGCAAGCTGAAATATGATCGCCTTTATTAAAAAACTGCCTTGTCTGCACAAAGCAAACATTTTGGCTGCCTCAGAAACCTCTCCAGATGACAGTGCAGAAGCGATATGTTACAGAACCAGAGCTTTTTCAACCAGGAGGGGAATGAATAAAAATTTCAACTTGTTTTCCTGTCAGTCAGCAGTTCCTTATGATACTGCTCAAAAATCTGTTCCACGGGTCATCCCCTTTTAATAGTGCAAGGGAAGAGAACAGGGTGCAGCATGCAGGAATTATTTGCAGCTGCAGCCACCACAGCAGCACTGGCTGGCACCCAGGCCACTTGCAAGTCCCCCAGTGCTGCTGCTGGGTCCCCACCTTTGGTCTCAGGTGCCCTCCTGCTCACACAGAGACACCCCAGGCAGCTGTGGATACCCCATCAATGGACCAAACTCTCCAAGCTCACAGCTGTATGTTCCTGGGACAGGAAGGGAAGGCCTTGTGTTCACTGGGCTTCTTCTCTTGCCCAGAGCCTAAGACAGCAAATAACCTCCATCAAGCCAATAGAATGGGAACAGTGCTTTTTTCCAGCACCAGCAGGCATTAGATCCGGGTGTGGGGGAGGAATCCCATTGGCACCCCGTGAAGGTGACCTGTGCCATTTTTACTGTGCCATAACACACTTCTCATGATGAACACTTGTGACTAGTTAGAAGCAAGGGAAGCTTCCAAGAGGAACAAGCTGAGTAGTTCTTGGGAGAAGTAACCATATGGCAACAGGAAGGCAGGGTGGGCAAACCCATAGCATGGAGCAAAGCTCCAGAAGTGCTCCAATCCTGAAGGTGCTGGCAGGGGCAGCCCATTTTCAGGAAGAGTAGCGCAGCAGAACTTGTGTGAGGAGCAGGCTATCCTGATGGCTGGCCACCAAACCCACCAGCCACCCAGAACAGGATACTCACCAGAATGTGGGATGAGGCAGATGTGGGTTGTGGAGAAGGGAGCAAGTACCTTTGCTGAGCCTTGAACAGCGTAATGTCATGAAACAGAGATGTTAGCAGTGGAGAAACATCAACTGCATTGAGAGGCTTGTAAACACCAAGGATTGGAAACCCAAGAACTGTGTGCAAAAACAACCTCATCAGGTGATCTGCAGGGGAAAGTACATCCTCCCTAGGGCACTAACACAGCCTGCCCTCACTACCCACAGACAAATCGGCCCGACAATACTGCACAGACAGGAAAATGAACCCTGCATGTATTGGCTTGCTCCAAAAATTCAGCTACACTTTCTGCTTATTGTCAAAGCATGAACCAGCGATCCAGCCCAGTTCTTGACTTCTATATTGATTTATCTGGATTGAAACCTTTAAAAGCATTATTTTAAGGCATTTATATTTAAATCAGATTGAGGGGCTTTTGGCAGCCTGACCACAAGAGTACTCTGGCAGAAGTGTCACCTGACCCAAAGAGGTCCAACATGTGGCCTTTCAAGGAGTCAGGGCATCAGCAGCTCACTAAGCTCACTGCTTATCAAATGGGAAAACAGCAGTGAGAGCCAAAAGAACTACATCACTTCCTCAAAACTTTGTATTTCATGCTGGAAGCAGCAATTTCAGCATCTTCAGTATCAGGATTCTGACCCTCCATTGCAGTCAGCCAGATAAGCTACTCAATTTGGGAATGTATTTTATACCAGAAGAAAATCCTAAGTTTGCAGTCTTTACTCATTTCTTCATATATAAAAATATAAATGCATTTTCATACTTACATCTATCTAAAATGAAATATACCTACCCCCTATATTTAAGTGGAATTGCACATTCAAAGGGCTGGAATTGCACATTCAAAGGGCTGTTTGCAGTGCCATGCTTGGCAGTAGCAGGATTATTTTATCTCCCTCACTACCTCTTTCACAGAACATGCACTAAGCTGAATGGAGATCTTCATTCTCATATGAAAGCAGCAAGATTTCCAGCCCCGCAGCTACCTGGGACTATGTTATTGGAGCAACTCCTGATACAGAAACGCCCAACAGATGCACAAAACTGCTCCTTAAGAGCTCTTGTTCTGTGCCTCTGCAGAGCACGTGGTGTTTCCTGCACACTTTAAAAGAATCATGAGACAAGTTCGGTACTATCCAGTGACACCTGGATGCAACAGGTTTATGGCTGATCCGCATACATACCACAAAACCTCTGCTGCATGTGCTCGGAGTTCTGACACTACTTCAGGGCAATTTTACTACCCAAATATTAGCAAGTAAAATGAGTTTTGGCTTTGCAGAAATAACACATTTAAATTATGTTTTATTCAGTGGAAGAAAAAAAATACAAACCTGGGCTGTCTCATAGTGCTTCTTTAGCTTACAAATTTTGTACTGGCTACACAGCTACTATTGCAGAGGTTCACACATCATTCTCAATTTTACTTTTTTAATACAAAAACCCTAGTGCAGCCCAAACTCACCATGAAAAGCCAAAGCATTAAAAAAAAAAAAAAAAGTTGAGGTGACAGAAGTCTTCCCCAAAAGGGCAATGCTTTATTTCAGAAGAGAACTCCAAACACATGCTGTGCATTTTCATTCCAATACAAATGCTGTGTGATAGATTATATTGCCTAGAGAAGCTATGGATGCTCCATCCCTGGCACTGTTAAAGGACAGGTTGGATGGGCAACCTGGTATAGTGGAAGGTGTCCCTATCCATGATGTGGGAGCTGGAACTAAACTTAGACAACCCTTCCAACCCAAACTATTCCGTGATTCTGTGATTAATACAGAAGATCTAACGAGCTTATACAAGTTTCTGATCACCCTGAGTGTGTGTGAGAGGCTAGAGTGTAACAGGGAGGAGGAGAATGAAGACAAGCATAGTGAAACCAAGTTTGCTGATAAATGACATCTCTATTTCAGAGCAAATGGAGATGCTAAAGTACCAGCATATACCCACATAGAGTGCATCCTCAGTTTTTGATGAGTCCAAAAAGCAGTTCAGAATTCTGTCCTAGATGGTAACTGTTACCTGGTTGTTAAATTATTCAATTTATTTAATTAAACTGAAACTTGAGGGGCAGATGCAGGCAAAGTACAGCCTCTGTGATGTATCACAAACCAGATTTTGCAACTCTATTTACTTGCAAGGGAAAGAAATGTCCACTTACTGATACTCAGTGTCTTCTCTTAAAAAGAGATAGGCAAAATGACTTACAAGGAGGCCTTTATGCAGGCTACTGAAAATGCAATTTCTTTGAGAAGCTACCTGAATAAATCATATTTTGGTAATCATAACTCATGTAAAAGAAAAGTGAACAGAAACAGATATCCGGGATAATACAGGGAACATCTGCAAAAAAAATTGAGATAGTCTTCATTTTTCCATAGGCAAACAGACATAAAAAATCCCCATAAATTTTTAACAATTTACAATTTTCAAGCTGGTGGTCAAAATGATGCATTTAAAATATCTTCCCTTTCTTCTTATTCTTTTCCAAGGTTCTAAAATTGTTCCCCACCCATCCACCAGATCCTCCCAAAAGCTTGCAGAAGGCAATAAGAAGAGTGGGAAAAGCAGGACTGCCAGAAGGGGAGCTGGTGCACAGCACAGGGTGTGCAGGCACTTGGTGCCCTCTCCTGGGCATGACAGAAAGATCCTTGTTTAGCCACTTCAGAGCCATGGAAATGGGGTCTTCTACACCTTAAACTGATTCCTCAGATGAAATCAAAGACACAGGTCAATCAGAGAGAAAGTTCACACATTTCCAGAGAAGTACTCAGCTGTTCAACTCCATTACAATTCTTGACACAGCAGCATGTTACATCACAACATTGTTTATTATGTAACTTTTTACAATACAAACAAAAATACAGAAATGCAGTATATGAATACAGCTAAATGCAAAATGGTGATGTTTTTCTCGAGGCCATATTCCCATTTCTAGTAAAATAAAGAAAGACTGCACACAGGTAGAAACAGGTTGGTAGTTAACTCCACAATTTTGCCTAGAAATGACCTATAAATGTGTTTTCCTGCTACTTACCATAAAATGTAAAAAGGGAGTTAAAGGAAAGTTTTACTCACTGGTTCCTACCATATGAAAGAAGCTATATTCTATTTAGGAGGGCCAATATATGGAAAATATCTAAATTAAACGTTATTACAAAAAATGAAGCAGTAATGAGATCCTTCTGGCTAAAGAAGTTACTAAATGAGAATAGCATATATTTAAAGAATCCAAAACATAAAAGGGTTGTTATAAAAAGCTTAGGTGCACTGTAAGCTTACAACTTTTGTTTTTCCATGTGTCCTTTTAAACAATGGAAGTGTCAAAAATAGGGTCAACTGTGTTAGACTAAATTACATTATTGTATATGCTGCACTGAATGGATTTTTTATTATAATAATAGAGAAGCATTGTTTGCATCATATTATGGCAATTTATCCTCACTGAAAACCGTCTAGAGTCCTGCATTTTTTGATATCCTGTAAACCGTCAAACCACCAGAACATGATTGTACAACAGTAAAATGTTTTCTTTTGCATTAAAATGACACCTGTTTAAAAAAAAAAAAGAATGAAAAAAGGTACTTAGAGCTGTTATTTTTCCAAGTACACAACACCCTAGACAATTCAAGGCATCTCATTCTCCATCAAAATTAACAAAAATTTGTCATGCTGTTAAATCCATTACTATGGATACGACTGGTGCAAAATTGGTCAAACGGATCCAACAAACACTGATGTCCAGGCTGGCATATTGGCAACTAATACATAACTGGTGGTCAAAATGATGCATTTAAAATATCTTCCCTTTCTTCTTATTCTTTTCCAAGGTTCTAAAATGACATTAAAAGAAAAAGTTTGTTAAATAATGAATACGTGTTCTGGTTTTTTTAAAAAATTGTATACACCTTTTAAAACGAGCATTTTAATAAGGCTTTACAGGTTACAACACAACGGATGAAAGTTACTAAGTACACAGTACTTGTAATGTGTGAATCAAGCAGTGCAGTTATCACCAGATTTCCCCTCCCAAAGACAGAGCGAATTAAACATTTTAATTCTCGGAACTTTAATTCCTCATCCCCCAGAAGACTGATGCAGTCTATCAATATAAACATTTATTTATTTGCATATATATATTTATGTATGGGTACCATGTTTTTGCAGGCTAAAACCCACTTTAGAGGCTAATAATCTTCCCACTATTGCTGAAATATGGTCATTTGTAACTAAAAGCAGTTCAAGCTTTTTCTTGGTTTTTAAGTGACACCTCAATAGTGGTCAACTACCATGGATGGACCATTACTGTCTCAGAAATCACCTTTGGGCAGAAAGCTTTTACAGAGCTTTTACTGTGAACTGCAGGACAAGACTCCAGTTTACCTGGAAGAATTCTGTTGTTCCAAAATACGTTGTTGAGCCTCCCAGTTCGCTTTCTCATCCTCAAACTGACGACGCTTTTCCTCCAATTCTTTGTGTTGTGCCTCCAAATTCTTTTTCATTTGCTCATGGCGTCGCTGCAGCTGTAGAGGATTACAAACAGAGTCAGTAAGTGCAGAAAACACAGCAACTTTTGGAAGTACAAACACCAGCAACTAAGCTTACTAATGCAACAAAATTATGTATTCTATTTTTCTTCTGAGAAAGTAGCTCAGACTAAAAACTCTAAGGTGATAGGTATTGCCAGTAACGGAAACCAAAAGATTATTAATCCCATAGCTTCATTTTACAGTAAACAGAAAATGCCCCAAATGCTACCCAGTTTACAAACAGAATTTGTAAGGAGCTATGTTTGGCAAATAAAAGGAAATTAAAAAATACTTTGGTATTTGACACAAACATTAAGCAGCAAATTGCAAACTATTTGAGTATCACTAATGCATAAAAGAGCAGCATCTTTGACTTTCTGGTGGAGGGGGGGAACCCCAAAATACTGATTTCATGCTATAGCAGTAACTATATTGAGGTTCTATTTGAAAAAAAAAAATTAGGTAGATTAATTTATTCACTAATTAAATGATTTAGTATTATTGAGGAAGTGAATTGTCTATATTCCAAAACAAGAATTTTCTCCTGCAAGTTGATGCAACAGACTGATAATCAAATGTGCTGTATGTGAGGATGGAAACACTTGTCAGGAGAAGTGATTCCTTTTGTGTGGTGTAATGTTTTTTTTTAATTGAGTTAAATCATAGAATGGTTTGGGTTGGAAGGGACCTTAAAGATCATTTAATTCCATCCCTCCTGCCAAGGGCAGGGAGCTCAAACTCCCATCCAGCCTGGTTTTGACCATGTCCAGGTTTGGGGCACCCACAACTTCTCTGGTCAACCTGTTCCAGTGCCTCACCACTCTCATAATAAAGAACTTCTCCTAATATCTGATCTAAACCTACTTTCTTTCAGTTCAGAGCCATTCCCCCTGTCCTGTCACTCCATACCCCTGTAAATAGTCCCTCTCCATCTTTCTTGTTGGGTCCCTTTCGATACTGGAAGGCCACAATTAGGCCACCACGAAGCCTCCTCTTTTCCAGGCTAAGCAATTCCAACTCTCTTCACTCTGTATGAGCTTCCACGCATACAAGAGCTGCTCCATCCCTCTAATTGTCTCCGTGGACTCACTCCAACAGTACATGTCCTTCTTGTGCTGGACCCCAGAGCTGGATGCAGCACTGCAGGTGGGGTCTCACCATAGCAGAGTGGAGGGGCAGAATCCCCTCAGTCGACGTCATGTCCACACTTCAGAGAAAGTGATATAAAACTTCCTCTTTCCTTACTCTCTTGCATGACCCTGGTTTACACAGCCCTTGAAAACTTATTTCCTTGTACACATTTTTACACGGCACTGTCTGTTGCCTACTTTTCTATATTTAGATAAATACAACAGAAATTTACAAAACCATGAAATTGCAAAGAAAAAAGAAGAATGAATTGCATGAACATAAAAAACTGGTATCACAGGATACACTCAGTCAAAAAGTCATGAGATAGTACATGAAAACCAGTATTTTTGTATTTCACACAGCAAGGAGAATGTGGACACCAGAAGTATTAAAGGGTTCAAAAAGATTCAAGACAGAAATAAAAAAAAAAAGGATAAATCACATGACTACAAAAACCATGATCCAGATAAAACATATAGCTTTAAAATCCTCAAATTGCTGACTGGCATATCTTACTGTTTATATCCCTATCTATTCAGTTCTCAAAAAAAAAAAAAAAAAAAAAAAAAAAAAAAAAAATCTAAATCTTTTTTCCTTTGATCCAGTATGCCTTGGCACCTTACAGTGCTTAGGCTGCCAAACATTTCAACTACCCTTCCAAGTTTCCTCATTTTTCCTAAGATTTGGAGACAAACTTTCTTAAGGATCTTTGCCAGTTCTGAACTTCTCTATTAGGCTTCTTGAGAGAAACGGTTTTCCCAAAACTTAAAAAACTACTTAATTTTTTACTTTTACTTCAGAAGTTTTATTGAAACTTCTAATTATAAAATTCACTTAAAAAATCATTTTCAGACCCCCTAAAAGCCTGCAAAAAATTGGTTTCACTGTGAGAACTTCACCTGGAGATGACAGAAATTAGAGTTAAGTATCCATAAAATGTTCAAATGATACCAGATACTGACAAAAACAAATACCTGACTCTTCCTTAGCCTAGTAATTCTCACTTAGATGATCCCCTACAGGTATTGTGTCCAATTCCTGAATGCTTTTTCAATATTCACAACAAATGACCATTATTGCATTAGCTTATATAAGCCATAAAAGTCTCAAGAACTTTTAAAATCGCATGGAAGAATAAGCACAAAATATTCCAAAGAAAAGGGAGAAGAAGAGGGTAAGGAAGTTAAGGAGTATTTTAACATGCTATTACTGAAAATAAAAATAGAATGTATGTGAACATTAAATCACATTTTAACTTTAGACTTACACCATTTCAGCAAAGACAACAAGCTGAGGAAGAAGAGTGTTGTCTTTACACATATAAACCAACTATGGAATCAATTATGTTGCAAAGTCTTGGCAAAAATGTCCCATCTCTACACTTGTTCAGCCTCAAGTTCCATTGGTGTTTAAAACATTTTGATTACCTCAGCTTCAGAGTCCTTCAGTTTCTGAACTTTTTCTTTGACTTTCATCTCAAACACCTGTTCCATTTCCATTTCCATTTTTTTCATTTTGGCTACATGCTCCCTCCTTTCCTCCTCCATCTGTGCCAATGGGCTCCTGCCATAAATCCAGAAGAAGCAGTTAGCTAGTAAGAACTTTTTTCCCTGTCTGTTACATTAGGACATCTGGAAAAAGCAAGATAAAAATGCTGAAGCAGTAACAGAAACACATTGCTGTAGGCACTGCTAGCTTAAATTCAATTTACATTATTATATTAACTGTTTAAATAAGCTTTACTCAAAAAGATATTTCATACAATGTCTTTTCCTCCCCCACAATTGATTTATACTACATTAAGGTTAACAGAAACTCTTGACTTTCTATATGTAGAACCACCTGGTCATGAGAAGAGAGGAAATCAATGTTAAAACAAGAAAAAGAAAATTAGCATCTTCCAAGTGATCTTCATGCATCTTTTTCTTCCCCATAATTCAAATATATATAAAAAAATAATGGACATAATAAGAAAATTAGGAGCACTGCAGACTAAAGTTCTGTTTTCTCTCTAAATCTTCATTGTTCCCAAGTGAGCCCAAGAGACGCTTAACATTGCAACTGTGTTGAATGTTCTGGTCATAGTTTTAAAAGAGAGATCAGCTTTGAAAACAGGGTCTGGGCAACTGAACATCAGTATTTCAAAGTGTTAGTTGGAAGGCTTTGCTTTAGAAAGCTATTAATAACTGTAATGTATAAAAATAATGTACATTATTTTTATTTTTTTCCATACACTTTATGGTATCCTTTCCTGAATTGTACTGAATTTTTAAAGCTGACTAAGCCTGCTATCCATGTTATGGTGATATGGATTTTAAATAGTATCTTTCACTGTAAACATCTAATAAAACAGGATGATTAGATCTAGTGATGATTGCTACAGAGTTTTGTTAAGACTCCGCTGTTCCACAAAGAGCAATCAAACTAAATCACTGGCCTCTTATTTCAGTTTTGAGTATCTATGGCTTAAAAGGACAAAGTTTTAACTATTGTGTTGGTGAAAATGAATAACTGATTATATTTGGAATTGTTACAATCAAACAGCAGAGGATATCTAATGTATATATTAAACTAAATCTGAATTAATAGATGCAATGCTTGGACTTGTGAGTAAAATGCTGTATAATATACAGAGCTGAAATTTATCTTCAGTTTAATTTTTACTTTAGTCCTTCAAAAGGCCAGCTGCTAGCAATCTTTTTCAAGTAAAAAATTAATGGTTAAACGCAGGTGAGGTACAATAATGCAGAAAAATACTAAGGAAGTGAAAGAAGAGGTGAGTAGCAGTACTTGTAGAAGCTAAGCAGCTGTCAAAACAATACTATTTTGTTCTAGAGATGTAAAGTTCTCAAATGCATCTGCTCTTCAAAAATTACAAAGTAGAATAAATATTGAGGAATCCTTGCTGCAGTTTTAACTTCAAAGGGGTGCAGAACTGTCCTTTGATTGAAAATTTAGGAAATCCAATGGGGATGTTATGTAAGCTGTATTTGAGAAAGTAGTAAAAATCAGTCTGCACAGAAAATCTGATTAACTGACAAGTGAGCATTTACAGCTGAGAGCTTTACAACATAGATCACAACTGGTTTTATTAGGTCCTAAGTATGTGACACAGGTAAATGCACATCACACTGTATTTCAGGACGAAATTATATGAGGGATTTACACAAAAACAAACAAACAAAAAACTAGACACAAACACAAAAAAAAAAAAAAGGAGCTGAAGGGAAAAAAACCTCAAAAACCACTAAACAAATATATAAAACATTTAACTAATTTCAGAGGACATGTGCTCTAATAATAGTCCTCTAAGTTATTCTGCAAAAAATAAAAATTATTCTAGATATGTGCAAAGTAGAATCTCTGTAAGCAGGTAGTAAGATAAAACAATGGTCAGAAATTATTAAAGTTACTAAGTCCCAAATTCAATGAAGATTTTACAGGTATGGATAAAAATTCCACAAATTCTTTATAAGCATCTATATAAAGATGACTGAGCTATGGATAGAAACTGTGGGAATTCCATAATTTATGTACTTCTACTGATTTTTGAAATTTGACCAAATTTGACTTGAATCTTAGCCAAAAGGTTTCTAAAGAGGATGGGTTTTTACAGAGGTATTTGTCACTGTAAGCATTTATAAATGCCTAAAATTTACAGTAGCACAGCTTTAGAAAAAAAAAAAAAACCAAACCAGCTGCTAGTGGAAAAAACAATGCCAAGAGCAGGATACCAGGAAATTGTTTTAAATTTGAAACATCAAACAGTGAAATCCTTTTTGCCTTTATAGAATTTTTGTCTTAAGTTTTTTGGAAAAATTTAAATCACCACTTACATGCCTTCAACTGTGTCAAATCTAAAAAACAAAAAATACAGAGGCTTAGCTTAGCATGCTTAAATAAAACCACAAAACCAAAAAGCAATAATTTAAAAAAGTAAATTCAATAGTATTAGATTCCTAAAGCTAATTATGTGCTTCCCCAAAAGCAAATTTTTCATACTAAAAGGAAAAATTATTAGTTAAAGCTTGTTATATTTATTTCTAATTCAGTTAGTTGATCACTACATCATGTCAATATTAACACAGGTTTGATGTGCAGATGCTTTCAGGAACAGTTTTCTTACAACATCTATGCTCTTAAAAAGATTTTAAATATTTTAGCAACATGAAGCTCCGCTTGCTCTGTACAAGTTTTTGGCAAGCGATGCCTCCTGAGGCTTATCTCCTCGTTCAGAATGTGTCAGGCAGCAGAGGCCCGTGTATGGAAGGGCCGGGAATGCTGTGCCGCTGCAGGAAGAGCCCTTGGCTGCACGGCCAGCAGAGGTCCCCGCGGCGGCTCGGCTGCAGCGGCACCTCCCCCGGCCGCGGATGCTGCGCCCAGCCTGCCTCGGATCCGGGGAAAACGGGCTGAAAACAAGCTCGGACCTCGCCATCCTCTCACACGGGCTTCAGGGCATTAAGGCCGTTTCACACAAGTCGCCAAGAATACAGGCAAAAGGAGCTGGAAGTGCTCCAGGATTATCAGTCAGAGGGACTCAAGCACGGTGTATTTTGTTACCCTGGATCACTGATGGATAAGACCCATCTTTAAGATGTACAAAATGACTTTCAATAGAAATAAGATTTCACTTTTAAATTCACTGAAGATAGCAGCTTTGTTGAACGAACCAAAAAGACTTCTCGGATGACAACATCTGAACTTCAGAGCAAATGCCAATTTTCTCAAGTTACATAGTACACATGTGAAACTACATTGTTTCATGTGAAACAATTACCACATGATTTAAAGAGACAAGTTATCTCTATATGTGAAGACTACCTTGACATTTTATTTTTTTAATGGTTAGGATGATATTGAAAATTTGAATGATCAGACTAAACCTAAAATACCTCCATAACCTTGGGAAACACATGCATTGGATTGCTCCTAAGCTAACAAGTTACTTACAGAACAGTCATGTTTCACCAAATCAAAGGAGGCAAATCAGAGTTAAGATTAACTGGACAGAAAAATGCTTCAATTCATCTGCACAATATTATTAAAACTTGTAGCACATACTTCTATTTGTTTTCACATTAGCATTTTTGTCTAAAGAAATATGTTAACAGCTGCGTGAAAAACTGAGATACGCTAGGATCATAAAAATACAGCTGTTTTAAAGCTACAAAAGGTCAGTCCAACAGCTCCAACAGCTGCCAGCAGGAGATACTTTTGGAAAAGTACAAGCACCACTGCATGTCTCCTGGTATGTCTGCCCTCCCAGTCTCTCAAAAAACAGCAGCTTAGGAGTTTCCAGAGCCAGGGGGTCTATCTGTGTTTAACCATATGCTTGTAATACCACCAGACAGCATCAGAGCACGTCTCCATTCTCACACAGAGATACAGAATCTGTCTCCCATGAAAGAATCAATATTGCCCCAATTTGAGACACAGACACTTCTTTCAAAAGGCCAGCAGGCAAGCATAAAATTCCTAAGGGGAGGCGCAGATAAACTGTTAATATCTGTTCCTCCCCCTCAGTTTCCAGGAAGCACATGGTTATTAGGAAGATTCCTTCTACGCTGTTTCAACTGTACTAGATTAAAAACCCAAACACTACAAAAACACACTGAAGTCAAAAAAGCATGTAAAAACTTGAAAAAAAACCCCTGCAACTCAACATATGGTTAAGATAAAACCAGAAAAATAGCATCAGCTGCTTTATAATCAGCACACACATTCAAGAATTTCATGTATTTACTTATTAAGTCACCCTGTGTTCTGGGGAATCAACTCTTACAAAATGTTCAAAATAGTCTTTGTAAGTTTGCAATAGATTTTGTCATTTTTCAGATGGCTGAATCAAACTGCAATTATTTCCTCATTCTCTTGAACAAAAAAAAAAAACCCTGACAGCAAAGAGCACCAATTGTATTTATTAATCTCTGAGCTGCAGTACTGCAGTGCTCCAAGCAACAGATTTCTAAAGGAGAAAATAGTTCCAGAAGGCACATTCACCTGGAAATATTCAGGTAGGACAGCACAGTGATCTGAAGTGACAGGAGATACAAAGAGAGCATGCTTCAGAAAGCAAAGTAATTCCAGACCCTCATAGTGTAGGTTCTGGCTCAAAAAGAAGTATCAGGAATGCTATCAGAAACTGAGTGGGGTGGAGGGCTGAATGAAGGTCACAAAGAGTTTTGAAACCTACTCATAGATGTATTTTTGTACAAAATAACATCTTATTGTGTCTGCAATATGGAATAAAAAGAATTTAAAATAGTCACTCTGTTACTTTTAAGAATGCAGAATAACCAGTCCTCTTACATAGATGAGGTAACAGACTGAATTTGTAGGTGCAGACTAACACAAATTTAAGCAGGCACACAATAAAAATGGTGAAAGTGTTGTCACTAAAACTCATATTTTCCAAAATCTAAGGAAAACATACTAAGATTTTGAAAGATATATAAAAAACCCCAGTATTTAACAGCACACAGAAAATGTAAACAACTTCCTTTGATATTCCAAATAACAATGGGAAAACAAAGTTTCACTTTTCAGTACAGCAATAGCAAATAATACAGTAAAAAGCACAGTAACAGCAAGTTAGAGGTCCTGGAGAAAATGCAGAATTTTCTCTTCTGCACTCCTATTACTACATTTTCACCTGACATACTTGCTGTGTGCATTCAGAAGCCTTGAGTTACGAGTCAGGGATAACATGATGGCAAGAAACATGACTGTGAGAAGAAGTAATCACAGTGTTATGGACACATATATTTGAAAATGAGTATTTTTAAGACTTGACCTCATTAGAAACTCTATGTAAGTGCAAGTACACTTCTGAAGAGTTGCTATAACTGACATAAACTATTACACTTTTTGTCAGTGCTGAGCAGGGAAGTCTCATGTAGACTCACACTAGATGAAATTAAATCACGTCCACTTAAATCATTCCCTCACAACTTTTAAAGCATTAAGAGAGTGTAGAACAGACATTTCTTTAGTGAAAAATGGCTTTGTAGCTGTCAATAATTGCAAATATCAGGAATTTCCAACTAATTTCAGGGATTTTTTCAGGAAGAACAGCTGTAACTTTGCATACCATTAGCTGAAAAGAATAGTACTCTATATTTTGATTGAGAAATTTGTACTTAAATATAGTACAAAATAAAAGCACCATTAATTAATAATTATTTAATCACTAATTAATGTTGATGCAGTTACTACATGCAGAGCAGAATATGTGAATGTAGCTATCCTCAAATAGCATTATACAATTCAGAATACAGCAGAGCCTACTTTTCAATCTTTCAGTAACTTCATCATGTTGGCAAATAACTTCTTGTCAGAGGTAATAAAAATGACATATCAGAGTTTGAAAAAAAGCTACAAAAGCCCCTAAACACTGCATTGCAACTCCCTTCTCACAAAAGATAATGACGTTGCAATAATTCCCCTGCCATGATAAGCAGCCATATGAGTTGCTAGAGCAGCATTTCAAAGATGACAGTGGCTAAGTCTGCTTTTTCAGAGTTTCTAAATAAATATTAACCTATTCTACTCAAAAACATCTCTAACACAATAGTATTGATCATTCACACAGAAGAACCAAAAATTCCACAAGTAACATACAAACCAAAATAGAAACTAATGTACAAGAACTTCGCAGTACTGGTGAAATAAAACTATGAGTAAGTGTAACAATTCTCTTCAAAATGGAATCTATCATTTAACACGTCCAGTGAACTAGTGTAAACCTTAATAAAAGGGGGGGAAAAACCCAAATTACAAGTAAACAAGAGGCATATAGTTTCAGACACAGCAAAGGGATAACTGACTGAAGGCTACATACATACAAACCTACCAGCACCCCTCCCCAGGAAACTCAAAACCAAAAATACCACCACACATTCACAAAACCAGTCAACCAAAAAAAAAAAGGAGAGTAAAAAGATTAAAATTAAAGTGCAATACAGCCTTAACAGGAACTTACTTTGTTAGCTGCCCTTTATTTTTGTTGTTGTCAACACCGTTGTATGTAACAGCTGCCAGTTTTCTGCTCCTGTAGTTCTCATAATGTACATTGTTAGTAACATCCTTCAGGTCTTGCATATGAGTTCTGTCAATAAGTGTAATTTATCTTAGCGTAAGTATAATGTAGCTTAGTGCACAAATACAAAATACTATCTGAAAAATCAGTCCCCGTTTATTTGGCAGATTGGCTTGAATTAAATTATATCCCCCCATTAATGTCCCATTATCCACAATGTTTTTACTCTACCATTTAAATCAAAGGTCTCCAGACAGCAAAGGCATAGAAATAGTAGGTTATTTTGCACCAAACTATCTAAAGCTTACAATATTCCTAACACTAACTTAACAGAACCAGTCTTTGGAAAGTTTG
This sequence comes from Taeniopygia guttata, assembly GCF_048771995.1. Taxonomy (NCBI): domain Eukaryota; kingdom Metazoa; phylum Chordata; class Aves; order Passeriformes; family Estrildidae; genus Taeniopygia; species Taeniopygia guttata. The sequence continues at coordinate 47,018,938 of NC_133026.1, read as the reverse complement.
AGTTCTGTGGATGAACTTGCAGGTATTTGATAGGCAGATAAGAAAACTGTAGTTTTCTACTGTAGTAGGTGAGAAAAAGCAGGTCAGGCAAGAAACAACAAGCCAAAACTTCCTAGTTTCTATCTTTTAATTCTACAAAAGCTACAAAATTCTACATCAAGACTAAGCTAAAAGCATTCACATCTCTTCAAAATTTTCTACTGTCAGCCTGGAGAAAAGCAAAGCTTAGGAATCAAACTAACAGTTTTTACAGCAGATATCACCTAGTGGACTGCTGGGAGCACAGGACTCAGCACCTAACACAACAAAGCACAGACAGTCTTGCTTTTTACAGTGTAAAGTTTTTAGAAAATGCCTACAACTAAGTACACATCATCACTAAGAGATAACTCGGGTTCCTATGGACTAGTAACGAGTAACAGAACAAGTAATCACAAAAAATTCACTACCAACAGCACTGATTTCTAAGTATGTGGTTAAACAAGTTACCATAAAATGTAAGGTAACTGTTTACAATTAAAAATACAGGAATTCATATGAACTCATGATCTCAAATTCCTTTTTCTCCAATATATGACTTCCCAATCTCTCAGATATACCAGAAAACTTAATATTACCTGTCAGTTACTTACCTTATCAACATGTTCCTCAGAATTGTGAAGTCACAGTGTTCACCATTTTCAACTGCAAGAAGAAGTAAGCTTTTGTTGAGATGTCAACCAAAATCTGTGCTTTACACAGAGGTAAGATGTCATCTTACATTCATTCCAACAACAAATTACACCCACAGACTTGCCTTACTCAAACAACATGTGTGTTAACAGAAGGAAAGCATTAACATAACTATAATAATGTGTCTTACTAGCAGAATTCCTATGCTCCCCTAAGCCATACTGGCAAACTGTACTCTGAGTCAGTGCAGCAGAATAAGCTACCACAACAGAAGCACAGTTTTGCCAGTTTAACTGTTTGATCCTTTGGCTGCCTGATAGCACAGTTGTGTAAGGATCAGACACTAAGTGAAGACTTCAGTCTAGATCCAGCTATATCCAAAAACCTTTAAAAGACAGACTCAACCTGTTTGTCCCTGCCCAATAAGCCCAAGAAGTCTTCATTTTAATTTTAATATGGATTTAGTTCTTCATTAATGAAGCAAAGGAAGGTTTTGTACTGAATCTGATGCACCGACCTACAGCTCAAGAGAGAGTTGGCAGCTGTCACTAGATGTCACCTATTCCACTGTGCCTATCACCCCACTAAAGTAGAAGAGGTTGATGCCGTGAGTGGCATTTCCCTGAGAGATCATGAAATGACACTGGAGAAAAATGCACACTCCAGAACTCTTTGATGTGCAGACAGAGAAGGCAACACACAAAGCTCTTAGCGCACACAAAAGAAAGGCATAGGGCACGTTTCGATGTGCCTCTGAAGTAAAGACAAACATTGTCATGGCAAGGAGGGAAAAAAAACAAGATGAAGGAATTAAAATAGCCCAAGTAAATTCAATGAATACTACAGAAAAATGCAGAACATTGCCACTTTGTGTGTTCATTCTTGTATCTGCACTCCTGCATTATTTTATTCCATGGTTTTTACACAGATTGGTAAATTCCACTCAGATGGTACATGAAGTCATACTCTCAAAAAAGCATCATCTCTGTCCTTAGCTGATAGACTGAAAGCTACTCCAAGAGGCTCCTTTTAGTTAGGCTAGCTCTTCCCTTCCAAAAGTCATACAATTGCGAACATGAAACCTTTCAGAAATTTGTTTTAAAGTAAAGAAAAGCAGCACAATTTTGCACATCTCCAAATGCCAACAGAAGAGCCTGAAATAAAGCTTGATCTTCTCTGATGCAGCTGGTTTTTACTTTCTGCCAAACCTCATTTCCTGCCAGACATGCACTTCAAAGTGTTACAGCATTCCTTTAAAAAATATTGGTCCATACACTGCTTGTTGGCTGGGGTTTTTTGTCTGTTTTACACTGCATCCAATTTATAGTCCATTGCCCTTGGAAGGTAGAAATAGTGAAGGAAAGAAATTTCTCTTTATTCAATACATGCACAGCACAGGAAAAAACTCAATGATCATGGAAAAACAGTCTATAGTGATTGTTTAATTCAGGGCTTGGTGCAAGTCATGCCATGTGGCAATACATGAACAGCATTAAAGCACAAGAAATGGCTGCCAGAACATGCAGTTATCTTCAAGTCTCTACAGCAATAGAAAGTAAGTTTTAAACAAATTTTTTTAAAAATTAAAAGTACTCTATTCATTACCAGATACCTTTCTGTTGCTACACCCCAGCACTTAAGACTCAGATGTTTTTGGGAAAAAATTTATTTATGATAATTGAACTGATCAAATTAATATTTATAATGTGAATGCTCTAGAAAGAAGAATTTAATATACAGGTTTTAGATGGAAGATAATGAAAGTAAAAAAGCCAGAAAACAACTGTAATTTAAGTCACATCATTACCTGCAATAAATTACTACAGGTTTTACAATTTCTCACTGAGGCTTCAAGAGAAATCTGTTTGCAAAGTTACATGTTGCCAAAACCTTTACCTTGTTCCAATATTGTTAGAATAAAAAATGGTATATTCAATTAATTTCCAGACCAAAGATCATTGAAATTAAGCATTTCAAACATTTCAAATACAGTCTCATGTCTAGTAAGTTTCAAATGGATTAAAAAATCACAAGAAAGCCTTACCTTCTGCAACACCCCATGGGTACTGCCTTCCTCTAACTCTCTTGCCATTGACTTCAATGATCGTATTACTACCTACCACAGCAAGAGGTAAACGGTCCTACAAGATAAAGTATGACTTTAAAAATCAAAATCTGCTGCCAAAAGATACTGAAAGCATGCCCATGTATATACTTGACATAAGTTAGGTCAGTGCTGCAACACTGCAATGCAGCTAACCCAAAAGTGCAAGAATAGTGATGTTTATTGACCTCTGCCCAGTTTAATGACTTCTGTATACACACACTCCTTCTGAATTCCTTATGCTGCTACATTCTGTAAATCTAGTTAAGGAACAGACACTACTGTTACTTAGTAAACTATGCAAGAGGCAAACCATTTCCTATTTATTCAACTGCACAATTATTTACCAAGTCATATACCCACTGGCTACAAGGGCTGTTACTTTGACTGGATCTTGTACCCAGTTTTCAAAGGTTTGGAAAAGAATTACGTCAAGTTCTTGTTTTCAGCTGAACTGAGAATGCCTCCAGTGTAACAAGGAACAAAGAAGCCAAGAGCAGCTTCAAGGGGCAGAAAGGGACAGACTACTAAGCTCAGTATTTTGCACTTTTTATCTTTGCTTTTATTCTGCTCTTCTCTAGGCTTGTCCCAGAACATCATCCATTTTTGCCCTATTTGTGTTTATCTATCCTAGGAGATTTCCTCAGTAACAAAAAAATGTAAAAGCTCTTACAAGCTGTTACAGCTACTGAACAAACAGAAGCAAGGCTCAAGAAACATACACAACATGGACTCCAACATGAAAGAACAAACTGAAAACATGAGTAAACTAAGAAAAAGCCTTTCAACAGCCTGACAGTCCTTTTGATTTTCTTTAGTCATTTATCTCCATTAGGGTTTCAGTGTATCAATCAGCCAGAGAGCTATTGGCTGTAATGCACACACTTTATGCCACTGTAGGCTGTGGAGGGCGGAGAGAAGTCAAATAAGGATGAATTCTTTAAGAGTTCATTAACGAACATGTGATCTAGTGCTCTCATTCTGAATTTTAGCCACTGAAGGACTCAGATGACTTAATAATGTCATTCACTGCTTCTGATAAGGAACACTGACCCTTAGGACAGCTTTACATCTGATTTCTATATTCTAAACACTTTGGTAGGCTCTTCATTAATGACAGAACACTTTTCAAACTTGACCCCCCCCCCCAACCCTTGCCCCTCCATAAGCACTTTTTCAAAAGAAAATTAGTTTACCTTTATCTTTTTAACAATCTTATTTTCTTCTTCATCATCTGTTTCTGGAAATTCATATATTTTAATTTTGTGTTCTTGGATTTCTTTCATTATCTAGAAACAAAATTATTATTAGCTTGAGGATTTCATACTTTATAACAGCCTGATTTTTTGCTGCAGTCTCATTTTCCTCCTTTTGTTAGATACGTAAAACCCTTTAGATCACTCTGACTCAAACTACAACACAACTTGCCTGTTTAACACCCTCAGGTGACCCCCAAAGGGTTAATAGTGTAACCATCTCTCCTTCACCAAGAGAAGAGAGCTAGAGCCTCCCAGCTACCAGAATATTATTCACCAATATAAGACAGCAAAAATTAATACCAGTTTTCTACAACAAAACAAACAAGAGGTTTATTCTAATGGGAATTCTGCCTGCATAAAATTAGGTGCAAAACCTAATACAACAAATTATCAGACCAGTTTTGCAATAGGGTTCCTAAAAAAAAAACAGATACTTGAATAGACAATCACAGGCACACTTTATCCCTTTGAATTTCCACAACAACTACTGCTGTCACTCCTTTTCTGTTTCCATCATACCTGAGCATCACTTGCTTGAAGCAGGATCACCTGCTAATTTTAATAGAGCTTGTGACTGGATTGACTAACTCTAGCAGTTAGTACTGTTGAAAAACATTTGCAAGCAATAATGAAAATAAAGTGACTGTCCTGTTTTGATGCTCTATTTGTCTGAAGGGTATTTTAAAAAACAAGCTGATTAGTTTTGCAGAATTTCAGGATGGAAAAATATGAGACCATTTAGCTGACAGCTGCACTGCAGAGCCCTGGGGAATATTTCTGGCTCACAGGTTTGCAGTCTTAGGAGAAGTTAAGTTTCCAAATCATGCACGGACTTACTTTGAAAGTTTGGTTTGGGAAAAGTCTCCCCTATTTAACATCCACTAATTGATAAAGCTGCTTATATATTTAGAAATATTCTGTGTCCTACCATTTTTTTTCCTTTCTGTCATCTAATTTTTAATCTTATCTAACTAAATCAAGAGTTTTACACATAACACCTCTTAATGACACCTTCTTTTCAGAACTCTGTGTTCTTCTAAACTAGGACTGGACATAGTTCAATAAAACAAACTTTATGTCTTGTCTTGTTCTGGGTCCTGCTTGACCTCTTCATACAATACTACAAAGCTTAACTGTTCTACTCTGATAATATAATGTAGCTGAAAAGAAAACAAACTACTTATAGGCATGCACAGCAAATACATTCTACAAATACAAAGACATTATATCAGTTGTATCAATGTTAGAACTACCTCACCATCTTTAAAATGCATCACCAGACCCAAGAGTGAACAGGTTTACTGATTCTCATATAATACCTGAGGTATCTTTAATAATTACAGTGCATCAACATGGAAGTGAATACCTCAATGCCATCAGTAAAACTGTGATACTGTTGAATACCTTATTTTTTTAACACACTTCTGTTAGGCACCTAAATCCTGAAAGCTTCTTTCCTCCCTTACTGATTTTTATCTTAGCAGTGAATTATTTTACTTGCCAAGAAACATAGTATACTTGAAACCACTTCCCCTGAGGACAGAAACAAGATCATTTCACCAAGATTTATAATTAAATCTAAAGATATAAATTACTTAGGTTTGCTGTCTCAAGTTATTGCTTCAGGGTTTAAACTTTGCATGTAAGTTAAATCTCACAACTTCCATAGAAACCAACTTACTAAATTATCCTATGTTGTAAATATACAACTCACCTGTTTTTTAAATTGTTGGCATTCCTCAGGTGTAAGTGTGTCTGCTTTGGCAATAAGTGGAATGATATTCACTTTTTCATGCAGGCGCTTCATAAACTCTATATCCAAAGGCTTAAGTCTGAAATACAGCATTAGAGCTTTGCAATTTATATTAATTAAACAAGATTGTACAAATGATGAGATTTGTCCTGATAACTACTCTTAAGACACTGATTTATGAGTGACATATGACTGAAAACGAAAAGGTTACCGGCAATTATTATAGCAAATCCCCTTAATTGTATAATACAAGAGGAATAAGTGGTAAGTTAATATTACTAGCAGTCGTGAGTCTTCTGCTAGCTGAAAGTACACTCATTTAAGCAAGAGGTAAGAACTCTCCTATGAAGGTAGTAAAGATAATCCCACCTAAAGCCTGAGTGATAAGAGCTCACAGTTGTGAATTATGCTCTGTTCACACATACAGTTGCAGGTTCTGAAAGTCATGTCTCAGTATGCTTTCTCTTGAGAGTGGGCTAGGAGACTTTTAATACTTTAAGACTGCTGAAGATGGTAACCTCTGTGGCCTAGGTACAAATGAATTAGAAATAGCTCATCTCTAAATTCGTATGTGAAACAAATATACAGTTATGAAAGTGGATGACAGTAACAAAAACTAAACCATCATATGGGTATAAGGTGGCTGTGTGGTAGTATATTCACCATCTGTGTGGATCAAAGTGGTCAGTATTTTGTATTTCCTGAAGTAAAACTAGAGAGGTTTTGATTCATTAATGATAGCAAGTTTAGTCTGGCTTAAAGGGTTCACTTAGAGGATTTAACAAGATTATTCTTCATCTAAAACAAATTAGTATTAGGAACATTAAAACCAGATTCATTTGATACTGATATTTCTGAAAACCATACATAAAAGAATTAAGTTCATTTTAACATTTTCTACCTGTCACTAATTTCACCAGTTCTCAACGCTTCAAAAAGCTACCTAGGGCAGCAACACTGGTTTGAACGGCAGCTGACAAAGCAGAGTTGTTCAAAAGGTCTGCTCACCTAAGGACCTGAATGTTTACAGTGGAGACTGAAGCAGGAAAGCTTTACATAAAGATTCCAAATTGCAGAAAGACTGTGAATTCCATCATCACCCCATTCATTTACCTGGAAGGCTCCTCCTGCCCCTCCACTCTCTCTCCCTGCTTCCACAGAAATCAGTTCAATCAATTTCAGGTGTTTATGGGAATACTAGCTAAAAATGGTGGGATTCATTAAATAGAAGGACTTTAACTGTTTTGTTATTAGTTGCTAAATTTCTAAAGCAGGCTTATACAAATGTATTAAAACACCAAGTATGAGTAAGTTCACCTACAAATACTTTAACTCAACATAAATATAATAATGCATTAAGAGTAAAGAGGACACTACTTGGTGGGTTAGATGTGCTACTGTCTGCACAGGAAACAGGAGTAAAGACTGCATCACCACAAAAACCAGGTAGGAAGTGAGCTCTGTCCTTTCAGAGAGGACAGCATCTTAAAAGAGGAAATGAATGCTAAAAGCAGCACCAATTTTCTTCATTAACTCCCTTACTGAGATAATTGTAATAATTTATTCAAGGAATTGAAAAATAGTATGAAAATCTAGCAAAATTTTACACCTTTTTCTCTCCTAAAAATAACATTAAATACCTGTACAATGAATATACTTCTACAGTTTTTAGCCTCACAGATTTAGCAACCAAATCTTAATCCATTGGAAAAATTACTTTTCTTTTTCCTTACGAACAATTTGTACCTCACACTGATTTAGGAAATTCTAACAGACATGGGGATGTGCAGGGAAGACATGTTTTTTGAAGAATCTGAAAATTAGCTCAGAAACAAATGACTAACACAAGGAATCATCTTCCCTTTATTTAAATTACATTTTGGATTTTGCCCTAGTAACACAGTATGTCAAGAATTCAAATATTTGCATTTAAAACTGACATGCATGTTGAGCAAAACTGGCATTACAACGTGTCTGTTGAACAACAACAAAATGCTTTTTAAAGGCAAGTCTGCACAACAAACCTCCACCCTCTGATATTTCTTTCCATATTTGGAAGTATCTGTACAGTTCAAAATTATTAGACTCATTCCAATGCTAGCTACAGAAGCTAAGTATAATAGCTGTCATTTTTTAGTGCCTGAGGAATACTCTTTAAATTCCTTCATCTCTCCCTTCAACAAGTTTCACTACTTTTGACCAACACAGGCTTAAACTTTTCTTTGTTTCCTCCTGGTTTTAAAGGTATAACTCAAGAGTCTGACAAATTTAGTCATGATACCATGATAAAAAGATATACAACCAGTTTCAGACAACTAATCTCTACCCAACACACCCTGGAAATGCAGTTCTCCCTGTCTACCACTAGATAGAAGTCTGATCAAATAAAAACTATGCAAAGGTGGAAGATAACATAATAACTGAAGAAAAAAAATCTGCAATGTCTATACTGGAATTGCCACAAGACAAAATACTACACACCAAGTGAATTATGGTATGCTTACAAGGATGCATGAAACTTCCCATCTTCAATTTACATTAATGGGAGGGAGGAAGAATGGAAAGGAAAAATCCTTTTGCTTGACATGTGAACCACTTTCTCCTAATGTGATCTAAAGATATATAGATCACACACATACCTGGCACCTGTAAATGTCTTTGTATTTTTCATTGCTAGAATTCTATTTCTTTTGTTATGCAATTAATGTGCAATCTTATTTTCTGGTGTTTGGCTTGCAAATGTTTGACAAATCAAAGTAAACTGATATTTGAAATGAAGAATAATCTGCAGGACACTGAGAAAATCCAATTTGGAACTCAGATTAACAAATTTGGATATTTATCTGAGATAAGAGAGTGAAAACATAAAATAGACTAATACAAACCCATGTCCTGAAGGAGCAATGAAGTATAAACAACACTGCACTCTATTATCTGGCATCTGGCGTCTGTTCACTCGAGATTCTGCATTCAGGTAGTCCTCAAATTTACTGTCAATGTAGTCAATAACTGGCTGCCAGCTGCAGGGATTACACGAATAAAAACTTGTAAGTTACATTATTTACAGAAAGAATCCTGGTTTTGCTATGAAATAGATGTTCACAATTTCCCCACAGCTTGGGGTGTGTTTTTTTGCTTTTCATTTGCTTTCTTTAATTAAGGTACTTCAACACTGCAACTGACTAACTCCTCAACCTAAAATTGAGTTACATAGTTCTGAAGATACATTGTGTGAGTCCACTGAAAAAACCTTTCAAACACAATCACCTTCATTGTAAAAGCATTAAACAGAATACTTAAGAACTGTAGCTAAGGTAATATGCTTCACCGATCACACCTTGTGACAGCACAGAAGATGGTTCTGCACACTGCATGTGTGGATAAAGAGCCAAATGCACCATTCTGTTGAAGGAGAAAGGCTGACAGCACTTCAGTCAAGTTATAAAGGTACTTGGAATTACAGTAGTTAGAAGTTTTCACCAAAATAAAAAGTTTAGAAGTGTTAATATTTTAACTGAATATTGAAGTCTCCATTTTAAAATATGTCACAAGGTATGACATCTCACACGCACACAAAACACAATGCAGAATTATCATGGAAGAAAATAGAAAGAATGTCTTACCAATTACTATTATCCACAGCATCTCCAAATCCTGGTGTGTCAACTATTGTAAGTAGTAACTGAACACCACCCTCTTTGATTAAAACTTTTGACTGCTCAACCTATAAAATGAATACAGTAAGATTAAATTTTCAGCAGTTTAGTCACCTGGGAAAAACATTCAATGGATAAGAAGCCTGACAAAGAATTGTTAACTCTTCTGCTTCACAGACACTGTGTCTGTGTTCTGCTTATAAAATTCCAATAATTTCACAATAATGAATATTTTTTTTAAAGAAGAAGGTCATTATTTCAATAAAGTCAGTGATAAAAGAACCCTCTAAGTATATGGGACATCTTAATATTTAAATTCCTGATAAACAGGAAAAACCTTAACCAGGCATTAAACTTGATAAAGTTGCAAACTTGGTCACTTCAAAGAAAATGATACTTTTCAAAACTAATCCTCTCCTCAAGCACCTTAGACACTTCTAACCCTGTTAATGTATTTCTAAGAATACATTTATTCTTCAGCTAGCATAATGGTTGGGAATGGAATCTCAAAGTGATGGTTTCCTATTACAAACAGAATTATATTGGAAAGTGATACAATCTGGCTGCAATCTGCTGAGCTAGACCTGTGTGACTGTAATGGATTGAGTTCCTGTTAGCTCAAGTCACTGATGGAAACCCGCCTCAGAAGGCAACTGCATCAGCGCAAGGAATGAAGCAAGATCGGGGCATGGGATTTCATGCCTCCAGTTGTGACCACCCATCCACAGCACAGCTCAGGCAGCTTGCAGTGAACATGTCATCCAACAAATTAAGCACGTCATGACAGAGAATAATTAGGCTAAGCAGCACATGGACTGCTACCCCCTTCGTCCTACTAATGTTTCAGTAATTATTGATTATCACCAATGTCAGGTCCATCTGACTGGAAAAGTGCTGTACACCACTGCAGTATAAGTGAGATGCACAGCAGTGTCATTACAAACCCATGTTGGCTTCATTCCAATTGCTTAGACATTTAATCATCCTTTTTTTTTCCCTGATATTAAACCAATTCCTAGTAAATCATGAGTGACACTGTTTTCTAGATGTGGATTCAAATTAGCCATGTAAGCCATTTGTCCAGAACCACACGAGAGCTGGAAGACTTGTTGCTTAACATTTCTTAAGTATCACAAACCCTAACAGGGGAGAGAAAATAAAGTATTTTTTATAATAAACCCTATCTGGATGATCTCTTTATCAGTTCAAGATTTGAGAAATATCATATTAATGCTTCTTAAGCTCTTGCACATCTCTAATTGTTGTGTAAGTGAAGTAGACTCACAGCCACACCTGAACATTGTTGCAAATGCTCTGCAATCACTGCTTATGTGATGCAGAGTAAACCCACAAGATAAACTAACACTGCAAAAAGTCAAACTAAATCCCTCTTGCACAACTGATTCCAATTCAAAAGACAATATCCAGAATCACAGAAAACAGTAACTACCTACAAAGAAAGCTTCATATTTAACATCTGAGTATGCAGACTGCTGTTTTTATCTACTCATCAGTAGTGATCCTATCCAAGTCGGATCAGTCCCTTTCGCTGCTAGTTCTCACTTAATGGCTACCAGGATACTGGTCATGGAAATATCCAGGTTGGGCTGGACTTCAAGACCACCTGATTCAAACTTCAACATAAAGAGGCCTTACTACAAGGTTAGGAAGGTGTAAAAAACCAAGAAATAAAACCAAACAAACAAAACTGCACACACCAGCCTAAGCCACCACCAAGTTACTCTTTCACAAACTACACAACTCTCGTCCTTCCAAAAGCATGCAGCTGAAAGCCATGAGAGCCTAGGAATACATGCACTGCTTTTGAAATGTACGTTTCAATTATGGTTGAGTGTACTTCCCCCCACCCTCCGGAGATCTATCAAGAAATGTTATTGTACACAATTGATACCAGAACTCAAGACAGTAATCCCTTGCCATAGTCAACTCAGCCAAGAGTTTACTACTCACAAGCTTTAGCACACAAGAGATTAACTTCTGATTCTTTGCATTCTTTTGGCTATCTTGCATATAGTAACCACACAGCCCTCCTATTACCACGCTGTCTGCAAGTATACAAAACCCACAGCACTAGCAAAATACTAGAGATGATAACGTTAAGAGATGTACTCTTGCCAAGAGCTGCAAGGTTTATTCTCCAGCTGCAAGCTTTATTCTCCAGCAAAAAAAAAAATTCCCAGCAAAAGCCATTAAATTATTATGGGCTTACAGGGGAATGCTTTCTCAAAAGAAGCAATTAATAAATCATTATCTTGAACATATGTTTATAACAAAGGGAAAGAAAGGTCAGGAGATCTCAGAAATGTCACGCCAAGCATTCTCCCTGATTCTGCATGCTTGTAAAATGTAAGTGTGGCTGAATTCGTAAAGTCACCTTCTGACAAATGTTCTGCAGCAACTGAACCTCTGCAGACAGTGCTAATACATTACTCGGTTGTGAGAATTTAAATTTTTTTCTTACTTTTCATAAATTCATGTAGGTATCTTGCTATCTGAGCAGGGTTTTCACAAACCTACAGAACAAGAAAGATTAGCTGATGAATGAAAAGCCCTATGCTTGTGCTGTGGACAATCAGACCACATCCAGGATATACTGTAAGCAGTAGATTCTACTGGTAGGAAACAGTAGATGAAGACCCTGCCACAAAGCTTCTGCAAAGCGGCATTTTTCTAACCTAAATGGATGTGTCCATACATGGTCAAAGGCACAGAAAGTAGCAACATCTGGAAAAGATCCAGAAAATCACTGTAAACTAGTGTCATTCACAGTTAAGCATCCAACTACATCCCATCATCTGATTTACAAGTATTCCCAAGGGATTCATGGAAAACATTAGTTCAAGTCTTGGAATTAAAGACTTTTTAAGAAAAGTCTCCTCCAAACAGCTATTTTCTCATGCACTCCAGTCAGCTGGGTCACATGGGTCTCCTTGGCAGTTACTACACAGTGTTCATCACTTGGTGCTTGTTACAGCTTGACTGCTTTTTATTGGATGAAACATGCCTTTGCCATCCTACATTTAAGGCAGTCAGATAATGATCAGCAAAAACACAGTTAATACCCTCTCATTTCTGAGTATGTTTTCTTTGAATTCTTCTGACACCAAATCACTTACTCTCAACCGTTTTTCTGCATTTTCTATGAGAAATGCAAAGAGCCGCCTCACAAAACAACTCCAAACTGCAATGGTTTTCAAGCCCAAACCACAGTTTGTGTGTATCTATGTGAGAGCCTCTTACACAATTCCTGATCAGGAAACTGTTCCCACCATATAAGAACAAGTGATTATTACAACCAAGATTTGAGGATGCTCAGGTGAGGTGGTTTCTCTCATCCCTACCCTACAAAACACTTTTATCAACCCTCAACTTGAAAAGGTTTTCACTGGCAGAGTACAAATCCAGTGGATCCAAACAGCAACTCCCACTGCTTATTCTTTAATATTTGACAGGAAACACCTACACATCATACACATTGCTACCACACATGATTTTCAAACTTGCAGGGGGAAACAATTTTATTCTCACTTACACTGACAATGAAATAAGACAGTTTCTTTCTTAAAATGCTACCCTGACTTTTCATTAATCCCAAGGAACTGAAAGCAAAGCTGCATTTTAAATATATTTTTAAAAAGTACTTATTAGATAAAGTGAGAATTAGTTTCTAGAGGGGAAGACCTTCTTTAAATCTATTTCATTCCCACCATATTATTCTCTAAGTCATGTCAAACTCCAATTCACTATTGAAAACAGCTTTGGCAAGCTCTTGGCCTCAAGCTTTAGCCCACACCGTAGAAGTAAGAAGAAAATGCAATGACTCTTCAGCCTGAGCTCTGTTCAAGCCCTTTTCTTTCTCTCTCCAGCTTTACATAGGAAAAAAAAAAATCATTAAGGGAGGCTTTCTGAAAAGTATGTCTTTTTCTTACACCAGTAAATCAATAAAAATCAAACCACCTTAATGGTCAGAATGAACAGCAGATCATCTAATCTTGCCCCCTAACAGATGAAAGTACTTAACTCAAATTCCAGAAATTCCACACAGATCTTCATATTTTTTCTTACACTGATGCACCTTTAACTAGGAGGGGAGTGTGTTCTCTGAAAGATGTCTCAGTTTGGGTTTTTTTGTTAGCTTGTGTACAAATTCTTCCAAGGACTTTTCCCAACTGAAAAAACCAAAAATCTTCCAATGACAGGGAATCCATCCCACAGTTATTTAAACTAAAATTCAATGAACATAAGCTGAATTGGTTTAGCTTCTGCTAAACTAAAATGTAATCAGTAATGAAATCATGCTACATCTCTCTTCCAGTAAAAGAGTCACCCATCTATTAGGTTTTCCAACAGTCACTGATTGGCTCAGTAATAAGTATACTGTATGAGAGTTTAACTCTCTGCATACCTCTTCCATCTCAGTTGACATCTCTTTGAAAACAAGTAATCTATTTCAAGATCTTATTCAAATAATGCTCTGATGCCCCTAATAACAAGCTTTCAAGTCCATTTTGTCAGTCACTATGGTTTTACATTAAACTGATAAAGCAGCCTAACAGATATGAACAAAGCTTAGAAATTATTAATATATTGTTAATCAAACCCTGGATGTTCACAAGCTTTTCTGAAATAAAAAAAAATTATATTCTCCAATGGATTTGTTTTGTAATAGTATTCAAGTTTTAATGTTGAGCTAACACAAGCAATGCAATTTAAACTTCTCGATATGGACAAAATAACTAACCTTTTCCTTCTCCTGTGGTAATTACTCTGTGTTCTGACATTGGATTAAAAAACACCTTATCCAAAACCCCAAACAAAAAAAAAAACCCCGAGGTCCCACAAAGCAATAAGGACAGTGGTTCATGGCACCGGAGTTTAATTACTCAATTCCAATGAGTAAAAAAGCACTCTATTTTACAGCTTCTGTTTAGCACATTGCATACCCTCCTAACTCAACACAGGGCTCAATCCCTTTATCACAACTCTGCAATTGCCCAGTCCCTTCAGCCAGTTGAATTCTGCAGCTGGACGAACTCTGTTGGACAATAGAAGCAATGGTGAGCACCCTTGGTCCTCACCTGTATAAGGTTAGATTATCACAAGTTATCTTCACCAGTCTTAAGCAAGTGCACATCAAGAGAGGTAAGCAGAACTCATGCATCCTTATTCAGCTGTTCAGCTGTGAAGGCAGTAAGTACCTCACAAACACAATGATTTCCCAAATTACCTATAGCATTGTTATTTCTTAGCATTAGGTAACTTATTTTTAGTAATCTTTTTATAACAGGGAAAACATGTTCTTTTTTTTAAGAGAAAATATAATTGATCAGTAGCAAGTTATTACACAAAACAAATGGCTCAGCTTCGGTTTTCCAATCTTTGACTTAATATTTCAGTTGCATCATGCACTTGCAGAAATATCCTCTTTAAGTCTAGTGCTTAAAGTCAGGCAGGCTCACCCTAGTCCCTGATGTTTCAGAATAACAACTTGAAACAGGTCAACAAGGTACCACTAAGGATACAGTCTGCAGAAGACTCACAGATACTTTTATACCCAGGTCCCTGCACTTCTGTCAAATAATTTAATATTTGGTCTCTAAAAGCCTGACTTAAACAGATAGATTTGCACATCTATGTATTTCTACAGATTTACTCACTATTTTACTTGATAATAAACACTACATTTTCAAAAAGTTCTGCACATATATGTGCTTTTTAATCTACAGGCAAAACACAAAACACTTCAGGGCTCCCACATTTCTACAGGCTACAGGTTTGAGAACCTGGAAGTTTTGCTATTAAGATACACACTGAATATGTCTTAGTGGTTCATATCACCACTAAATGTATCTTGAAACTCAGGTGCTTATGTGACACCTGTACATCACCTTACATTACTAAATTGCAAGTTAAAATATTCAGGCTGTACCGTTTTTTCCCCAGACATACCTGTACGGTCTTTTTAATTCTGTGTGAAGGACCTGGATACTCTGGGGAATACAATTCTGTTAAGAATAATGAGTTGATTAATGTTGATTTTCCCAGTCCAGATTCACCTAGAAGAAAACAGAACAGTTTCAGTAAAACCAGGAGTATCACATCAAATATAAACATTTAGATCCACATTTCAAATACTCTTTAAACATAGTACCCGAAAACACCCACTTCACTCTAAGACTTTGAGAATCTATAATCTTTTCCAATTTCAAGGAAAACCTTTCAAATCCAATTGTCATTGTTGGGCTCTACAGACAATTTTTCTGAACATATTAAGTATTGAGTGCATTCAGCACTTTTATCCATTTCTCCCATTACAACATACAAAGATGATATTACATTGGATTTTATACATAAGCTATCTTCCTGGTATAACTCACCATAATGCCAAAACAGATTAAGTTCTCTCCTTTATTTCAAATATTATTTATTAGAGAGTCTTTATTATCAGGAAGGAGAAAAAGAAGTGGGGGTGGGAGTGGGGGGTAGGTGGGGAGAAAGACTGATATTAGTTTGTTATAACTATTAAAGCCACAAGAGATTAAACGAAGTTTCAAACTATATGGCTCGCCTGGGAATTTGCTGTTGCTGGGGTACAGAGGAGACTGGATTTTATTAGGCATTTTTTTGATAATTTCTTCACAAGCAACAGTAAATCATCTTTGCTGAACAATCTGGAGACACTACTGCCATGACAATCCAAGCAAATACAGCTAAACGCACCACAGCAAAAATTACCCTCCATTTACAACTCTACAGAGACAAGGGCAAGAATTTCAGATCAACTACTTATTATTTTAAAATAAAAGTATTTTGCTTAGTTTTTTGGTGTTTTTGTTGTGGGTTTTTTTTTTTTGTTGTTGTTTTTTTTTGCTAAGAAACTACTTTAACACAACAATTCACTCTGGCATGAGTGTAAGGAAAAAGGTATAAAAAAAATGCTGCTTTTTTTCTGTTTAGGTTTCATATGCAGTCTGTCAGTACATTGACCTAAACAGAAACAGACACAGGGAAATTTGCTTTCAAACTAGCAAATTGGAGGGCAGACCATGTACCTTCACCGAGGGAGGAAAATGAGCTGAACTCGGCCCATAATTGAAAGGTAATGCTTAACTAGAGCACTAATCACTCCAGCCCCAACAAACATTGTGTTGATTTAGAGACTGAACTGAGAAAACTTCCAACCCTCTCCTGAGGTAAATGTCCTGGGTTAATGCAAGAGAGTTATGTAACAAAGTAGTTAGGAATTGCCTCCCCTGCAATAGGTATCTGGGTTTCCTAGACGAGCCGGCTCATACGCAGCAGCCATCTCGATTACAGTGGTGTAGCACAGAGTGTCTGCAGCACCGAGCAGAGCAATCTCATTAGCTGCACTGTAAACGGATTAGCAGCTGATGAACCACTGCAACCAGAGCTCCTGCCGGCTGTCTGCGCTCTCAGCAGCGCTTTACTCTTCAAACCCCACCCTCCTGAACAGAGAGCTAACCCGCGCTGCGAGCAGGGCTGCCCACGGCCAGGCTGATGGAAAGGGAGATAGATACTCAACGGAGGGCGTCAAGATAGCAATGAACACTAACCCCACCAGGACAGGTTTATGCAAGCCAGCAGGGACATGCTTGTTGACAAGATTTCACCACTGCCCTGCAGATTTTGCCTTCTTCCGTGGTCAGATGCATGAGACACCTACAAACTATGCAGTAAACACAGTGCCTCCGAGTCTGGTCATAAAGGACACAGAATTTCTACTGGTTTGGACACAGGTTTTCTACTCTGCAATTGCAAGACTTAAAGGGCCGGGTCAGCTGTAGCTGAGAGGCCACCCCATCAATTCTGCAACAAAAAGAAGCTTCTGAAATGCCCAACTGTCCATTCTCATAGATGCATCTTGGTTAAAGCTTAACCTCCATCTCACAACCCTGCTCAAGAGATAGACATCGTTCCAGTTAAACTAAAGGATTTAATCCACTCTACTGAAGCCCTCAGGAGGGTGGCTCTGGTTTTGAAATGGACAATTCATATCCTTTCCGTTACCTTTACTTTCTAACTTGACCATAATCTTGTAAAAGGCACCCTACTACAGTACTGAAGGAAGATTTTAGCATCAGATTCTACTTAAGTAGACAAAAACGGTTGCTCCTTCTTTCTCCCTTCTATTAGGGTTACTGCCAGTAACCTAAGAATTTCAGGTGAAAAACAGTGGAAACAACCACTTCTCCCGAAAATGAGTGCCTTTCAAGCTGTCATTGAAATTTAACATATGGAAATAAGATTTTCAGCTTCAAAAGAGTGTAATGGAAAACCAGCAGTTTGCCCAAGATGGCTTGGGCATCTGTTGAACTCCATACCAAGCAGTCCCTGAGCTGCTGAAGCATCACACCCTGAGAGATCTGAGGTATGTTCCCCTCCTCACCCTTCACCACCCTTTACAGCTACAAGGAAGTGAAGACAATTTTGAGTGAAATTAGTGAAAATAAACTATGCTAAGGATATTTATGCTCAATCTTGTTCCCAAAGGTGCCCATCATCCTGGATATCCTTGCCCATCATGCTAGCTTTAATCAGCCAGTGCAGATTATAACAGTTTAAACTGCTTAACTGCTAGCAGCAATTGAGTTATCACATAGAAGATTGATACCTCAATTCAATGCACCTATCCAGGATGCAGTTGCGCTTAGACAATGTATGGTTCAGCATCTGCAACAGCAGTAAGAGGCTATAACATCAGATAAAACAATTGCACTGAAACTGTAGGCAAAAAACTCTAACTGGAACATTTAATATTGTACTACAGGAAGCCATGCTGCTTCCACTGTAATAAAACAAGTGTTTCTCTGTGAAAGAAGAATTTGAGAGATCAACTGTAAGTCTGTAAGTGAACATTCTAGCAGCCTTTCTGGACACACTAAAATATTCTAATTTTCATTAGAAATTTGCTAAATAGTAAAACAACAAAAAAAAAATTCAAACCCCAACCAAAACAAACCACCAAACAAACACACACAAAACCCTTAACTCCACAGCCAAACAAAACCCTCTGTCCTTCCCAAAACTACCTAAAAGGATTGCCTACTCGAAAGGCTGAGAAATTAACTTCCACAGATGCAACAGGCTATAAATACAACTAACAAAACCACAAGGGAGAAGGGAAAACAAGTGAAATTTAATTTGCCCTTACAGAAACAAAATTATACACCCCAAATAAAATGTATCTTCCCACTTTCAGCGAGCACTTCTGATGGTATTTTGCCCTTTGACCATTGCATGAACTAGCAAAAGGATGCAATGTAATAGAAACTTTTCAACAGCAATAACTCCCAATCACATAATGAATTATGTTGTTGTTAGACCTAGGTGCCTGATTTAGAGTGAGCAATATTTAGAAATGTGTTTTAAAAAGAAGAAAACAAGGAAAACATTTATTTTGTAATCTTGACTCCATAATGTTAATTATTTCTGGTATCCAGGTGCTGCCTTTTACCTTGCCCTCTCTCTCCCACTAAATATTTCACACAGGCTTCAAATTCCTCTGAATATTGTTCTTTTTCTTCATTATTTTGTGTCCTATATTTATGCGTAACTTAGTGTTTCCAAATATTAACATTTTAGCAAGCAGTTATTATCGTCACATTCAAACACATGGAGCTATCCACCCTTGTTGGTAGAAATAAGCACATACTTTCACTAACATACTTTTGTGAAGGAATACCTTCTGTGGCCCTCACGGGACTAGCAAAAGTTCCAACTCTTCTCAAGTCCATGAATTTCGAAATGGCTGAACAAATAGAGTGGAACTCTTCTTACACACTAGGGTTAACAATTACCTCTTGACCATTAGCATATCTATAAAGATGGCTCATAGCACATTACTTTAAATTAACCTTGGATACCTGTGAACAAAACACTGATCAAGTACTTTCCTTTTTTTCCTACACATATAAGACTAGCTGTTAACATGAGAAGAAAAACCAAGGGAAAAAAACAAAAAACCACATTCAGTCTCCTCTTTAATATATAAAGCATACAGATCTCAAACGTACTTCTGGGGATCAGAGGAGACCACTGGGATGGTTTGCAAACCATGTAAATAGTCTCCAGAATAGCACTAAACACGTAAGTAAAGGAAATGAACAACTGAAAAACTGGAACAATGGTGTGAAATCCATGTGAATGGGGGAAAGTAGTGCTCAGGTAAAAAAAAATAAGTAACTAGCTCAACTGAGCTACACAAATCTTTCACCTTCATTTCCAAATACCTCCTCATAAATGAACCTAAGAAATCCTAATCTGTGATAATCAGCTAGAAAAATCTACTCACAGATAACTTGTTTCTATCAGTTCTTGCTATGACTTTATTATTACAAAAAGCCTCAAATTCCCAGCATCTGCTCCTTGTGATAACAGAAGTGAATTGATACCCTTAATGATGCTTTTTTCACTGTTCATTGCGGTGGCACATTAAGAATGTGGCATATTTCCAACCTCCTCTAACTCTCCAGCCTCTGCCAATCATACTCAAATATCTATGAGAAAAATGGACAAGAAGTCCAGTCCAACCTAGCTTTCTCCCAGCTTTATTTGTAACTTTTGGTGCAGACCACAGTTTTCTCATTCATCAAAAATGCATCACACTACATCTTGTAGATCCATCTTTCTAAAAATCCAGTATAGTTTTTCTTCTATATTTTTAGGATCTTGTTTTCT
Organism: Taeniopygia guttata; assembly: GCF_048771995.1. NCBI lineage: Eukaryota > Metazoa > Chordata > Aves > Passeriformes > Estrildidae > Taeniopygia > Taeniopygia guttata. The sequence continues at coordinate 46,998,775 of NC_133026.1, read as the reverse complement.
AAAACTCAAGCCCCAAAGAAAGCATGAATTGCATTCTCATATTTATGACCTCACGTGAGAGCTCATTAAACATATCAAGTAATCAAGGTAACCAATCTTGAACATTCCCAGCATGCTCTCTGCATGACTTTCTACCTCTTCATTATAAGTTACTCTTGCAGAAATAACCAGAAGTTTTCTACTCTTCACTAACAATTACTTGGCCATCTACCAGTGAAACAGTATTTCATGCTTATGCCCTGTGACAGTCAACTGCACCACTGGGAACATGACCACAAGTGATATGTGTATTTAGGAATTTCAAGTTGCTTTCCCAAACTCCAGGTGGGACTACAAGACTGCCAAGGAACCTCCCACCAGCAAGAAAAATGTTTTGCAGCACTGGAAGCCAAGACTTCAGTTAAACTGCTCAAAGTGATTTGCTTCATCACCAAGAGGACAGCCCAGTCTCTCTGTCATTGTCTCTATTAACCGGACACAGCGAGAACTGCAGACTGAAAAGAAGCACTAACTGCTAATTCTGATGGCTGAGAGAAGGTAACTCATCCCAGTGGACTTGTAGCTCATTAGAGAAAAACCAGTAAGCCCCATGATAACCAGGTTTCTACAAATTGCACAGGGTTTTTGGAAGCTTCCATGGCATTTTAAGTAGACATCTCTATTTCAAGTTCCTTGATACAGTCAAGCATAAGCTGCAGTTGCTTCACTGCTTTTTCAGAATGAAGATATCCAACAACACATTTCTTCTGTGAAGGGCAATTAATAGCACATTTGATAGCCACAAAGAGTTATTACAAGGGGATAAAATTCAACAGAAAAATGCTGCACTTCTCCACAACCTACTTATACAGAATGTTTATATCAAAGCATATTTTATTTTTAGCTGTTGAACAAGTTTTTTTATGGAATTTTTCAATTTTATAAATTCTAATTATTGTGACAGTTTTTGCTTAAAATATAATCTCATTAGTTTGATGCTGGTGACTCAAAGAAGGGTAAAAAGCTTGTCAGAAGGCATACAAAAATGCATTTCATCTTCTTTCATCTTTGTACAATTCACAGTTTATGTGCACGACAACACCTGCAGCTTTATGCAAATGTGCAATGGCTTTGATGGCACTGTAACATGCAGGCTCTTGCTTTCATGCAGAAATAATCAGAGAGCCTGAACTACCGTGAGTGGTATGAAAGAACCGTCCTCTTGCCCAGGGGAAATGATGCTCTGCTATGTCATTATACACAACCACAAAAATGAAGACTACAAGATGCTTTTAATTTCAAGTCTGATTTTAGAAGCTTTCGTAAAGGCTAGTTCCTGCCTTCAGTGCTCTACAAAATACAAACCAACAGTCCAATAAACTGGATGTAAGAACATCCAAATGAAACCTGTCAGGCAGAGGATGGGAGCAGGACCGTGCTGCTACCACATATCTACTTTTCCATGTAGGATGGTGTCATGTGAAATCTTGCAAATTATCGACTCTGTCTTTTATAGCATTTATAAGGGGAAGAAAGTCAAAGCTCCACCATTTCACAACTTGAATGTGAAGCATAAATTATGGAAGCAACATATGTTAGAGCCACAAAGATGCTTCTAGCAAAACAGAAGAACAGGGAAGTCTAGCAGCAATAAATCCATTTCTGCCTGTCAGCAACAGCATCAACAGCAGCATAATTTCAGCATTTAGGATACAGCAAGACAATTTAATCAATTTTCTTAGAGCAGAATTTAAAGTGCAATAACTGAGGGCAGACTCTTGGTATATCATTCTTGTCAGAGATGACATATTTAAATAATTCAGAAAAGCCATTAGCAGGGATGGGAAATATCTCAGAAGAATATTGCAACAGATTCTACACAGCATTTTCCAAGTACTATTGTTCCTCCTCAAAGCAGAAGCAGGTCTAGCTTTCCACAATTGACATATTATAAAGCTGCCATATAACAATGGTTTAACTTCACAGGTGAAATTTTTGCTACTGCAAGAACTCCCAATCCAACTCTTGCACTAGAACTCACAATGCAGCATGTGAAGCAAGAAGCGATCCAGCAAACTAGGGCACACAGGGCTTCAGGATGGGAAAATGAGGGGGAGATGACAAAAGATAGATTAGCAAAGTCAAATGCTCTCCTCTCTTATTGGAAACAAGGATAACTGTAAAAATCTGCATTTAAAACTAGACCTCTGTCACAAAAGAATCATCAACAATTCATAAGTCAATGAATTTGTGGCACTTCCTGAAGAAAGTCTTATTTCCTCTAATTGTATACACACGTTTTGCTCCTGATAAACAGCGTGTCTGCAAATTAGCCACTTAAAATAGGACATCTTAAGGCTGAGGCATGGAAAGCAGTCTTTCAGCATTTTGGACAAACACTTGCAGCCCAGTAAAACCAAGGAACCAAACCCAGAAGTTTGTCTTCACTTTTAGTTCAACATTACTGCAGATGACAAAAAACTGCATAGTATTGGTCCACTCATATCTAGTACCAAGAACAGCTGAAATGCAACAATCTGAGCTTCAGAGTTACAAGCCCACCATTAGCAGCTGCAGTCCAGGCTCACCAAAGCTTACCTTGCTTTGTTTTCTTTGTTAGGTGAAATAAAACTCCTATGTCTGATTAAGCTGTAGTCATACTGCAATGCAGCTTTAGAGACATTATAAGCAACAAGAAGTTGTAAAAACTGACCTACATGGGCAATCTCAATGCACAAGGTCACTGTGGAGTATCTGGGTTAAAGAATTCAACTGGAAATGACAGAAGCTGCAGAGTTCCAGGACAAATCTTCTATGCTGAAACCTCATAACCAGGATACACCTTCAATTTTCACAGGCTTTGACAAAGCAAAACCAAAGATCCTTCACAAGAGAAGAAAAAAAACCTTATTGCTTCAAAAATCAAATCAAGAGAAACAGAAACTGTTGTGGAAAATGATAAAGCAGGATGCTCTGTTTAAGGCAAGAAAGCAAACATGTGAGACCACTATTGCTGCAGAGCTGGACATACTCTCTGGAGACAAATACAGGGATAGATAGAATTGTATTCCCTGATTATATGATAAAAAAAAAAAAAAAAAAAAAAGAGGATAAGATTACAGGAACATGAAATTTGTCATTTCTACATTACTGCTGACAACCAATTGTACAGTATAAGCGCTAACATTTGCTGACTAAAGAATAAAAAGTACATTAATGAACAGAGATCACAGATTAGTCACAGTAGGCTCTTTCATTACTTGGACAGAAACAAAACTGACACAGCTATAAAAATGCTAATTAAAAAATAAGGAAGAGTGATGGGGTTTACTTAATCTTTTAGACTAAAACACATGGCACAGATAAAGGGTCAACATCTGAGTGTGGCATGCATGCAACTCATGAACAAGAAGCTCTACACATCAACTTGAGTAAACGGAGAGAAAGGTGAAGCACGTTAAGCAACATCTCCCTCAAAACACCACCCAACTGATACATCTAAAACATGAGTACAACAGAAAATTTCAGAAGGATAAAAACCAAAATTATTTTTACTTACATGGAACCTAATGAGTCTCAACAGAAGAGTACAAAGAGCACTTAGATTGACTTACTCAACTCTTCATCATATCTTCCCTTGAAAATTTACACTATAACAGAATAAAAGCTATTCGAAGTCTATCAAGTGCTCTCAAAATATCCCAGATGGGACACTCTGCTATGAAGCAAATCCATAAAACTTTGTCAGAAGACTTAGACTATTTCTTGCAGCAGGAAAAATTTCTTTCAATACCTTATACCTTCTCGCTTTAATATCCTTGGAAGCACATTTTGTAACAGGAAACTATGTTATGACAAACCCCCTAACTGGCACAAGTGGCAAGAGGAAGATACAGATAGCTAGACAGAATTCTGAAAATACACCCCAGTGATATGATTCTTGTGGCAATAAGGAATGAGAAATTAGGGCAATGTTGTTTGCAAATTATGATAATTCTGCTTCTTTGGTCTGGTGTTAGCCAATCAAGGAGCAAGAAGATCACATGGATGTGCTCTCCTGCATACACTGCTGCCACTTTTAAGCAACCATGGCAAAACGTGCTTTTGTTTCCCTAAGACAGTCTCCACTGGAATTGTAAAAATTGTTATTTTAGCTCTATAAAAGGGTGTGGAATAAGCTGGTTTTGTCAAGACTATACCCCTTTTAATATGGCAACAACTGTTCTGCTTAAGTGCTAAGCCATTGTTTCCAAACTGCTGCCATCACTGTTCAGTTTTATAATAATGACTAAGAAGAAAACTGAGCTGCTTTTATAGCCAACAGAAGCATCAGTTTACAAAGTGGAAAGGAAAACAGACAGGTCTGATAAGGTCATATCCTAAGACCTGTCTAGAATGCTTGCTGTGTTTTGCAGTGGATAAGTCTGAAGGACAGACATGGGAGGTGGACCAGGAATCCTTCTGGACTTCCTGCCAGCTACAGAGGACACAGCCCAGAGCCAAGGACGCTGCATCTGATAGGCTTGTCCTTTGTAGAAGGTGAGAATGATACACACTGAGCTTAGTTAAAAGGGATACAAATCATAATTCTTAAAATATTTTTTCATATAAATTCTTAAATCATTCAGTCAAATACAATGCAAAAGAACTCCCTAATATGTAAGTAAGTGAAAATCTGACATGCTCTTTTCTGTCTCAATGACTGCTGAGTTGCAGCTATTGTTTTCTGCTCTGCCTGGCACTGATATAGCAGAAAAGCAGTGAACAGATACTTGTCAATAGTTAGTTTCCTTTAAGTTAGCAACTTCATATATATTTCACACTTTTCTTCTCCACCACAATGTAATGGTATCCCTCTAAATTAACCTTATTATACAAAACATCACAGTTTCACCTCATCTTTTATTTCAATATTTATGCTACACTAAGGCTGAGTTGCACTGTGGATTTCAAAGTTACTTTCCTCTATAGGGCTAGAAGGACATGAAACAGTCTCAATTTCTATATTCCTTAAATTAGATACGATGCCACCCTTACAGTACTATGAATTTTTGTTTTATCTGAACTTCAAAATCTGAACTGAATAAGTCTAACTCTGCTCTCCCATTGCAAAAATCTTCCCATATCTCATGTGCCATCTTTAAAAATTCATTTGAGCAATTATCATATTCCTGTTCAAGTCTGTTGTCCAAAATGATGCATCAGATAAACATTTCTCCTAAAAT